>NC_080782.1:124762882-125064088 GCF_028018385.1 Neofelis nebulosa
TTTGCTTTTTTCTCTATCACATTCCATGTTAATGATTTAAGAATACATGGAGCTCTTTTTCAAATAAAAAAATCATAAAAAAACCCTTCAAGAAGTATATTAGTAATGAATACGGCACTGATTTCAACTCATACCTCATTAATTTTATTTAGAATCAGATGATTTGAAATGACTCCAAATGGTTCTACCAACTGTAATAGTTGATATCTCAAGTTTTTCCCTCGCTGAAAATCCATGATATGAACAACACGGCTGGTTTCCTATCCATTAGGGAAAAAAATCAAGTCAAGAGGTCTCTTTAGAACCAAGACAAAAGGACTTTCATAGTCTAACCAGAATAGATTTAAAACAACTCATAACATTCTAGAGAATTTTGTAACTACACAGGAAATCAGATTCACTGGAGTATATCTTGAAGATTCAGAAAACAGACTCTGGACTGGTTTTAAAAAAGAATACTATGTGCTTAACTGGATAGCAAAATTTGTTACACTCAAGGTGTAATCTCTATAGTATGGGTATATGAAAATGAAAACGTTTATCAAAGTCATATAAAAGGCTGATTATTTTCAAATTATAGCAGTCTCCCTATAATAAAGGATTACAACACAGATTCAATTCACAAGGATTTGAAAATTAAGTAAAAAAAAAAAGGGGGGGGGGGAGTGCCTGGTGGCTGGGTTGTCTAATTCTTGATTTTCGGCTCAGATCATGATCTCACAGTTGTGAGATGGAGCCTCTGCACTGATTGTGGAGCCTGCTTAAGGATTCTCTCTCCCTCTGCCCCTCCCCCATGTGTACACTCAGGCTCTCTCTCTCTCAAGGGGGGGAAAAAAGTTAAATCACATTTCCCCAAACAGCAAATAAAGTAAAATCAAAAGCTGTATTACTGACCACTCTGCCTTTCTGCATGTGTCTTGGTCCTTGCAGGTTTCCATTCCCAGCACCTTTATGGAGAAAAAGTTACTTTTTTTAGTCTTATAATAAATATGAAAACTGACCATCTTTCAACACAAACCAGAGTTTATCAAAAATACCAGGAGAACCATGTCTTTTAATGTGATGCTATTTTCTAGTAACATTTCAATGAGCCTTCTTTTGCCTCTAATCACTACATTTAATTTTTATGGTCAAAGTTCTTAGGGAAAGGTAACAAATTTTATAATCACCCAGATTTCCTCTTGGTCCAACTGCTGGTCCCCCAAGATGAAATGAGGGGGGTGGAGGTCCCAGAATTCCTGGTGCTGGGTTTGTTGATTGCTGCAACATGAATGGATCACCCCTAGTAATGTGAGACATAAAATATAAAAAATGACAAAGAGGTCCATCAGAAGTAATTAAGATTTATTGTTAAAACACCCCTTTTATGATTGTAATTCCAATCTTTGTAGGCATTTTTATGTGAAGTAACTGGGGAAAAAGCTACAAAAATAACAATAAAAATTACTAGCATAATATAGTTTCTAAAGAATCTTTTACCCAGTGACTTTTACCAAACTCTCATATTCGATAGAGATATTCATGAAATATTTTTTGTTTATAAATTTTGAAAGTTTAACCTGAATTCCTTATAATGATCTCCTTTACAAACAACAGCTTAAAAATTTTAACTTACATTGTGTGTCCTGTATCATTGTCAGGATTCCATTCGGGGTAGCTTTAAAGAGACCAGAAAATTAACTTTAAAATAAAACTGTTCTTTTCACAAATAGCCTTGTTTGGCCTTTAAAACAAGAGATTTTTTATTAGTAGAGTTAATGAGAGTCTAAGTGTTAGAAATATCACAGTTTACAACATCATAGATATTTCCAAAAACATCAAATTAATCCAAATGAACAAGAATAAACTTGTTCAGTATTGCAAAAGTAGGTAATATATGTTGAAGTTTAATTTTTTAATCTATTTGGTAAGTCGTAAGTAGGGAAAACGCTGCATGGAGAATTGGAAATGTGCATTTACAGGGAAATGAGAACCGACCACAGATTTTCCTTCTCCAATATTAAATACCAGTATCCACTATAGAGGTGAGCTGTGGCACTACAAAAGAAAAGAAAACCCAACAGAGCTAACATATGTGAAAACTGGCACTCTAGTGAAGAATGGCTATGTGTGCTGTTTAGGCAGGGAGATTCTTTAGGAATCCAATTCCATTCCAGCAGCTTAAATCATAACCAAAGGTAAGTCAAAAGCAAAAAATACATCTTGAAGGATTTTGTTTGACAACTAACTTGTGATTTCTAATGACGTTTCCCCTTTTATACTCTGTATTTTTAGAGCATGTATCATGGTTATTGAAAATGTTTAAGTCTATTGTACAAATCCAAGCCCATCTTTAAGTCTATTTTAAATTCTTTCAATTTGTAGAAAAGAACCAATGTTTATTTGCCCTACAAGTAGTATTAAATAATAAAATACCACTATCACTGCACCTAATATTTCAAATGAGATTCCAGATCTAAACATTTTGTTTTTAATTAGTAATGCCTGGTCAGTATCAACTATGCAGTGATAACAATGTGGATATTACAAGCAAATGATGAATTCCCAAAACCAATCAATGGCTGTTTCTGATTCACGGTATGGATGCTTTAAAGGTATTTCAAACTCCTACATTTCAAGAAGAAGCTGGCATCGACGACTGTGACTTGCTCCATTGATATGTTGACTCCACTCCTGCAGTAAAGTAAATTAGTAGAATTAACAAAAATAAAGCTAAAATATTTTCATTTGAACCATTCAAATTCTAGAAAGTTAATCTATTTGCAGTATCATAGGCTGTAGAAACATGTGACCATTCATTAGTCACAGTTAATTAATTTAAAACCATTTCTCTTAATCCTTGCAGCTTGATCCTGCCCTCAAATACGCCATGCACATTCTTGGAAAAACTGGATAACTTAGTTAACATACTAACAGACCTGACAGGGAAAAGACAGAGTTAATAAAGATCAAGAATAACTGACCTTGACATCAGCTAGACAGTCTAATCTTTGCTGTGGATCAAACTGGATTATATATATAACTGCCTTTATAAAACTCTAAATATGATAAAATATCCATGCTTCTACTTTTCTAGAAATGGTATGTGAACAATTAGTTAAAAATAGAATATTTCATTTAATCCAGACTTGAGGCATTTTCCAAGTGTATTACAGCCATAAAAAGGTAAGATTCAACAGGAATGGCTTTTCCAAAAAAACAAAACAAAAAAACCCCGTTTATAAAAAAAACTAAGCTGCTATTTTATTTCCCAAAAGTAAAGAAGCAAATTTCAGGAATGTCTGTTTCCAAATTTTACAGAGGGAGACATTATGTTCTTTAGTATTTGTACTCCTCTGTGGTAATTTTGAATTTAAGGGATTAACTTTTTTCCTATTTTAAGCAAATAAACTTTCTTTAGTTATAAATCCACATATAAATGATCAACATTTTAGACAAGGAGAGTTAAGAGAAGTAGACTCTGACGCCAGACTGCCTAGGGTCCATTATCAAGGTGTCACTTAGTAGATATGAATCCTTGGTACATGTTATTGAAATTTGCTAGGATTCAATATTCTTTTAGAATTTTGTGAAAAATGAGTAAATTAATAAAAGTAAACTGCTTATCAGAACATTGCCAGGCACATAAGAAGTGCTCAAAAAAGAAAAAAGTGTACTAAAACCTATCTTATTTTAGAATTCCTGCTTTATAAGTATTGTTTCATAAATTCCCACAAAGTGAGGCAATTTTGTAATATCCACACTACCTAACACATTACATTTGGAACATAAAAACACAGGCAATGTTTTTAAAAGGGGGTATCACTTAGAGCTGAACTAAAACAAGAAACAAAATTACAAGACATACGATCTTGGAAAGCTTCAGAATGGTATTTCTTTAAAAAAAAAAAAAAAATGTCTATTACAACTGTCTACATACTTCCTCTTCCCTAATAGCATTAACTAAAATCCCATGAAACAAGTATGGTCACTATCTCTACAAGCTAGATTGTTTCTTAAAAATCATGTCTAATAGCTAAGGAACTTGAAGAAATCTCTCCAGCTGGCTCCACCACCAGTTATTTGGGATATAAAAAATTTGTACTTGCAAAACAACAGACTACTGAATTATTGGAGGACACTTTAAAAATGGCTGGAAGCAAGAGGCACCATAAGTAAAGTTCACCCAATTCAGAAGAGGGATTAAACAAATAACTTAGAATTTTCTGGACTAAAAATATTCAGATTTTATTTAAAATGTCCTTGAGAAATAGTGTACTGGGAGAGGAGTAATAGTTACCGTATTAGGCACACTTCTAATTCTCAGGAGATGGAAAGGGTATGCAGTTGAACAGAAAACTATTTATATCGAATCGTCTATGCTCTTTAAATGTTCAAATTTATGGTAAATTGTGGTTGGTCTTTCAAAGTACTAGAAGCCAGGCCAAGATCAAAGAAGCCTTAGGTACCTCCCAAACCCACCCATTCCTAACCTGCACTATGCCACCCCATCTTTGGTTTAAGGTGAGGGTTAAGAGGCGAAATTGTTTTTTAAAAAACCTGTATCCTTGGATTCTACATTGAGGTAATTTTCACATCAGATTAATAAAGAAAAAGGATTCTCTTTTTGAATGCAGAAGTTCTGTAGGAAAACTATACTTGCCTTGATGTCTTTGAGATAACTAAATTATACAAAGAAAGGATAATTTGGAGAAGCACTTCTGGAATGGCAGAATAAAGAATAATTTAAGGGCTTCTAGAATAATACTAAAAGGAAAAATGTGAACTCAAGTGACAAGACAGTGAAAAGGCTGTAATGGGTACTTTTCTTTAAGTGAAAGGAATATGAGGGAACTTTGAGGTTGTGTAGAAAAGCTACTTGACATTCTAAACTGACCTAGAAAGAAATAAAAGCAACACCATCACTGAAAGTCATTTAAAATATCAAATGATGACAAATTAGATCAAGTTTTAAACCTAAAAGTTTATTTCACACAGTAAGATGAAGTTTTGATCATGTAAGCTATTTACTATTACCACTAAGTGAAAAGAACAGATTTTCCAAGTTATGCAGCAATACCAGAGAGCAGGATGAAATGTTAAAAAATTTTCATTATCTACTTTCACCACAGGAATTTTCTCTCAAGTCATCGAAATGAGAAAGGACCACAACTAAAGGCAAGTAATTTTTTCAATAATGCAGATACCCAGAAAACATCAGCTATGTTAAGGAAACTAGAATACATTAAGAGAACCCAAATGCTTAAAATTCTTAAAATTGGTTCAATTTACAAATACAAATTTTGTAAATCAATCAATCAATCAATCAATCAATCAAAGAGCCTCAAGTAATTCTTAAATGTTCCCAATATTGTGACAGAATACCAAAACTAGCTAGGGCCTAAGCATTTTTTACAAATTAAAAATACCTCTTGCACTAGTTAGGGTATCTTACTCTTGAATCCAAAGTTTCATCAGATATTTTCAAGATGTTCTTTTGTTAATTTAGATCCATTTAACTATAGTTATTTGTTAATAATATTGTTTTCAGTAACTAAAAAGCAGCAAAATTTGGAGAAAAGAGTAATCACATATAGTAACAGAAACTTTTCTCTCATTAAAGCCCTCTTGTAGTTTCTTGTAGTGCATTTGTCACTTTACTGTTTTTTCTATGTGCAAGCAACAAAGGCAAATTACTGCTCAAAGTCAGAATAAGGAGATCTCCAGAAACAGCTCTTGATGTATGATGACTCCATTAGCTAAGATTTTAAGTCCTTTATAAACACTGTCATTTGAGACACTGTAACTAGCTATTTTCCTTGGAATTTAGAGATCCTATCTGAGAACAATGATCATATTGCTATTTCTGCAAAAGGCAACAAGTAACAGAAAAAACGGAGTCACCAAAGTTTTGTGGACCATTTCATTAAATCAACTCCCACCAGGGTGAAAACTTTATTCAACGTATTTGAAACAAGACAACACTAAAGACACCTATCAAATAAATTTCCTAACTTTTTTTGAAGGGGTTCTAGGTCTTCAATGAAAATTAATCTATGAATTTAAATTTAGCATTCGATGTTAATTTATTTTATTTGCAGACTAAAATGTTCTTTGTGTTGTACTTTATACATTAATAGGAAAGACTTCTGTATTATAGAAATACATACATTTACCTAAGAATTAACTTCTTAAAGATATTTTTTAAAGTACTCTGTAAATTCAAATATAGTACGTCTCTTAATTATCTGAGGCAAAAATACTGAGATCCAAATACAGAAAAGGGAATGACTGGTAACACTTTTAAATAGAATATTAAAAACAAAATCACTCATGATCTGTGATTTAGTTTACTCAAAAATCAAGTCACTAAAAAATGCATTTTAAAGGGATACATATGAGAAGGAAATGACCCTTCCAGATGTTACTGTAAAGAAAAAACCCTGTCATCGTAATCATCAAATCAATTTCATGGTAGCAACATGTGAAGCAGAGTAACTATACAGCACATCAGGAAATATGGACGGTCAGAGATCATAGATCAAGCTAGTGGAGTGCTAAATTGTTGACTTTTAAGTCAACTGCACTGTATATCGAAAAAAAAAACCTCGGTGAGAATGAGGAATATTGAAAACATTCAAAGAGAAAGGACAACATATTTAAAAGGGCATTTTGAAAAAGCTCCCATTTTGCTGGATGTGATAATTAAAGCAAAGGAGAATTAGATATATATATATATACATATATATATTTTTTTATTGCTCAAATGACTAAACCAGAAGTCTAAGCCTAGTCAGAAAAAGAATATGCTTATGAGGAACATAGAGCAGGATACTGCAGTAGTTGATTTTTCCAAGTCTCTAAAGGGACAGATGCAACATGGGATAATAAAAAGTGAGTTTTGAAGCATGTTTAAGAAAGTTGTGGAAAAGGAGAAAAAAAATGATGAAAAATTTCAGTCATAGTATGAGAGTTTGGGTTAAAGGGAAATTAAAAAAGAAGAATGAACTAATCTAAAATATGAAACATACTGAAACAAACACCAGGGCTCTACATTAACTCTTTCCCTGTAGCCACAGATAAGGAAAAAAAGAGAATTGTTCAAGAATACATCTTTACTACATACAAATCAGCAATCAAGACAGATGGAGAGCTGAAATCTAGCATCCTGAATGGCAGAGCACATTGACTGCAAAAAAAATAAAAATACTTAAAACAATTCAACAAAGCAGACAAAAAACCTGCTTAAATATATGATTAAGAAGAACATATTGATGCCAAAAACCAACAAGATAATTCCAGTGGATGACAGCTTTGTGGCCAGAAGTTATCTAGGCAGATTGTATTAATGTAAAGCCCTGGTTTAATGCTCAAAAACAATTACTTTCCAAATAAAGTGTTCTCAAAAGTATAAAAATTCTCGATCAACTCAGTGTCACCAGACTACAGAATTAGAGTAAAAGATATAGGTAAATACAGAATAGGCACTACAATGTAAAAGAAATTAGAAGTATCTGTTGCATTAACTCACCTTATTAGAATGAACTGGCAAATCACATATAGAGCACAGATGGGGATAACCCTTCGGTAAGAGTCCATGGAAGTCTTCAATATTGCTACTTGGAGGAGCGCCCCTCTTTTTCTCAAAGAGAGATCTCTCTTGTAAGGGGCCAGGACCACGTCCCATTCTCTCATACTCACTGTCAAATTTATGATAGTTATGCGAGGTCTCACCAAAAAAAGAATCATCCCTACACCTTTCTCCATCTCTTAATCTGTCATCTTCATAATCCATTCTGTCATAATAACCAGATTCTTGAGAACGACTTCCATGGTCATAATCAAGCACTGGGTTGAGACTAGGACCACGATCATCAAAACTATCTCTTCTAAAGTGCCTTTTTTCTTCCCAATCATCCCTAGGTACTCTGTATGGTGGTTCCCGTGTAGCAGATCTGCCATCTCTACCATAACTCAATGTAGGGCCTTCTTCAGTTCTCCTCCTTTTAAGCTGTAGAAGGATTTGGGGCAAATTCTCAGGAGTAATCTTGTCCTCTGGATAACGACTCAGTTCATCTAAGTCTCTAGCAGACAGACCAAAGCTGGCCAAAATGTTACTGGCCTGGTCTGCATCTCCACGGTGTTGAGAAGACAAAGGGAGTGGACCTCTACTTCCAATGTTAAATATAGACTGCAAATTATGGGAAGAAGTACTAGCAGAAGACAGTGCACTATGAGCTCCTTGTTGATTCAATGAAGAACTCATTCCAAGATTCATTAAACTAGCAAGGCGTGCAGTACCCTGGTTCATCCTTCCAAGAGATGCTGGCATACTTAAAGACTGGGTAGCAGCAGCAAGAAGGCCTATTCCTGCTGCAGACAGGTCACGCCCATGACCCTGTGAGTCCCTACCGAGAGATGACTGCTGGAATGACTTGGACATTGTAGAACTATCTCTTGTCTAGTTTATAGACTTAAAAAATTTTTTTTAAAGATGGCCAAAAAGAAAGCTCAAACTAGCAAACTAGGTTAACTTTGCTTCAAAAAATGGTAACGCCAAGAAAAAGGATCAATAAGGACTGTAGAATCTTCTTCAAGCTGAGAACCAGCAGACAACTCTGTAGAAAAATAAGCAGTTTTAGTCATAAATCCCTTTAAGTAGATGCTGTTTTTTTTAGAAAAAAAACTTATGCATCATGTTGATTAAAAAAAAAACATTTAAGATCTCAAACTTACAAGGAATTTATTACATATCTTAAACAGATTCCAGATGTATGCAGAGCCTGCATATAGATATTTAAAAAGTAGTCTTTCATGCTAAAGTTTATTAAAGGGAATTTCATACTGAATTTAAAAACATTTCAATTGAAGGATTAGATGTCTGAGCACATCAAAATTTCAAATAAAAATATAGATGGGTCTCTTCTTTTGGAAGAATAAAAATACACCCTATAGTATGATGTTTTAAGTTTCAGGAAAAGACTAAAAAACAAAAAACCAAGGTCCGCAAGTCAAAGATGAATCAGTTGTATTCTGCTTTAGAAAATGAGACCTATTTATTACTATCAGAAAGAACCAAGTAAAATCACAAGTAAATGAAGCTTAGGTGTCAAGTACCTAGTATAAGATCTAAGACCAAACATAATAGTTGAGACTTTTATGCAGCAAAATCAATCTGAGGTAAAGACAGATGTGAAGGAAAATAAGTGACTTCCTACTTTAAGGATTTCTGCACAAATTTAAGCCATATAACTAACTGCCTTCCTTAATGTCCATCCTATAACAGGCAGTGCATATTTCATTTCTAATCTTAAAAAAGTAAGGAGAACTAAGTATGGTCAATGTAGAAATAGGAGAACTCCCAAGAAAAAACCCAGGTACAGGAAGTACAGGTGATTTAAAGAAGTGAAATTCCCCCCTAAGTTAGCATCCATCAAAGCTCATTTAATATTCAGGGCTACAGAACCTCCAGAGCTCAAAACAGATAAAAATGAAAATGATATTGTGCTTATATAGATTTGTTAACTTTTCACAAGAACAGCTCAATCACCTGGAAATTTTAAATTCTGAATACAATCCCCCAAGACATGTTTCTGGATGAAATTACTTTCATTATCTTCCTTAAATCATTATTTTATCTCAGAAATTGTTACAGAGGAATTTGCAAAGCATTTACAAATGATTCTCATTAAATATCAAACAATGTACGTAACAATTGTTCTTGATGAAACAATTATCTCTAATCACAACTATATACAGAGATTAACTCTTAAGTTGTTTGCCACATAATTCTATTAAGAAGCATTGCTCTGTTAAGTTTCACACATTTGATCACCCATACACCTAAGCAATGGTGGTTTAATATTATTAAACTTTATTACATTAAAAACTGGGCAATATTCAATAGTTACAAGTCTATTATGGGACCAATTCCACCAATGACCCAATAAAGCAAGGAAACACTGGACATAACAGTGGTAGAGGAAGTATAAAAAAAAAGTTGCAGGCAAGACTTATATTTTACAAAAAGATGTAACAAAGTTAAAAAGACACAAATGCTATCAGAGGTGACTGGAATTACAGAAGATGTTTTTGCACACCAAGAAAGATGAAATTGAGAAAAGATACTAAAGAAACTAGTTCTTGATGAGATCTACAATGTAAACTACTTCTGCTTTAAGAATAAAAAAATAAAGACAAGAGTAAGTAGACTTTTTTGGATGAGTTTCTTTGGTATGTCTGATAAACGCCACACAGGATGGCAGTTGAAATACCGTGTAAACATTTAGGACCCTCTAAATTTTCACGTATACTTTCTCTTAAAAGGTCAAAACCATTAGAGGGTTTTTCAAAATCAGTATTTCAAAGCATCAACATTACTACTAATTTGCTGTACATGTTACAGCCAAAGCTGCATAATAAAGAAAAACCAGTTGTTTTTTTTGTTTGTTTGTTTTAAAGAACTATTCCTTTCCCTTAGGGAAATTATACAATAGTATTAGTGAATGTGTAAAAATTTAATTGATCACACTTTAAAGAAATGGTTGTTAGATTACAAATATCTCAATTACTTTTCTTTGTAGCATGTATGAAAGGGGTAGATCTGCAAAAAGGAAACAAGAGAAGGTAAAAGATAACCTTAAGACAAAACAGAAAATGGATGTCAGAAAAACTCAGAAAAAGAGCAAGACAAACAATGTAAATCCCATGACAACTTGTAATCTCGTAAGAATAACCTTAATATTTTTGAGATTCAGAGTTTGAACTTAAATGTAGCCCCACACAAGGACATGAGACATTATAAGTGAAAAGTGACTTAAGTCAGACTTTTGAGTGAAATTCTTATTTTTTTTAAATTAGAACAAAGAAACTGAGAGAAATCAGACATGACAGCACTGTTCAAAGAGCACTTATGAAAAAAGTTCCTTTACTATCTTTGTGGTCAGTGGTAATAAAAAGACAATTCATTTTAAAAGGCTAATTTAAATTTAAGCAAGACCTACTGCCTACTAAAGTCAGCACAACACTGAGATGTTTACTAAATTAAGTTTTTTTTAAAAGGTTAGCTTATTGTACTGTTATGTCTTTTCCCCATAATTACAAAATGACCTTTTCATAGTATGCTACAGTAAAGGTTAATAAAGTTCAAAGTAGTTTGAGATAACTAATCTAGAATGTGATGTCAAAATCCAGTATGTCCATTTAAAATCTCAATGCCCATCAATGCAAAAAACCTTTCACTCCCAAAAAAGGGCAGTACCTCTACCCTAAAATCAGGAAACCTGATTTAAATAAAATAATCAATAATTTAAATAATTAAGCTAGAATGTTTAAACCTAGTTCATGATCTAAGTGTAAATGTTACTAAAAATGTTAACTTCATGTTCAACATCTGAACAAAGAGCTGTATGTATGGTTAAGAAGTTTCAGTTAGTAACATTCAACTGTCCCCCTTCAATGAATAACCATCTTCATTAGATTTACTTTAGTTCAGGGTGAAGGGAAGCAAATGGTTGTTCCACATCTAGATTTCCTAAGTAAAATAACAATTTCTTATTAGTCCTATTATTCATTCAGAGGGTTATTTTGCAGGGTTACTAAAATGAGCATAAGGGGTCTTCAGTTCTTTAAAACATAGAAAAAAGCCTTCAGCTTCTAAATTCAAAAATTTTAAATGCTCTTTTAAAGATATCTAACTACTACCATATGGAAGTTTAGCTATATTCTCAATTCTGTGCAATAATCACTTCTTAAAAACAACTAATTTTAACACATGTATAATCCTAAAAGTTTGTAGAAATACTCAGGAAAAGAAAACCTTTATATTGGCATTATTTTAAACCTTTAATCCTATAAAAACTTATAAGCAACAGCTAGAAAACTGTACCTTCTTGTAGTATTTTTCCCCTTCTGAATTAAAAACACGAAAGGGATGTAAGAAATTTTCTTCTATGGAAGGAAACACCCTTGTGATTTGTTAAATTATTCATGTGAAATACACCAAATAACGTTTAAGCTAGCAACCAACACCACCAACACAGCAAAAATATCCTAATCATGTCACCAATAGATAGATGGCAGGGATAGTTCACTATTAGTAATTTCAAAGAAGCATTATTTGGAAAGACAGCTGCTTAATTTTTGTCATCAATCACACAGAAGCATGGATTCCTGTGGTCAGAATTTTTAAACCAAGCACCTGACTCATTTCCAATTATAGTATAGAGTTAGGTTAATGATTCCATATTTAGAAGTTTCTCATGTTATTAATCTTATAATGGCCTTATAATTCACTAACAGTTTCCATTTCAAAGTTAGTAAATTTTCATTTTAATGTTAGTTCACATCTCTATATACTTTCTTAATAAATTTTCTAATTTGTATTTCATTTAAGGGTTTGATTTTTAAAAAATGGGGGCACCTGGGTGGCTCAGTCAGTTAAGTGTCTGATTTTGGCTCAGGTCATGATCTCATGGTTCATGAGTTCCAGCCTAATATCAAGCTCCAAGCTGACAGCGGGGAGCCTGTTTGAGATTCTCTTCCTGTCCTTGTCTCTGCCCCTACCTGACTCATGTTTCCCCCCCCTCTCAAAATAAACAAACCATAAAAATAAATAAATGGATTTTAGGGGCACCCGGCCGCCCCAGTCAGTAGTGCATGGAATTCTTGATGGCACAGTCATGAGTTCAAACCTGACACTGGGTGTAGAACATACTTAAAATTAATATATATATAGTAATATATTTTAGTATCTGAGGAACCATTCAATCTTTTATATAGAGAGCTTAAAACCACTTAAAACCTTATACTTTAATCTGTGGCTCTTCAGTGCCACAATCTCACTTTAGTATGGCTTACCTTTGAGTAACTTTTTAAAGGGTTTTTTTTTTTTTTTTTAATTTTTTTTTTTCAACGTTTTTTATTTATTTTTGGGACAGAGAGAGACAGAGCATGAACGGGGGAGGGGCAGAGAGAGAGGGAGACACAGAATCGGAAACAGGCTCCAGGCTCCGAGCCATCAGCCCAGAGCCTGACACGGGGCTCGAACTCACAGACCGCGAGATCGTGACCTGGCTGAAGTCGGACGCTTAACCGACTGCGCCACCCAGGCGCCCCTAAAGGTTTTTAAAAAATAAAATGAATAGTAAAATTCTTAGGAAATAAAGTAATAGCTCTATTCATTTCATTTTGGGTAAAGCAGCATGTGCCTCATACAACAGGGGAAAAACAAAACATTATAAAATGTAGTGCTGAGAAGGTTGGAAAACCAGTATTAACCTTTTAAAGATCCTTTATGATTATCATTCTTAATCCATTTTACAGACCTGGATTCAACTTCTAGCCCACTTCTTGATCCTTAGGCTAATGATAAAAGTGTTTGTTGCAAAGTGCCTTCAGCTGCTAAAATAGAAAACATGTTAATCAGGAGGGATTCCTAATCAGGGTTAGAGTATTTTTCTTCTTCCTAGACTTAAAATTTTTTCTTAGCAACTTTCAATCACACACTAAACATTTTCAGATTAAAGCAATACAGGATAGAAAGTTATTCCATTTACCTACCATTTTGGATTCAATTTGATTTTGACACTAGCTCAGATTACTTCTCTACTTAAATGCAAAATGAGGGGCCCCTGGGTGGTTCAGTTGGTTAAGCGTCAACTCTTGATTTCAGCACAGGTCATATCTTACAGTTCCCGAGACTGACCTACCACGTAAGGCTCAGTACTGACATCGAAGGGCCTGCTTGGGACTCTCTCTGTGCCCCTTCCTGGCTTGTACTCTCAAAATAAACAAACTTAAAGAAAAAGAGAAAGCAAAATGAGTGGTTTTTTTCAAGCTGCCATTGCGCACTCTTAAGATTTTTCCTTCCACTCTTTATGTTCTATTTTCTTGGTTTCCACAAACATTTGTTCAACTCTTTGATTTGGTATATACTGAGATTTTTGGAGCCCAAATACCTTGATTTGAATGCAAGTCCTACTACAAAATAGTTGACTTTGAACAAGTCACTTAACATTTGTTTTGCTTTCATTCGTAATATGGGAATGAAAACAATACCCATTTCACAAGGCTGTAAACATTTAATAAATTAGTCCACATAAAACACTTAGAATGGTTTCTGACACATGGTTAGCACCATAATAATCATCTACTTTGATGTAACATCATCTGATCCTAACAACCAATGAGAAAAACTTCAGATGCAAAAGGACTGACCCAAAGACAATAAAGAGCTTATAAACCTTTCACATACACTGTACTCCCCATTTCATACATCAACTTTAGTGTCTCATTCATTCCTACTCAAAGCTGGATTTGAATTAATGTTTGAATTTTGCTACCGAATCAGATGTTAACTTTAAATGACACCAGATTTAAAGACTGGTAGTCACCTAAACAACACTGAAGAAAAGAACCAGATGCTAAAGTGAACAAATTAAACCTCCTCTTCCTCCTTCATTCTCCAATGCCAATCTACCTTTAAATTATCCTGTCATCCTTCAAAACGAAGGCCTTACACCTCTCCTGCCATACATAACCTTACTGAAAAGCCTCAGTCCTCCTCTTTAAATTAAAACAATTTTAATTTTTTTTAATGTTTACTTTTGAGGGGCATAGAGAGAGAGGGAGACAGGATCTAAAGCGGGCTGCCACGTTGACAGCAGAGAGCCCGATGTTGCACTCGAACCCATGTACTAGGAGATCATGACCTGAGAAGTTGGACGCTTAAGGGACACTCAGGTGCCCCTAAAACAAAAAATTTAATTAAATTAAAAAAAAATTAAAGTTAAGATTTCATTGCTACTTCATATAAATTTTAATTTCCAAGTCTTGAGCCTTATATATGCACAGAACATCAAAGATAGACAGCTGCAAATAATAAGGAAGCTGCATCACATCAAAGGCACTCCATCTACTCAGATCTGCCACAGTAATTATATTTAAGCCAGGAAAGATAACATAGCAGTTTATCATACAACTCCTATTGTACTATAAGTTTATATTTATGCTTATAATAGATACATGCTACAGTGAGTCAAAAACTAGAAAACTTTAAAAACCACTTATAAATATCTTTTAAAGGCCACATCCCTACAATTCTCTCAAACCATTGGCTTTTCTCTCTGTTCTAGTTTTAATGATCCACTAAGATTTTCTACGTGTAAACTTTTATTTTTAAATCACAAATTTCAGAACTCTTAATTTTAATGATCCAACAAGAAGGCCCAATATATAGGTAAGAATTATAAATTACAGAGCTTTGTTTCTTTGCAGTGTTATCCGTGGAATAACCATGTGTGTATGTGTGTGTATATATATATATATATGTATGAAGAAACTTGCAAACCTGTACTGTCTACAACCCTTCCACTCCACCCTCAACAAACTCAGTACTGTCCATCCCAAAGTCAAGTCCACTCAGAACCTGTTGCCCCAAGTGCAGGACAGTTTTAATGCAACTCTAAAAAAAAGTATGCATTTAAAAAAAAGTATATACGTATTTTTAAAAAGTATCTTTAACTGAAAGATGTACTAAGAGTAATATCTAAGAAACCATTACCCAATTCTTTGGTTTTGATCATTCTTAAAATAGTTTAATGGCTGCACTTCACATTGTAACCTAATTACCATTAGTTTCTATAGAGGGAAATACAATATTCTTACATAAGGATGCCTTAAGATTCCTCCATTTGTCTACACATAATAACCAGAGTATGTTACAGAATAAACACTACTTTTTGTCACTTTTGAATACTCTGCACTTCAGACTTCAAGAAGCTGGCTCACTTTTATCTTAATTCCCCTCAAAAATACACGAGGTCCTAAAAAAACAAAACACAAAGTATTGGTCTTTTAAGCAGTCTACCATGTACAAAAAAAAAGTTTCACCACCCTCCCCATATAAAAATATGTGTAATTTCTTGTGGAAATTTCAGAAAAACAAATTGAAGGAAATATAAATCACCCATAAAGCTAACACCAACATCCAGAACTCACACATTTTGGTACGTCTCTATTTTTATGTTTATTCCTAAATTCCTTTAAGAAACAACCAAAAAAAAGTATTTTGGGGACCACCAAAAATTTTATTTTCTGTCCAAGTAATATTATATTCATTTTCCCATGATTACTCTTACTAAAACATTCTTTTAAAAAACTATATAGATTTCCGGGGCGCCTGGGTGGCGCAGTCGGTTAAGCGTCCGACTTCAGCCAGGTCACGATCTCGCGGTCCGTGAGTTCGAGCCCCGCGTCAGGCTCTGGGCTGATGGCTCGGAGCCTGGAGCCTGTTTCCGATTCTATGTCTCCCTCTCTCTCTGCCCCTCCCCCGTTCATGCTCTGTCTGTCTCTGTCCCAAAAATAAATAAAAAACGTTGAAAAAAAAAATTTAAAAAACTATATAGATTTCCATCTGATGGCCACATTGTAATTAGCAGATCTCTAAGTGTTGAATCTTTCAGAGTTTTAGTAAGCTTAATAGCGTAGATTAACATTTATGTGCACAAATCTTTAAAAAAATTTTTTGTTTATTTTTGAGAAAGAGAGTGAGCAAGGGGAGGAGGGTCAGATAAGAGAGGGAGACACAGAATCTCAAGCAGGTCAGCATAGAGCCCAATACGGGGCTCGAACTCACGAACCACAAGACCACGACCTGAGCCGAAGTAAAACGCTTAACCGACAGTCACTGAGGCGATCTTTATGTGCACAAATCTTTTACATACTATTCTCTTAGAATAAATTCCTGTAAGTATAGCCCTTCCACTTTTTTAAGTTTATTTTTAATTATTTTTAGTTTTTCTTAATTTTTTAAATTTACATCCAAGTTAGCATGTAGTGCAACAATGATTTCAGTAGATTCCTTAATGCCCCTTACCAATTTAGCCCCCCTCCCATCCCCTCCAGTAACCCTCTGTTTGTTCTCCATATTTAAGAGTCTTTATGTTTTTGTCCCCTTCCTTGTTTTTATATTATTTTTGCTTCCCTTCCCTTATGTTCATCTGTTTCGTATCTTACCTGTTTTGTATCTTAAAGTCCTCATACGAGTGAAGTCATGTATTTGTCTAATTTCGCTTAGCCTAATACCCTCTAGTTTCACTCACATAGATGCGAATGGCAAGATTTCATTCTTTTTGATTGCTAAGTAATACTCCATTGTGTATATGTGTGTGTGTGTATTTTTACACACACACACACACATCTTTATCCATTCATCCATCAATGGACATTTGTAGCCCTTCCATTTTCAAGCCTATTTATTATAAGGTGAGTCTGAATCATGTATCCAATCAAGATGCAAGTGTTCTAGAATAAACCTACAGCACTGCCCATTTGACTATTATTACCACCACCTCCTTGAGCTTTAATCTTCTCTCATAAAATTAAAGATTTGAATTACATTTTATTTCTGAAGTCATGTAAGACGATTTACTTACATTCCTCAGTTGTTAAAATTTGTTTGCCTATCATTAGCAGACTTGTATTATTACTTAGCCTTTATGCTTCCCTAAAAGTGTTAATAAAATGAGTATGTTTAAAGACTCCTTTAACGTACATAGTCATCAGGTCAAGAGTGGTTAAATCCTTTCCAATTAGTTGAAAAGGCTATGTAAAGGGAACTTCACTTACATATAGCTGAGAAGGGAGTTATGTGAAGATAAAGGGAAAATTTCCTCTCTGGGTAAAACACACGTTAATGTTATAACCACATAAATGTTACGTTCAAGGGCAGAAATGTAAATTTAAAGCACTTCACCACAAACAGCATCTGGCTAAAGATCTCTTCCTAATCTTACATAACCAAGCACAACAATCATTTAGTACTTCAATTGTGTTCAATTTCAACTTTGCAAAAAGATTCAGGTTAAGTGCAGAAGGAATACAGAGTTTATGTAACAACAACAACAACAACAACAACAAAATCTATCTCTACTTTCATTTCTGACAGTATTACCGTTGAAAAATTATGACGACAGACCGCGCATATGACTGAGCCATTGACTTTTCCAAAGGATATTTTCAACCTTTATTTAAATAGTCTAAAATAGAAATTTTCCCGCCGAGTACAACTGTTTCAATTTAACTGGAAGAAAACTGTCTTTTATCGACTTCTTAAAAATTTTAAACCAAGCTCTAGTCACCACACAGAACGCATCATCAAGACAAAATCTCATGACTAAGACCTGGGAATCAACGATTCTCACATTATTCCAGCGCGCTTGAAGACTAGAAATTTCGGAATCGCCATAAACGTTCTAGAAATATCTGGCTAGAAAACTGTAACTGATCCAATAGGAATATTCCACAGAATAGGGCCACAGAGCAGGAGAAACATTTAGAATTATTCCATGGCACATGGGAAAAGTCCCTGTAAAACACCGAACAAGGCACAAAGCTAGCAATGAAAAGAACAACGATGCGCCTACACCACGGTACTCCAAACCCTTTGTCTGGAAACCGGAAGGTCCCACAACATACGATCCTCTCTAGAAGAACGCAGACTGATAATATTTTAATAAAGAGGAAAGAAATATTAGGTGACTCTCTAAACAAGAACAAGTATCTTGGCTCGCAGCCTACTGCAGGAGGCTTTCTCCACGACGCAACAGGAAAAACAAGCGTTAACGTTTCATTTTTCGGCCATTTTTACGCGATGGGGGTGGGGAGGAATTGTTTCTGAGGTCCAGCTAAAATCCCGCGCGCATGTGTGTGGGCGGGGGACAGGGGAGTCTTAGAGGGCGCTATGAAGCGATGGGCGAAGAGCACAGGGAATGCCGTGAACCAAGAGAATAAAGAAACGCTCCTCAAACGACTAAGCTTTTCAGAGTCTGCGAAATCCTCCATTTTGCGGCACATTTTTAAGGGCAAACAGGAAAAACAAAACAAAAACCTATCTGGGGCTGGCCCTATTCCAAGACTTCTCTGCTTTAACTATTCTCCCCAAACGGCAGGCCCCCAGTGGACAGTCAGTCCCTCAGGCCTCGAGCGCTCCTCCCTTCGCCTTAGCGCTGCAGTCCGCGTGTAACGGGCTCGTCGTCCCGCCCCCGCCCACAGCAAGCCTAGGACGCGGGAAGCTCGGTCGATCTGCTGCCCTTCGGGCCCCCCGACTCTCCTGCCGCACCCCGCGCCCTCGGCTGGCCGCGTGTCTCCCCCCGAGACCGCTCACCTCCGCCGCCCGAGGAGGCTGGTTGCGCCGCCACTGCGCTCCTAACATGGCGGCCGCCGATCAGGCGGCTCACATACGCAGCGAGGAGGGAGGCAGAGCGGGCGAGCGGGAGCGAGCAAGAAAGGCGCGCCGCCGGCTCCCCACGGCCCCTGTCGCCGTCGCTGCCTCCTCCCGGCGGACGCGGAGAGCCCCCGGCCACCCCACCCCGATTCTTACCCGCTTCACGCCTACCTTAAGGAAAGGGAGAGGGAAAAGGAGAGATACCTCTCTCCTAGCGAGCGGGACGCGGAGGCTCCCACAATCCCCCGCAGCAACGGCGAGGGTAAGAGGTGGCAGGAGCGGCTGCAAGAACAAACCCGCTCTCGCGAGAGAGTTCTCCCCCACCCCACCCCCTCTCAGGTCCCGTTTCTGCGCGCGCCAGGCCCCTCCTCCTACTCAGTGAGCGTATACTGCTCGCGCCGATGGCGGTCGTTGTTCTCTAATCCTGTAGCCCGCCTGTGGCGGGAAATGGATAGAGAACCTGTTTACAGGTTCGAGTCCCATTTCCCAAAAAGGCTTTCCCCCAACCCTTGAACTTAATGATGCAAAATTTAAATAAGGGTATGCGTTAGAAGCGAGTCACAGGAGTCGCTAGTTAGACCTGATTACTATTCTGATTATTTTCCTCCGTATTTGCCGACAAGTGGCAGCAAGCGCCAGGCGAGGGTACCCATACCATTTTCGTTGTTTTTAATCTCAGTAATTCCGTGGAGAGTCATCGAGGCGGAAGATAGCGAACCCAGCCCATCGAAAATACCGCCGCCGCCACTTCGAATTTGACTGAAGGTAAAACAATCCTGAGGCTGATGGAGGTTCCCGAATTGCATATGTGAAAATCCTGAGCTAAGACTGAGAAATTGCAGGTAAAGCTGGAGTTAAGGGCCATTTCCCTGGATTTTCAAAATTAAATGCAGAGGGACAGGCAGTCACCAGATGGCTGAGTTAAATGAGTGAACATAAATACTAATTAACAGCACTCAAATTTTTAAAATCTTCAGTATGCTGAATCAGATTCGCATCTTTGAAAAATCATTCAGGGTACTCTGTGAAGATAGTGGAGAGGGCAAAGATGAAGACCAGAGACCAGTAGAAATTTGAAGAGTAGTTTAGGCCAGAACTCAACTCTTGTCAATTTGACTGAATATGGAAGTTGAGGGACGTGGATGAATGACAACTGTATGGTTAGCAGTGCAATTAACTGGCTCTGGAAGAGTACCAGGAGGGGATGCTTAAGATGTTTGGCATCAATTTTAAAGGAGTGGCATTTATGGGTCTTGAGCTCATGGAGGAAAAAGTGTGGGTTACTGGCACACTTGAGTAAATGGTATAAATGAAGCAATGATATTTGAAAGATAAGCTGGAGATAGCCCAGTGAAAAAAGAGGCCTTAGGACCTTGAGAAACTAACCAGGTAGAGCTGCATGGCAAAGGAGACCCAAGTGAACGCAGAGGTGGGGGGGGGGGGGGCGGGAAGCAGAAAGGTTTGGGAAGAGTAGGAAGGCACACAAATTTTACTGCCTTAACAGCCAAAATACTTAAAGGACCAAGTCATCAACAGGGTGAAATGCTGTCAATAGGGAAGACTAGGACTAAAAGCATCCAACAAAAAATTTAGCAACATGAACATCATTCTTAACTTTATGGACTTGCTTCCAGTGAGAGGAAGTCAGACTGTAGGTACTTAATGTATTGAAACAGGAAGCTGGAAATTACCCAGTGCAGAAAAGGTTTGGCTATGAAGAGAGTGGAGAAAGCAGGGTTGAATTTTTTGTTTTCCTATGAGAGTTTTGAGCACAATTAAAATGATTGCAGAACAGAGCCACCTGCGTGGCTGAATCAATTAAGTGTCCGACTCCTGATTTCCACTCAGATCATGATCTAACAGTTTGTGAAATCAGGCTCCGCCCCCTCCCACTCACACTTGCTTTCTCAAAATAAACAAAGTTAACCATTTAAAAAATGTTGACAGAAAGGGTTGTTAGGAAAGGTTTGGTTGAAAAAAGAGGTTAGACAAGGGACAGTTCATAATGGACACTCCTAAAAGAAAAGGATCCAGGTAAAAGGAGGTATGTCTTTAACAAGAGGCAGAGAAGATGGTGTGGAGTTTTCATTAGATTTGGTTGAAGACTTGGGAATTATAGTTAGGTGACCTCAATTTTGTGACTAAGTTATGTCTGAGGGCTAGAGTCAAACAAGAGAAACTTTTAAATAGCCATGAACAGTGGAACTATAATCCCACATCTCCATGTATGTTGTATAAATAAACAACTGAGTAAGTAATGTTTAAGCCTACTAGTTAGCTCTGGAACGAAATTTTGGGGGATCCAAATTCTTCAGTGAATATTGTATCTTCCTTCCATTCAAAACCACATCTGCTTTCTAATTGGTGAGCCTTTGATTCCAACAAAGGCTAAGACTCCCCTTTGTTGTTTCCAGCTCTTAGATGGAACAAGAGGCTCTGCTCCTCATGGAGAAACATGAATGCATGTTAGCACTAAGATACACACTTACCCATGCTTTTGTATAAGGCTGTAATGCCATCTGGTGATCATACAAAGAAAAATCAAACTTTTTCATTGAGTAATTATTTATTGAGGATCTGCTTAATGGCTCACCAGCAAAAACACATCGGAAACCAAAGTTAATACAAGGTTTCAGCTTATCATATGCCTGTTTCATGAAGGACATAGTACAAGGATGTGGATTCAATGACAAATTGCCTACCTTTTGAGGATCCTAGTCTGATGGAGATTGGACAAGGAATCTGGCCTCAAGGTAGGCCTGGCTGTGAGTAGAGATGGACCAAGAGCTCTATATTGGTTTGGATAACTTGGGAGTGGGTGAGGTGTGCACCAGGTGTGGTAAATAATGAGGCAAAAGCAAGAATTTCTGCTAAGACCTTGAAAGGTCTAAATGACAAGCTTGGTACAACTATGTTACATGACTTTAATACCAGGAAAGAGCCTGGATTTGAGCTGATAATGAAGACCTTTCAGTTTTGACTAGGAGACATACTGAGGACATACATTTTGATGCCACATAATCACTAAGCAGCTTATTAATACCTTATAATTACCATAATTTTGAGAGTAAGGTACCATTATTCTTGTTTTACTAAGATTAAAAAACTTGCACATGATGCAGCTAAATAGCAACAAAAAGCAGGATTTGAACCCAGTTCTATATAAGTCCAAACCCAGAGCTTCTGAGCATTATATGGTACTGCCTTCAGCAGAGCTGTAGTCTACTTGGAGGGGCAGCAAGAGGGGGTTTAAGAAGGAATTTTTGAATAGGTATACATGTAATAAGTTTCAGAGAACAGTTTTCCCCAACTTGTTCCCCTAACATAAAGGCAATCCACCTATCAACCATTTCTTGTGTATTCTAAGGATTTTCTATTAAGAAACATTTTTTATGTGTATGCACATACTCATATATACACACATATGTGAATATGAATGTGTGTACATTCATATATACACACACACACATATATATATAAATGTGTGTGTGTGTATATATATGCTTGCTATCAAAGATGGCCACAAATTCTTTGCCACTCTTCTTATAATAATGAAATCAATTTCACCTCTATCTGAATTTGGAAGGGCACTGTAAATAGAAACAGCTTTGACCAATAGAATACAGAAGTGACTTTTTAAAAAAATTTTAATGCTTGTTGATATTTGAGGAAGAGAGACAGAGACAGTGTATGAGTGGGGGAGGGACAGAGAGATCAAGACAGAGACCAAATCTGAAGCAGGCTCCACCTCAAAAACAGTGAGATCATAACCTGAGCCAAAAGTCACTTAACTGGACTGAGCCATCCAGGTGCCCCTTTACTTTTTATAAAAGCAATCTCTTTGCCAACCCGGCACTTGAACTCATGACCCTGAGATCAAGAGTCACCTGCTCTACTAAATAAGTCAGCAAATTGCCCGTATGTATAGAATTTTATTTTATTAAAAAAAAAATTTTTTTTTAACGTTTATTTATTTTTGAGACAGAGAGAGACAGAGAGAGACAGAGCATGAACGGGGGAGGGGCAGAGAGAGAGGGAGACACAGAATCGGAAGCAGGCTCCAGGCTCTGAGCCATCAGCCCAGAGCCCGACGTGGGGCTCGAACTCATGGACCGCGAGATCATGACCTGTGCTGAAGTCGGACGCTTAACCTACTGAGCCACCCAGGTGCTCCTAGAATTTTAAAAATAGTCACATCGTTCCTTTTAAGTACTCCTCATGGTTTTTAATTTAGAAGGCAAAGTCACTACACTTTTCAATTATATGAAGGAAAAATTGTGCTTTCTTATTGTACTTTCTAAATTTCATTTGTTTCAGAGTCTATTTCTGGACTTCCTTGTATCTGGTTCTATTCATTGAGTAATCCAAGTGCCAGTATCACTGTTTTACTCTTTTTTTAACATTTTAACATCTGATAGGGCTAGTTAAACTTTATTACTAAGTTTTAACAATAGTTATGGTTATTCTTACTTTTCCATCCTGTTACAGTGGAATTTTTATAAACTTAGTTTTCTTTAGGAGATTTATCTTTATGTTGAACTTTCTTGAACACAGGATTTACATTTAAAGTCTTGTCAGTATTACGCGTAACTGACTGAGCCACCCATGCGCCCCTCGTATACAAGTGATTTTTTTTTATTTTACTTCTTTCCCCATTCATAATTTTTTTCTCATGCTAGTTACTTCTGATAGTAATTTTGAACAAAGCTGGTTTCTTTTTTTAATAAGATCACTTCTAGAGTTCCTCATTAAGCATCGCACAGCCATTTAGAGTAAGATACTTTTAACAGGTTAGGAATGTTGACCCTCAGCAATTTTAGCAAATGGGGTTTTAGCATGTAGGGAGATTATTCTTTTTTTTTTTTTTAAATTTTTTAAAAACGTTTATTCATTATTGAGAGACAGAGAGACACAAAGCATGAGCAGGGGAGGGGTAGAGAGAGGGAAGACACAGAATCTGAAGCAGGCTCCAGGCTCCGAGCTGTCAGCACAGAACTCGATGTGGGGCTTGAACCCACGAACTGTGAGATCATGACCTGAGCCGAAGTCGGTGGCCCAACAGACAGAGCCACCCAGGTGCCCCGGGAGATTATTCTTGAAATAATCTAGGAATGACTTTCCTGCATGTAATAATTTGTTTATATTTATCTATAAAGTCTTTATGCAAGTATTTAGCAAGTATACTACTATATATGCATAACTAAAATGAGAACCCAACTTCAATCCCATCCTTTAAAAAAGTCAATCTTTAGGGTGCCTGGGTGGCTGAGTCCATTAAGTGTCCAACTTGGGTTTGGCTTAGGTCATGATCTCACGGTTCAGGAGTTCCAGCTCCACAGTGGGCTCTGCACTGACAGTGCGGAGTCTGCCTGGGATTCTTTCTCTCACTTTAAATAAATAAACTTAAATAAAAAAGTAAACCTTTGAGGAATTTTTAAAGGTCTTGATATTCTTATTTTGACCCTCACTGAACCTACAGTTTAGTAGTGCTAGCACGGAATAATTTGAATAAAAATGTAAGAAATTCTATCAAAGGGCAAACCTGTGTGTGGGAATGTGTGACCTATTAAGGCCTTCCAAAGGAACGTTTTAAGTTTATTTATTTTGAGAGAGAGAGAGAGTAGGGCAGGGGCAGAGAGAGACTCCTAGGCAGGCTCTGCACTGTCAGCGCAGAGCTCAATGAAGGGCTCAAACCCAGCAACCATGAGATCATGACCTGGGCCAAAGTCGGATGCTTAACCGACTGAGCCATCCAGCCACCCAGAGAGGGACATTTTAAAAAATCTAGGAGACTCACAGGTGATATGACAGAATGAAATAGATGGGGGCTAAAAACAGGCTAATGGGTTTGGCTGTATTTGTTCTTTATTTTTTTTTTTATTTTTATTTAAAAAAAAATTTTTTTTTCAACGTTTTTTATTTATTTTTGGGACAGAGAGAGACAAAGCATGAACGGGGCAGGGGCAGAGAGAGAGGGAGACACAGAATCGGAAACAGGCTCCAGGCTCCGAGCCATCAGCCCAGAGCCCGACGCGGGGCTCGAACTCACGGACCGCGAGATCGTGACCTGGCTGAAGTCGGACGCTTAACCGACTGCGCCACCCAGGCGCCCCTGTATTTGTTCTTTAAGTGTCAGGAGCAAAAGGAAGCTCAAGCTTCAGTAACAGTGGCCAAGATGCTGACAGCCTGAAAGAAGGTATTTGGCACTTGAAATAGTTTTTTTTTTAATTTTTTTTTTTTTCAACGCTTTTTATTTATTTTTTGGGACAGAGAGAGACAGAGCATGAACGGGGGAGGGGCAGAGAGAGAGGGAGACACAGAATCGGAAACAGGCTCCAGGCTCCGAGCCATCAGCCCAGGGCCTGACGCGGGGCTCGAACTCACAGGCCGTGAGATCATGACCTGGCTGAAGTCGGACGCTTAACCGACTGCGCCACCCAGGCGCCCCTGAAATAGTTTTAAGAAACCAGATGGAAACAGCCATTTCAGTAGTCCCTGCAAGACATTATTCGTTAGTCTGAGTGAGGTTGATGACTGAAGAAAGCAAGCAATTATTAGAATTAGTTGGGAAGACCTGGGGGCACCATACTTGAAAGTTCCAAATCAAACACGAGTTTCTGAGCCAGATTAATTGAACACAGTAGTTTCTGGACCCACTGTGTGACCTTGGGCAAGTAACAGCACTACCTTGTAGGGCTGTTGAGAGGATTCAGCTATGTAGAACGAGTTTAGCAATTCTGGCACATGATCAACACACAATGTTGTCGTTGTAGAGCACCACATGTGCCGCAGTATATTTACATGAATATCCTAAAATGACAAAACCATAGATTCAAAGGTTATTTATTTTTATAAAACCCCAGAGTACACTTGTTAAAATTATCCATTTAAGTCTGGTCATAACATAAGTTTTAAGCTGGCACCTACTTGTTAGTGTAAGGATTGCTAGTAAGAGAAGTTCTTCTAGTTATAATTTACACACAAAGCTGTTTCACACACTTTAATTATGAAGACATTTATAGATTACCAAAAAAAGTAACAAAAGGCGACACATATATTTCAGTTAACGCATGTTTCAAATTGGAACAAATCCTCTGCAAATCCATTATTTTCATTCAATACTTTTTGAAATTTAATTTAGTTAAAAATTTTTTTTAATATTTTATTTTTGAGACAGAGCATGAACGGGGGAGGGTCAGAGAGAGGGAGACAAAATCTGAAGCAGGCTCCAGGCTCCGAGCTGTCAGCACAGAGCCTGACGCAGGGCTCAAACTCACAGACGGTGAGATCATGACCTGAGCCGAGGTAGGATGCTCAACCGACTGAGCCACCCAGGCGCCCCTGAAATTTAATTTAGTTTTAAATAGTTGTGCAGTAGGTTACATCTTCAGAGTCCACTAGAAAATGCTTTGGAAATTGGACATCTTTGTTTTCATGGTATTTTTGTTTCAAACTATTAAAGAATAAAACCAATGCTGTCCATACTCTCAATTACTGGCAAATTATTGAAAAGCAGGATAGATAGGCCTATAGCATTACTATATTTTAGATACATTTTGACGCAAAGGTAGTATTTATCAGCTAGCTGAAGGTCCTTAGTTGTCAGTACAATTGAGGCTGCTTGGCTCTATGGGAATTATGTAAACCCACAGAAGCTGGTGTGAATAATACCTTTCCAAGGACACGTGGCATCTGACTGTCTAGCTCTGTGGTAGGCCAGGTGCAATGACACATGTAATGGTTACTCAGATACCCAGGAAAGGTGGCTTCTCTACTGACGTGATATGAGCTGAGATCTCAAAGGAGACAAAGTGGAAAAAAAGATGGAACCAGAAGGGGAAATACCAAGCGCAGAGACCTAGTAGCAAAAGGCTTATCAAGGACTGAAAGAAATCAGTGTGGCCTGAAGGGAATCTGAGGGTGGTAAAGATGAAGATAAGAGGGGTAAGGGCTAGACTGTGTATGGCCTGATAGGCCATGTTAAGGTAAGCAGGGACTATGTCTTGTTCATCGGTTATCCCCAGTGTCTAGGAGTTCAGTTAATAAAGGCTCTAAACTCATAAAAAGGGTGGGTTAAATAGTCTTCTGACAAGATGTGTGATTAGCATATGTCATTCTCTTCCTCTAACTCAGCCCTGGAGATTACAGAAGAAAGAAGTTAGGGATCTGAGAAACTAAATATAAAGATTCCTTGGAGGAATAGATCATGATTAGGTCCTATTATACAGAGGCAAGAAATGGAACCCTAGTGTAGAAAAGGACACAGTGCCAGGAGTGTAGAGGTAATAGAAGGTAGGACTTAAGTTTTCCAGATTATAACTCAGAGGTTTTATGCCTTGAGGGCATCTCCACACTCCAACCCATTATGATTCTAGGACCTGTCTGGGCTTGGCTACTCCCTAGTACAGGCATCTGATAAAAATTCCCATCCTTTGCTGTGAGCTCATAGGGTAATCAAATCATCTGAGAACTAGAGCATTCCCTTCCCTGCTCATGCTCTCTCTCAAAAATAAATGAACATTAAAATATTAAAAATAAAAATAAAATGAGCCTAAGGAGATATAAGAACTAAATGTAATATCCTCAATGGGATTCTAGAACAGACAAAGGACATTTAAGTAAAACCTAAGGAAATCTACAAGTATGGACTTTAGTTAATAACATATTCATATTAGCCCATTAATTGTAACAAATGTCTATACTAATGTAAAATGTTCTTATGAAAGGAAACTGGGTTGTGGAGTACATGGGAATTCTTTGTACTATGTTTACAACTTTCCTGTAAATCTACAACTATTCTATAATCTATTTTAAGGTCCATTTTATCAGCCTTTTTTGAGGTAGTAGTAAAGTCACCCTTAACAAGGAGTACAGAATGTTCTCATATTCTAAAGGCCCTTTATTGGAGTACAGGAGGGCCAAAGTAACAGGTCTTCTAAATAGCAGTAAAGAGAATTGCTAAGCAGACATTCTAAGTATTACCGTTGATTTGTTAATTCAGTGAAATTGTTTTCCAAGAGAATATTGACAGGTCCATTAACTGGAGCTGTTCATAAAACCCTAATTAAGCAACAAGATTCAAGAAGTCATTGTCATTCTTTTAAGTACTTAATTAGTTGTTCTTCCCCAATTGTTTTCTTTTGTGTGAATTCCTAGGCACTGATCCACATTTTTAAGTTCCTTTGGGGCCTGCAGAATTTATTTCTCCAGGGTTTTATTTTCCTGATTAAAATTTTGAGAGGTGATCCAAAATTTTTATTCAAAAGTCTGTTGACAGCAATTTCAACCCTGAAGGAAAGGAAGTAAATTATTGATAGGCACCAGGAATGGCACTCAATACTTTCAGCCCCCTACCCATCCTGCTTTAGTTTTTCCTCTTGATATGGTACAGGTCTGAGGCTTGAAACTGAAGCAGAGCAATGAAGAGGGACACTGTGTCTACTAACTGCTTCCTATGACAAGAGGTGGCAGCTCAGGGTTCAAAAGGTCCTTTGAAATGTTTTACTTCATCTTTTCTTTCCTTACCAGGAAATTAAAAAAAAAAAAATCAACTCAACAGGGAGTAGTAGGTGACTAATTAACTTCACTCATCAACTAGGAAATCCCATTATATTACTTTAATGGGCATGATTAAGCCACTGAAACCTCCTGGGGTATTGAATACAGTCACTGACTTCAATGATTTATCCTTCAAGTAGCAACAAAGGGGCCCCCTCTCTGCACCTGGGTAGACTTACAGTGGTCAGGAAGGCAATCTGTATGCTCACAGGAGCTTGTGATCCCAGATTTTTAAAATTAATTAACCTATTTATCTATTTACTTAATGTTCTATATTTTAATTTTTTTGTATTTAAAAATTTTTTTTTAAATCTTTATTTTATTTTTTAGAGAGACAGAGCTTGAGCAAGAGAGGAGTGGAGAGAGGAGACACAGAATCCAAAGAGGCTCCAGGCTGTCAGCACAGAGTGAGATGCAGGGCTAGAACCATGAAGCGTGAGATCATGAC
This sequence comes from Neofelis nebulosa, assembly GCF_028018385.1. Classification (NCBI taxonomy): domain Eukaryota; kingdom Metazoa; phylum Chordata; class Mammalia; order Carnivora; family Felidae; genus Neofelis; species Neofelis nebulosa. Next base: position 124,792,093 of record NC_080782.1, read on the forward strand.
CTGAGCCAAAGTCAGATGCTTAACCGACTGAGCCACCCAGGTGCCCTGATTTTTTTTTTTTTTTTTGTATTTTTGAGAGAGAAGGGGGGAATTTTTTTTTTTTTTTTAATTTTTTTTCAACGTTTTTTATTTATTTTTGGGACAGAGAGAGACAGAGCATGAACGGGGAAGAGGCAGAGAGAGAGGGAGACACACAGAATTGGAAACAGGCTCCAGGCTCCGAGCCATCAGCCCAGAGCCTGACGCGGGGCTCGAACTCACAGACCGCGAGATCGTGACCTGGCTGAAGTCGGATGCTTAACCGACTGCGCCACCCAGGCGCCCCGGGGGGAATTTTTTTTTAAGTTTATTTGAGAGGGAGATAATCCCAAGCAGGGCTTGATCCCATGAACTGTGAGATCATGACCTGAGCCCAAATCAAGAGTCAGACGCTTAACTGACTTGAGACACCCAGGTGCCCCAAAAAAGAGAAAATCTTAAGCAGGATCCACACTCAGTGTGGATCCCAACACCGGGCTTGATCTCACAATCCTGGGATGATAACCTGAGCCTAAATCAAGAGTCAGAAGTTCAATCGACTGAGCTACCTAAGAACCCAGTGATCCCAGATTTTAAACTCTGACTTCATGACATAAAGTTTTCCTCTTTTCTTCGGGACCATTTGTTTCACTACCGAGGGCTGAAACTGTGATCAGGCTCTGCTGCAAACTGAAGACTGGTGTTCTTTCTTAGGACCTTTCCTTTAGGTGTACATTAAAAATGAAGAGAACTGCTATGACAAAAGTAAGCCATGTAAAAAGTATACACAACGAATTCCAAATACAAAAAATGAGAACCATTCTATTTGGATAATTTACTAAAGTCATTTTACTCCTCTAAAGTGCCTGATTGCTGATTTTGGCTCAGGTCATGATCTCATTGTTCATGGGATGGAGCCTCTGGTCAGGCTGCATGCTGACAAGGAGGAGTCTGCTTGGGATTCTCACTCCCTCTCTCTGCCCCTCCTCCACTCATGCTTGTGCTCTTGCTGTCTTTCTCAAAATAAACATTTAAAAATAATAAAAGGTATTTAATACCATATGATAAAGGCTTGCTATAAGGCAAAGGTATTGGTAACAGGGAATTTCTCAGAGACATGTTGGTACTAGCTTCAGCCTGTTACTAATGAGCTATCAATTCCCAAGGCCTGAATTTCATTTTCTAGACCAGGGGTTGGCAAACTCCAGTTCACAGGCCAGTTTTGGCCTGCCAATCTGTTTTCGAAAGGCTCTCAAGCTTAGAATGATTGGTGGAAAATTTTTTGTTGTAACACCGAAAATTTTACAAAATTCCAATTTCATTGTCTATTAATAAAGTTTTATTGGGGGCACCTGGGTGGCTCAGTTAAGCATCCAACTCTTGATTTCAGCTCAGGGTCATGATCTCATGGCTCCTGAGATTGAGCCCCACTTAAAGCTCTGGGGCTGACAGCGCAGAGCTTGCTTGGAATTCTCTCTCCCCATCTCTCTGCCCTTCCCCTGCTTGTTTGCTCTCAAAATAAATAAAATCTAAAAAATATAAAGTTTTACTGGGGCACAGTAATGCTCATTTGTTGACACTTTCTATGACTATGGCTGCTTTCATACTGCAACTGCAGAATTGAGAGTAGTTATAAGAGAGACTATATGGTACACAAGTCTAAAATATTATTTGGCCTTTTACAAGTTTACCAACCCCTGCCCTAGAACAGCAGTGTATAATAAAACTTTCCACACAGGTGGAAATGTTCTCTGAGCTGTCTGATACGGCATTCACTAAATACTGAGATGGAAAAACAGATTCAATTTTTGTCAGTTGAAATAGCCTCATGTATTGTACTGCAGAGCTCTAGAAAATAAGAGCTTAGTTTAAGCCTTGGACTTTTGATTTAGTATTCTTCTCTAATGTTCTCATATTTCCTGTAATTTTTTAGAACTTGTAAATTTTTCCACCTGTAAAGAAAACCTCACTTTTTAGAAGATTTTTCTCTGTGTAAATTAAGCTCTATACCCAACATGGGGCTTAAACTCATGACCCTGAGATCAAGAGTTACATGCCCTACCTAGTGAACCAGCCAGGTGCCCCAAGAAAACCTCACTTTGTATTTTTCCTTTACTCTCACACTACTACCACTCTCTCAACATTTTTGACACCAGATGTGTGTGGATTTTCTCCCACACCAAGCAAATTTGTGTCACCAGCTGGGTGTCGTACATTTTAGCCCAATTCTGACTCTCCATATACCTCGAGTATCATCAGATCCCTCAGGTTAAGAGCCCAGTCCAACAAGACTGTTCCTCCCTCACTTCAGATGCCAACCGTAAGTCCAGGTTGTTACCTGTACTTCTGACCAATATAAATCACAGATTCCCCAAATCCCCTCCTCAGGTTTGATAAATTTGCAAAAGCTCTCAGAACTCAGGAAAACGGTTTCCTTACAATTTACCAATTTATTTTAAAAGGATATGGTAGGGGCGCTGGAGTGGCTCAGTCGGTTAAGCGTCTGACTTCAGCTCAGGTCATGATCTCGCAGTTCATGAGTTCAAGCCCCGCGCTGAGCTCTCTGCTGTCCGTGCAGAGCCCACTTTGGATCATCTGTCCTTCCCCTGCTTGCACTCTTGTTATGCCCGAAGTTCTGAAACCTCCCACAAAAGACCACCAGAGTCGTAAGTCAAAGCCAAGTGGCAAGGGTCGTTTATTGCAGGTTCGAACCTGGACCTCCGCGCACTCGTTGCCGGTGTCGCTAAGAGGCCCCGATCAGGGTTGGTACAGCGTTTTTATAGACGGAGACAAATAGTATGGGGGGAGGTTTCAAATTATGAGGGGCCTGATTAGTTGGTTTTAAAGTAAGGACATTTGTTGTTCTCTGATTGGGCGTCCTTTGTCTGTCCTTTGGCGGGAAGGCTTTGTCCGTTACTTGTGGCGGGAGGAAAAGGGGGAAGGGGGAAGGGGGAAGGGGGGTAGGGGAGGAATGTGTTAAGCAAGCAGGTTTACAGAAGCGAGAAATGCCGGTTAGTTTATGTACAATCACTTATTCTATTACATATCAGACTACATTTAGGAAGTTTCACAACTTATTCTATTACCTAGCGGGTTACATTCAGGAAAGGTTTCACAATGCTCGTAGCGAACAGCAAGCAAAACAGACTTCTCAGCAATTGTATTTTTTATCAAAGATCCATAATAAGCAGATAAGAGAACTTAGCTTTAAACTAAGGCAGGGCTGTCATTTGGATTTAAAGCTGTTCTTTTCATTCCCCCCTTTTTCTTGTGCCTAAAGAGCCAATCTTGGGTCTTTTAAGCCTCTGTTTGTAATGTCTCGAGCGGTAGGTATTGAGTTCTTAACATCATTAGTTGTATAGTATTGAACCTATCTTGGACAAAATTAATAATTTTGTTTATGATGCAGGGGCCTACTGTGAGAGTGAGAAGTAGGATGGCCAGAGGGCCGAGTAAAGCGGAGAGCAGGGTAGTTAACCAAGGGGACGCATTGAACCAGGTTTCAAACCACCCTGCCTCCTGTTCCCTTTCCTTTTTTCGTTTGGCTAGCCCTTCTCGGACCTTGGCCATTGAATCTCTTACTATTCCTGTGTGGTCAGCATAGAAACAACACTCTTCTCCTAGTGCTGCACAGAGGCCGCCTTGCTGTAGGAACAGTAGGTCTAATCCTCTCCTGTTTTGTAAAACTACTTCCGAGAGGGAGGTTAGGGACTTTTCAAGCGAAGTGATGGCAGTCTCTATTCTTTCTATATCTTTGTCAACCGCTTCTCTAAGCATACTAAATCCCTTATTTTGTATAGTTAAAGCTGAGATTCCTGTCCCTGTTCCAATGGCCCCGAGTCCGAATAAAGTGGCTAGAGTTAGAGCTCCTACGGTAATGAATTCTCTCTTAGTTACTCTTTTCGGTGCTATCCACATCTGGTTTATATGCTCAGCTGTGTGGTACACGATTTTTGGGAATACAATTACCATTACACAAAACTCTGACTGATTGAATATACTTCTATAGAGGCAGGGGGTTAGTCCTGCATGAGAACAAAGCCACCATGAGTTATTTGGTGGAATTATCCATTTTTCGGTAATATTGAATATACTTATGTTATTTATACAGAAGTGGCTATATTTTGTCGGCACTGTTCCTATATAGGTCCCATTTCCCGTAAGCACTGGTAGTGTGAGGCCAGGCTTCTTTTGTTCCCAACTGCAAATGTCTGAGTTGTTTGCAGTGCTATAATTTCCCATTATTGCCACTGACTCATAAAATGGAGGTTTTATGGAATAGCACAGCCAACAAGCTTCTGTTTCATTGGGGTTAGTATGATTTAAGGCCTGATAAGTGGTATTCATCATTACCCATAAGGGGTCATCTTTGAATGGGATTTGGATTTTTTTTGGGTTTTTTTGGAGTTGTCCTGGATACTGTGGCCACCTGAGTGGCCGAGGAATTAGTACTTTTACTTGTGGGCCCTGGGGTAGTATCAGGCTTACTTGTGGGCCCTGGGGTAGTATCAGGCTTATTTGTGGGTTTTATTGCCTGATTTGGCCCTATTAGTGTTGGTGAAGCTTTGGGTTTTATTTGTAATCTTATCTGAATAACAGTTGCAAAGTAAGGCGGTCCTCGATACAGATAAATTCCCCAATTTAGTCCCTTAATCCATCTTGTCTCCTTTTTTCCGTCCTCTAGAAATTTGATACGAATAAGGTTATAGGCACGGGTTTGCTTGGGACAGGGGCTGGCAAATTTCATGTCAATATAATGGGGTTTTACCTCCCATTTCCAGTTTCCATCATTGGTAGTGACACAACTCCAAGCCTTACAGTAGAGGGATTCAATTCCTCCACAGGTTTTTTTCATTGCTCCTGTTCTGAACCCGGGACATGCATAAAACCCACCAGATCTTATGCGCTTTCTTTCATTTTCCGGGGTTCCGGTCCATGACGGATTAGGACGCTGGCGGCTTCCATTGGGTGGAAGTACCCCCATGGTTACGGCTACGTCCTCTAGGTTAAAATACAGATCAGGCCACCAGGCATTTAGGGGAGTATCGTCTGCTGTGGTAGTATTATAGACTTCCTGGGTTTCCAAATTAGTGATCTCCCAAGTTAAAGTATAGGGAGTGTGGGGGTTACCTGCAACACTTACCAGTCCGTAGGAGGTGAGCAGGAGCACACCGGTGAGTGTCTTTTTGGTCATTGTAGGTCCTGAGTTGCTGCAACAGTCTTGGTATGGGACACCCGGGCCTTTGGTCTCAGCCGGTTTTCGGGGTCAGGTTTTCGACGCAGAGTCAATTTTAAAGGATGGGTCCTACTCTGGTCAACCGTCCAGGAGGTGTTGGCTTCCGGCACGAAGTCTTCTCGAACAGCAAAGGGATCAGCTGGTCGGGCGTGGGTGTAATGGATCCAGGTAGCAATCCCGTCGACTTTGAGAGCGGTGGGTGTGGTTAGGATCACAATGTAGGGTCCCTTCCACCGTGGTTGGAGGGTCTCTTGCTTGTGTCTCCGCACATATACCCAATCTCCGGGTCGGTAGTGATGAGGTTCAGGAGGGGGCCCGTTTTCATAAATGGCTCTCAGTATGGGCCAAACTTTCTGGTGGGTGTGCTGGAGTTCCCTCAGGGAAATAAGAAGTTTATGATCATCAAATTCAGTTAACACATTAGACTGTAGGTTGGGAATTATAGGGGGGGGTACTCCATACATGATTTCAAAGGGGGTTAATCCCAGTTTGTAGGGGGAGTTTCGCACCCTGAACAGAGCGTAGGGGAGTAAGACTACCCAGTTAGCGCCAGTCTCCATGGTCAATTTGGTTAGGGTCTCTTTCAGGGTTCTATTCATTCTTTCTACCTGTCCTGAGCTTTGGGGTCTATATGCACAGTGTAGTTTCCAATCAGCCCCAATAAACTGCGCTATTCCTTGTATTACCTTTGAAACGAACGCAGGTCCGTTGCCTGATCCTATTAGGGTAGGGAATCCGTACCTGGGCATGATGTCTTCTAACATTTTCTTTGCTACTACCTGTGCAGTCTCATGCTTGGTGGGGAAGGCCTCTGTCCATCCTGAAAAGGTATCTATAAACACTAACAAATATTTATATCCATATTTTCCAGGCTTTACCTCGGTGAAGTCTACTTCCCAATAGGCTCCTGGCCTGGTTCTGCGGGTCCTGGAGCCAGGGTTCTTCCCGTGGTTGGTAGCGTTAGTTAGTTGGCAAGCTTCACAGCTAGCAACTATCTGTTCAATTTTTGTCCTGGAGTCTCTAATGGTGATCCTAGCATGTCTTATTAAGTCCTGCATTTTTCTGGTGCCCATATGAGTGGCTCGGTGCATCTTGGATAAGACTTTATTTCCCATTTCTTCTGGGAGAATTATGCTACAGTCTGCTGCTCTCCACCATCCGTTAAGGCACTGAATTAAAGGTAATTTTTGGATCCAGTTTAGGTCTTCTTTAGTGTAGGCGGGATTTTCTGGTAAACTAGCTGAACCGGGGTCTGGTAGGGTGGTCATTAAAGCACAGTCCACCTGTAAGCCACTTCTCGGGCCACCTGGTCAAATTATTTCCTCTGGCCACCGGTGTGATCGGTTTTTGGTGGCCTGGGCAATGTATGATGGCTAGTCGTTTAGGCAGCCAGAGTGCCTTTAAAAGAGCTAACATTTCTTCTTTGTTTTTGATAGTTTTCCCCTCTGCAGTTAACAGTCCCCTCTCTCTGTATATAGCCCCATGTATGTGGGACGTAGCAAAAGCATATCTGCTATCGGTATACACTTTTAGTCTCTTGTCTTTTCCCAAAGTCAGTGCCTTGGTTAAGGCCACAAGTTCAGCCCGTTGGGCAGAGGTGCCAGCTGGCAAAGGCTCTGCCCAAACAGTCTCAGTTTCAGTTGTGACTGATGCCCCCGTGTACCTTTGACCCTGATGTACAAAGCTGCTGCCGTCAGTGAATCAGGTAACCTCGGCGTCTGGTAGAGGGTGATCTTGTAAATCTTCCCGAACTCCATGGACTTGTGCCAATATCTCAGCGCAGTCATGGAGGGGGGTATCTAAGTCCGGGTCTGGTAATAGGGAGGCAGGGTTTAGTGTTCGGGGGGGAGTGTAAATGATTCTGAGGGGATTTAATAATAGTCCCTGGTAGTGAACCAGTCGGGTGTTACTTATCCGTCGGTCAGGAGGTTGTTTGAGGACCCCTTCAATGGCATGAGGGGTTGTAACATGTAACTTTTGTCCCATAGTTAACTTATCAGCATCCTTTACCATTAGAGCTGTAGCAGCGATCATATGGAGGCAAGGGGGCCAGCCAGCCACTACTGGGTCTAGTCTTTTTGAAAGACAGGCAACGGGCCTGGGCCATGGGCCAAGGAGTTGCGACAGCACTGCTTTGGCTACCCCCTTGTTTTCATCTACGAAGAGATGAAAGGGTTTGGAGACATCGGGGTGCCCTAAGGCTGGCGCCGACAACAGGGCGAGTTTAATTTGTTGGAAAGCCTGCTCAGTTTCCTCTGTCCACTCAAAGGGCGCCTGTTCTCGGGTGACCAGGTAAAGAGGCTTAGCCATCTCGGCGAACCGAGGTATCCACAAGCGGCAGAAGCCGGCCGATCCCAGGAATTCTCTTACCTGCCTTCGCGTTGTGGGTCGGGGGATGCGGAGGACGGTTTCCTTTCGTGCATCAGTGAGCCATCGCTGGCCTTCCCTTAACAGATACCCCAAGTAGGTTACTTTGGATCTGCAAATTTGGGCTTTTTTTGCTGAAGCCTGGTACCCCAGGGTACTAAGTGTCCGGAGGAGATTTTTGGTGCCTTGCAAGCAAGCTTCAGCAGTCTCAGCGGCGATTAAAAGATCGTCGACGTACTGCAAGAGAGTCACTTCGGGGTTTTGATTCCGGTACTCACCCAGATCCTCGTGAAGTGCCTCATCGAACAAGGTGGGTGAGTTTTTAAATCCCTGGGGGAGCCGGGTCCAGGTGAGTTGCCCATTTATGCCCCTCTCAGGGTCGGACCGCTCGAAGGCAAAGAGCTCTTGGCTTTTGGGGGCCAGAGGCAGGCTGAAAAAAGCATCTTTTAAATCAAGGACAGTATACCATTGTCTTTCTGGGCTGAGGGCACTTAGGAGGGTATAGGGGTTGGGTACTGTTGGGTGTATGTCCATGACTCGGCGGTTAACTTCTCTCAGATCTTGTACCGGACGGTAGTCCATACTGTTAGGTTTTCGTACAGGCAGCAGGGGGGTGTTCCAGGCTGAATGACAGGGACGCAAGATGTCTAGGTCTAGGAGGCGACGGATATGTGGCGTGATGCCATTTCTGGCCTCCATTGACATCGGGTATTGTCGGACCCGAACTGGATCTGCCCCCGGTTTCAGCTCTATGAATAGAGCTGGGCGATGTTTAGCCAACCCCATACCCCCGGTTTCAGCCCATGCTTCTGGAAACTGCTGGAGCCAGGGCTCTATGTTTTGACTTTGTGAGGGTGGCTCCTGATGGAGTTGATATTCATCTTCTAATCTTAGAGTAAGTATGGTCATGTGAGGGCCAGTCACTTGGGGGCCCCCCGGCGTAAAATGAATCTGGGCCCCCATTTTAGTGAGTAAATCTCTTCCTAATAAGGGGCAGGGGCTGTTGGGGATGACTAGGAAGGAATGGGTGACCTTTCCATTTCCTAGGTCCACAGTCCTCTGGGTGGTCCAGGGATATTTTTTTATTCCGGTAGCCCCTTGGACCCAGGAGGATTTTTCAGAAATTTTTCCATGGGGTTTGATCAAGACCGAATGTTGGGGCGCCTGGGTGGCGCAGTCGGTTAAGCGTCCGACTTCAGCCAGGTCACGATCTCGCAGTCCGTGAGTTCGAGCCCCGCGTCAGGCTCTGGGCTGATGGCTCGGGAGCCTGGAGCCTGTTTCCGATTCTGTGTCTCCCTCTCTCTCTGCCCCTCCCCCGTTCATGCTCTGTCTCTGTCCCAAAAATAAATAAAAAAAAAAAAGTTGAAAAAAAAAAATTAAAAAAAAAAAAAAAAAGACCGAATGTTGTGCCCCTGTGTTGACTAGGAATTGCACTGGGTTCCCCTCCACTTGTAGCGTTACCCTAGGTTCGGGAGGGGATCCGAACCCCGTCTTCCCTATTCTGCATCTTGAGTGAAGAGGGCGGGTGTGGTTTTTGGCTGCCACAGTTTTTGATTATGACGTGGCTTTTTCTTTTTAGGGCATTCTCGGGCCCAATGGCCTTTTTCTTTGCAATAGGCACATTGGTCTTTATCCAGGGGCTTTTGGACAACAGCGGCCAGGACTTTGGTCATTTTTTCGGTAGCTTTAAGTTGCCTGTCCTCTGGAGTCTCTCTATTATTATAGACATGCGGGGCAATGTGGAGTAAGTCCTGAATCTGTTTTCCCTCCAAGTCCTCTAGTTTCTGGAGTTTCTTTTTAATATCAGTGGCTGCCTGATTTACAAAGGCCATTACAACAGCAGCTTGATTTTCGGGGGCCTCGGGGTTCATGGGGTATACTGTCTGAAGGTTTCCATTAATCTTTCTAAATAAGCGGCAGGGCTCTCTGTCTTACCTTGTATTACTGAATACACTTTTGCCAAATTAGTGGGCTTGCGTGCAGCAGCCCGGAGACCCGCCATTAGAGTCTGGCGATAAATGCGCAGCCACCCCTACCTTCTGCCGTGTTGTAGTCCCAGCCATCCTGTGGGGGTCGGGTCAAGGGAAAAGCTGCATTAATGAGATCAAGGTTAGCAGTAGGCTGGCCGTCATCTCCAGGAACCAGCTTTCTTGCTTCCAATTGAATTCTTTCTCGTTCCTCGGTGGTGAACAGGATTCAGAGGAGTTGTTGACAATCATCCCAGGTGGGTTGGTGGGTGAACATAACGCTGTCCAGGAGAGCTATTAAATCTTTAGGGTTATCAGAAAATCGGGCATTTTGGGTTTTCCAGTTATATAGGTCACTGGTGGAGAAGGGCCAGTATTGAAGTCGGGGGTTTCCCGTATCATCGGGAGGCCCTATTTCTCGTAAGGGTAGGGCTACGGTGGAGTCAGGGAGGTGGAACCCTGGCTCACGTGGGGCCCGGCCACGGGTACGTCCAGCTGGCCCTTGGATTGTGCCCCCACTAGGCATGGGCGTGGGTTGAGCCTCCCAATTTTCTAGTTCTTCTATCAGCTGGGCTATGGGAGGCTCTGCTGGCGCAAGGGAAATGGGGTCGGGAGCAGGGATGGGGGCAGCTTGTGGAATAAGGGGGGCAACCTGGTAAGGGGGACGGTCAAGGGAAAGTAAATCTTGGCTGTCGGGGAGAACAGGGGGTGCATTTGGAGTTTGTGGCTTGGGAGGGTTGGTAGGTTTAGCCGCTAGGATTTTGCATGGCCCTGTTATTAAGAAAGAGGCCATCCAGGGAGGTGGGTTTTACACTAAATCTTGCCACACCAGAATATAGGGAATCTGATCCGGGTGACCTTCTTTCCCTGGTAGGAAAATCCTTGATTTTACTTTAAGGACCACAGGGAGGCAGAAGGTTCCCTCGGTAGGCCAATTGACCCCCAAAGGTGGGCCATTCAGAGCGGCAGTAGGTGATCAACTTCCTTTTGCGAATGTCTAGGCTTAAGCTATGTCCTCTAGCTCTTACATCTTTGAAATTGGTGAGGAGGAGGGAGAGAGGGGTGCTCTGCGTTTGGCCCATGTTATGATTCTGAGGAAGAGGAGAAGAGAAGGGGCGCGGGCAGCACGGATGTGGGGGGCGCCGCTGGCTAGGGGGCGGCACGGAGGGGGCCCTGAAGCGGCTGTAACTAACGGTGGAGGAGTTCGGTGGAGGAGTTCGTGTAGGCGGCCTTTGAGGGTGAGGCGGCCTGGCTGGGCCTTGGGCGGAGGGCGGGAGGGAAAGCCGCAGGGAGCTGGGGAAGGAGAAGAGAGGAACAAAGGATGGAATAATTAATTCTGATTAGCCGAGAAAACACTTAATTCCAACAAAGCATCCGACCCATGAAAGAAAAACAAGAACTAACAAGAATCTCTCGCAGCGGTTCCAACTTTCTGGTGCTGTTTCGGCCAACCCGATAGAAAGGGTTACGGCTAGGATGGTTATTATTATAAGGGCCCAGGGGTGACAATACTTTTAGACTGACACAGAAGCACTCGCGTACTTGTCCGTCCGCGTCCCTCGCGGGAGCTTAGGTGCCTCTTAGCATAGGCGGGCAGGTATAAACCCCCTGCTTGGATCAAAAAAATTTTGACCGCCTTAAGCCATATGAGGATCACCGCGGAAATTGGGTTAGAGCCCACTCGAATCCCGTAGCTTACGCCGTGGGATTACACATAGGGTAAGTCAGGCGCGTGCCCCTGATCCCAACAATCATTCCAGTCAATTCAACAGATAGACACACAGACACACATCACATCAGAACACGGGTAACAGTGAGCATGCCTACTGGTTTTTCAGGCGCCTAGAGATGTTTCTTAGCACTCTGGACTAATTTATACAGAGAAACTGGAAGTCCGTAGAGAAAGTGAAAGTGGTTAATTCGCAAGCGCGTTGGGCATGAGTGGCCCACAGAAAAGAGTCCTGATGGGCCAAAAAGGCCCCCCGATGGGCCAGAAAGGCCCCCTGTGTCAGTGGACATATCCAACTGACCCCGGCTGGGTGCCCTATAGCGTGTCCGCCAGGGTCACACCAGCTTCCAGACAGAACCGGTTCTCCTAAGAAGAAACACAGATCAGAGAAAAAAAGATAGAGCCGGCTTACTTACCGATCGGAATCAGAGATGACCCGTTGACCCGAAGTCTGGTGGACTCGGGGGAGATCTCGGTGGGACCTCCAAATGTTATGCCCGAAGTTCTGAAACCTCCCACAAAAGACCACCAGAGTCGTAAGTCAAAGCCAAGCGGCAAGGGTCGTTTATTGCAGGTTGGAACCTGGACCCCCGCGCCACTCATTGCCGGTGTCGCTAAGAGGCCCCGATCAGGGTTGGTACAGCGTTTTTATAGACAGAGACAAATAGTACGGGGGAGGTTTCAAATTATGAGGGGCCTGATTAGTTGGTTTTAAAGTAAGGACATTTGTTGTTCTCTGATTGGGCGTCCTTTGTCTGTCCTTTGGCGGGAAGGCTTTGTCCGTTACTTGTGGCGGGAGGAAAAGGGGAAAGGGGGAAGGGGGAAGGGGGAAGGGGGGTAGGGGAGGAATGTGTTAAGCAAGCAGGTTTACAGAAGCGAGAAATGCCGGTTAGTTTATGTACAATCACTTATTCTATTACATATCAGACTACATTTAGGAAGTTTCACAACTTATTCTATTACCTAGCGGGTTACATTCAGGAAAGGTTTCACAATGCTCGTAGCGAACAGCAAGCAAAACAGACTTCTCAGCAATTGTATTTTTTATCAAAGATCCATAATAAGCAGATAAGAGAACTTAGCTTTAAACTAAGGCAGGGCTGTCATTTGGATTTAAAGCTGTTCTTTTCACTCTCTTTCTCTAAAATAAATAAATATTTAAAAATATATTAAAAAAATTTTTTTAAAAGGATATGGGAAAGGATATAAACATCCAGATGGGACATGTATAGGGCAAGGCTATGTGGAAAGGGTTGCTGAGCTTCCATACCCTCTCTGGATGTGCTACTCTCCCAGCACCTCCCCTCCATGTATTCACCAACATGAAAGTTCTCTAAACCCAATACTACTGGGATTTTTATGGAGGCTTCATCATGTGCGAATAATCAATTATTTCCATTTCCAGCCCCTTTCCCCTTTCTGAAGAATGGAAGTGGGGTTGAAAATTCCAAGTTTCTAATCAGTGCTTGGTCTTTCTAGTTACCACCTCATTAGAACAAGACATTTAGATCACCCAGGAAATTCTTAGATTTAAGAGCTCAGTCAGGGATCAACATGAAAAACCAAATATTAGAACAAAAGATGCTCCTAGTGTTCTTACCACTTAGGGAATTTCACAAGTTTTAGCAGCTCTGTGCCAAGAATGGGAGCAGAGGCCAATATATATATTTTCTATTATTTCACACCACCCATCTGAGGCTGAAAGTTAATTAGAACCTACATGACAAAGGACTATATATTACCTATCCTGGTGTCACACAGGGCTGTCAGACATCTGAGATTCTGATGGAGGCACATTTCTCATTCAGATAAAGGCATCTAGGATTCAAAGAGGAAAGGAATGATAAAGTATCCTTAAGACAGGGTCCTTTCCTCAGAGAAAAAAAAATTGTTTGCACCCAGACTAGGACCAACTCCACAGGAGGAGTTACTCCACTCTCAGAGGTGCAAAACACTGCCCAAGAGTATCAGCCACAACACCAAAACAGTGCTTGAAGCCAGACCTCAAGAAGGTCAGCGTTTGCTCTTCCAACAGTGTAACACCATCCAAGGCATCATGCTGGCCTGGATAGCTGACAACCGCTGGATGATTCCTGAAACAGCTTTCTTTGTTTCAGATACCCAGGCACCCCAAGTAGAAGTTATGGATACAGGTATCCCAATGAATTCAATGTTGACTGCAAAACAGAAGCCTGGAAGCACTGATAGCAGACCTTGTTGCCAAGCCCTTTAGACAAATAGGAAACAGGAACCCCTCTCCCATGCTTTTAGTCATTTTGTCCAACATTCAAGGAGTTCCTGCTATGTGCCAGGTGCCATGATTGGGATCTAGCTGCGAACAGGCAAGATACACCATCCTTCCTATCCTGGGCTTTATAATCTGCTTGTACATTCCTCAGATGGAACGATACAGATCATCTCAAAGATCCTATACACCTTCAGACTAGAACCACCAAAATCCCACTTAGCCTTTCACTGCTAAGAGGCCGAATTTGTCAGGGGCAAATACAGGTGATTTTGCCTCCCAGTTGTTTCCTAATGGATACCAACTAGCAAATAGGCCTGCCACATAGGCAGTAGTCAGTGTTGGAATTAATAGGGACATTTACCTGAGAACGCCATACAGACCGTCCACGTGCCGTGAATTTACTCTCTTCCGGAAGGCCAAGGATGCCCTACTTTCAAGTCATCCTAAAAAGAAAAAGATTTCACTGTTGAACACTAAACAGTGTTGACTAAAACAGCAGCTCCTAAAACCTCTTTTCTGTAGAAATGGAAGCAGTGCTGCCTGCCATTTACGATTTACCCTATTTTCAACGTTTTTTATTTATTTTTGGGACAGAGAGAGACAGAGCATGAACGGGGGAGGGGCAGAGAGAGAGGGAGACACAGAATCGGAAACAGGCTCCAGGCTCCGAGCCATCAGCCCAGAGCCTGACGCGGGGCTCGAACTCACGGACTGCGAGATCGTGACCTGGCTGAAGTCGGACGCTTAACTGACTGCGCCACCCAGGCGCCCCTACGATTTACCCTGTTTTCAATACCTCCAGAATTATTTTATTTCCTATTGTCTTTTTCTTGCCTATAATTACCATTAAAGCTAACCATTCCCCCAAACCCTCTAGGTATCACTAGTATTCTTAAAACCCCATATGTAAAAAGCTGTTCACAATGAACATCTGAGGTATTCACACAAGGAACTCAACATTTAACTAAGAGAACTCTTTTTAGGGAAAGCCAATTGTTGGAACAAAACTAGTTTTTATAAATAACTCCCCCACCTCCCAACATCCTCAGGAGTTCTTCCTATGGAAACTAGGATGTCACTTTTCACAGAAGTAGCAACTAAGTCAGCCCTATTGGACAGTCTCCAGCACCACCATGAGTGCTATGTGTTTGCCTAGAACTGAGAAGCATCTCTTCTCAGAGAATTAGCAATCCAAAACAAAATCACTACAAAAGGGACTCGTTATTTTACTGCCCCGAAGGGGCAACAACTCTGTGGGAAACCAACACAAATATACTGTCACCCTAAAGCAGAAATTAGTACGGTTATAGCTAGGCCTACTATGTAGAGCCTCTCAATCAATTGGTATTTTTATATTTTATTAAAGAGCTAGAGAAGAATGCCTAGAATTTTAAAGCAAATTCACATAACATTTCCCTAATAAAGCATCCCTATAGATCACTGCAGCTATAGAACTCCCTACAGAGAGACTAGCTTTGTATGGTGGAGTGGGGGACATGCACTTTGATTTCTGTGAAAATTGCAAAAATCCCATGCACTTTTTCCCTGTATAAGCCTGATTCAGAGCACTTGGTAGA
Source organism: Neofelis nebulosa (assembly GCF_028018385.1). Classification (NCBI taxonomy): domain Eukaryota; kingdom Metazoa; phylum Chordata; class Mammalia; order Carnivora; family Felidae; genus Neofelis; species Neofelis nebulosa. The sequence goes on from NC_080782.1 coordinate 124,807,235, forward strand.
CACTCAAAAAATAAAAAGTTGCCCCCCCCCCTATACTTCTACATCCCTTCATGGCTTGATTACCTTTGTTCTGTTTCCAGCAAGTTCAACTAGACAAACCTGTTGAACCAGAACCACTCAGACTTGGATTTTTAGGTTTCTCCCTGCAAAGTCATGCCCTTACAGATTTCACCTTAATGAATGAACAATTATGCTGGCATCCTGGTATAGTTAACAACAGAGTTGGAATGAACCAGGCCCAGAATGCCAACCAGCTATCACGGCTGCTATTCTCCCAGCAGCGTAACACTTGCCTAGGTACACAGCAACCTAGGCAGCTGCCTACAGCTGGGGCCAAAGGCAGGCTAATGAAATTGCACTCACCTGGGGCTGCATCTATCCAAAGCCCATGGCTGGCCCCTCTGCAATCCAAGTACTCCGGGTTAGGCAGCGAACAGTAGTGAACACTTGTGTAAAGTTCAAGACCTCTACCCTCAAAACCCCATAACTTATTTCAGAACCAGAGAAATAGACAATAAAACAAAAAGCTTTTCCTTGGTTAGCTTTATTTTCACATGTTTTTTACCTATGTACCACAGCAGTTCAACAGGAGCATTTTTTTAAAAGATTTTTTTAAGTTTTATTTCTTTATTTTGAGAGAGACACCACAAATTGGGGAGGGGCAAAAATAATCCCAAGCAGGCTCCACACTGTCTGCCCGGAGCCCAGTGCAGGGCCGAACTCATGAACCGTGAGATCATGACCTGAGCAGAAACCAAGAGTCAGATTCTTAGCTGACTGAGCCACCCAGGTGACCCTAGAAAAGATTTAAGTTTTATATAATCTGAACCTAATGGGGGGCGGGGGGGTTCAAATTTACAACCCTGAGATCAAGAACTGTATGCTCTAATAACCGAGCCAGCCAGGAACCCCTCAACAGGAGCATATTAATGGTCTAGTCAACAAGTATAAGCTATCACCTAACAACTATGTAACAGTGAACAGACAAGTGGGGTGCATGGGTGGCTCAGTTGGTTAAGCATCTGACTTCTCCTCAGGTCATGATCTCACAACTGTGAGTTTAAGCCCCGGCACGCGTCTGTGCTGACAGCTCAGAGCCTGGACCCTACTTCAGATTCTGTGTCTCCCTCTCTCTCAAAAATAAACATTAAAAAATTAAAAAAAACAAAACAGTGAACAAGTAACTTAACCTCTCTATACCTCTCAGTCTCCTCATCTGTCAAATAGGAATGTTATCAATGGTACCCTGTACAAAAGATGGTTGTTAGGCTTAAGAAGACTGTAAATTAAGCCTATATAATATGTTTTAGAGTGTGTGGTCAATAAATACTTGCTGTTATAAAAAGCTACATTCCAGACAAGGATATGATAAATAGGGGGAGTAAAAGGGGAAATGTTACCTTGGTAGAGCAATGGGCAGTGCAAATCAGAAAGGCTAGTTAAAACTAGATTGGAGAAAACGTGGTTAGGAGACCTTTTGAAGCACAATAAAAGCGGTACTCCAGAAAAATAACAAGATGCAATAATGGGTATGAAAAGAAACGAAGACATGCTGCCATTCCTACCAACCACCTCAACTGTTGTTGAAAGCAGTAACTCAAGTGTTTGCAAGAATGTTAGTAAACATTCCTACCCATTCACAATTATAATTTACCTTATTTACATAATAAGAGTAGGGTATCTAAGACCTTATGTTTTTCCAGCCATCCTTTAATTTCACTTTTAACCACCCCCAAACAATTGGGAGAAAAGGTAAAATAGGCTCATTGTCCAGGTCTAAAAACTAATCTAAACGCAGCCTGCCCCTTTTAGGGGACTAGGTTGCAGGACTTGACAAGCTCCACCCGGACACGTGCTCATCACAAATCTTCCCAAGCTCCGGGCTCTGGCGCCAGGGAAGCGAGTATCTCGGAGACCAGCTGTAGGAGACTCTCCAGGGACAAGAGGGCTGGCAGAAAACAAGGGGCGACTCTAGGGCTACCATCTCCCAGCGACTCTTCAAGATGCCCTCCAAACACGGGGTTATGATGGAACGAACCCCAATTTCGTCCTGTGCCTCGGAAGAAGCCTCCCCACAGCTGCCTCTCGCCCCAAACTAGTAAACGTCCAAGGCTTCTGCCCACTTGGCCTTTACTTACCCGCACGTGTCTGGAGCTCGGCCCTCGCACTGCCGCCAGAGCAGAGGCCGCAGGGGAAAGGACAGCACCAACCCGAGGGGAGCCCCGCCTCGGGGCTGACGCTAAGCAGGTCCTCAGTGGGCGGGGCCCGGAAGCCCCGCCCAGGAAAGGCCGAGTTAGAAAAATGCGGGAGCGGTGGCCGAGGTGAGCATACTCTTTACAGAAGCTAGAGCCCCAGCGTAGAAAGTGTAGGAATCCTAACAGGACTGTATTTGACTACCATCCCGTTTGTTATTTACGTATGGAAGGGGGCGCTGGGTTTGGACGTGCTAAAGACAAAACCTGGAGTGTCCCGGGGAGGCCGTGCTTCCTGCCTGCCCACACCGAGTGCCGGTTCACCGTACAAGTGTGGCACCTTTCGGTTTCTGCAAGTGCAGCGTAAGCTTTTTTCATCTCCCACGCAGATCTTTTTTCCGGCTTTCTCTAGTAGGGTCGTCCCTCGGCTGATGGCTTGCCCATCAGGTCGCCTTGTTTTTCGGTTCTTTTCAGGAGATTTTCGGGTAGATTATGCCTGGCACTCCTACAGCCTAACCCTGTGGGACAGCATCTCTGGTGCCCTGAAATAGAATCCTTCGCTGACTTGAGGTATTTAAAGAATACTCGCTTCCTCTGCCGGAGTTACTTGGCACCGTGGCACAATCAGCCCAAGAAGCCACATTTTCAAGGTGGACAGATTGCCGGTTACCAGCATTTCTTTTGAACACTAAAACTTCCTCTCCTCATTAGCTGGAGTCAATACTATTATGTCCTGCCGAACGGTGGGGAAAGCTGGAGTCCCTCCCTTTCTTTGCCCCCACGGCATCCTACCAGGCCTGCTCATCTACTGCACCTGACACCTTTGCCAGGCAAACCCCTAGGAATCAGCCACTGCCCCTGGCATCTGCCAACATGTTTTCTTATCTTCTCCCAGCGATCATAATGGGGAAAAAAATGTGCTTCCTATGCACCCCAGTCCTCACAGACCTCTGCTGAGAAAGGCTAGAGTGAGTGCTAAATTGATTGCAGCTAGAGACACTAGACTCTAAGGCCAGAGAGAGACTGGAGAAGTGGCAAGCCCAAATCCTCGAGTTTGATGGAGTTGGACATAGGCTCTGGTTGGAAAAAGACTTACATAAATACAATAATTTAAAAAAAGGCACATGAACACTGTTGACCTGGTAGGCAGGAGCTCTGCTTTGTTAAATAGGAATGTGGCTGAAGACTGCTGCCATAATCAGTGCCCGCATCCGGCTGTCACAATGTATTCATAAACGATGGTTATGAGAGCTATAAAACCCTGCAGATTGGGTGGGTAATTGTCCTGTGAAGCTCTGCTAAAGGAGAAATTGCATTGGCATCTCATATATTTTGCTTTCTTTTCTTCCAAACACATGGAGAAGGACACCTACCCTGAGGATTCATGAAAAGGAAAGATGAGGTTTGTGTGAATATATGCATGCGTCTGTGCTTTCAGAGAAGAGACAGGAAGTGATTCAGGCTATACAGATACAGGACCTAAGGAGAGAGAGGGACCCAATGACCTGGTGACTACTGGACACAGATTAGTCAGGTAAGAGGCAGGATTTGTGTGGAAAGAAGGCCAGCCATCATGGATAAGGCTGAGTGGTGGGTCATGTTGTTATGTCACTGAAAATAGTCACCTCTGTTAGATATAGGGCTTTCAGTGTGATAAGGAGGAAAACCTAGATTATGGTTTCTGCATTTCTTAGTTAAAAAAAATCCTTCATAGTCAACCTTGTTAACCTCCATTCTTTAAAATTCTGAATTTGTTTTGGTGAGTTGATTTATGTGGTCTTTTACCTGTAATAGCAACTACTTTTCCACTTTCTTATCCTTGCAAAGACAAAATTGTTAGAAATAATAACAAAAAAGAAAAAGGAAAATTTCTAGAAAAAAAATGCAGCCAGATGAAAGGCAAAAAAGGATTAGGGTAGTTCCATTAGCTCCGAGTTTGACCTCATAATAATCAGAAGGTTGGCCCTAAGGGACACTAGGTCTCTAAATTTCTTGTGTGACTTTACCTTTCTCCTCCATCTATTCTTTCCTTGCTTCCCTTCTTGAAGGCTTTTGCCCCTGAGGTTGATCCATTCCTCTCCTCCCTGGACAAGAATCACAGGTAAAGAAATGTTTAATCGTTTACTCAGTCAGTCAGCCAATCAGCATTTACTGAACATCTGCCATTTTCCAGTTCCTGTTTAGGTGCTGCAGATAAAGTCAGAGCATTAGAGATCACTGCCTGCCCAAAGCTTACAATCTAGTGGGGAAAAGAGACAGTGGTATAGGTATCCTTTGGCAGATGTCAGAAGACAGCTAACCCAGCCCGGGGAGTCACAGAGAGTACTACAGATGGCAGTGTTCCCTCTGGATGATCCTAAGAGCTTACAGGAGAAGAGGGATCCCTCTTCCATCCCTGGACTCTACTCCTCTTGCTGTTTCTCTGTAATAGCTATCTAGATCAGAGTGGATCCCTGCAGTTGTCCTTGTTATTTCTCAAAAGCATAGTTGGATTGGCAAGGATATAGAGAAATTGGAATCATCATACGCTGCTGGTGGGAATGTAAAATGGTGCAGCTGCTTTGAAAAACTGTCTGGCAGTTCCTCAAATGATTGAACATAGAGTTAGTTTATGATTCACCAATTCTACTCTTAGAGGTATATACCCAAGAAAATGAAACTGTGTGTCCATACAAAAACAAATTTTTGTAGCAGCATTATTCATAGGGGCTAAAACACAACTCAAATGTCTAACTGACAAATGGATAAGCAAAATGTGGAATATCTATATAGCGGAATATTATTTGGTCAAAAAAAGGAATGAAGTACTAATTCATGCTACAACATGAGTGAACCTTGAAAATGTTACATTAAGTTAAAGAAGTGGAACTACATATTGTTTGATTCCATTCATATGAAACTCCAGAACAGGAAAATCTGTAGAGACAGAAAATAAATAAAGGGGAGGAGGGTTGGGGTACCTGGTGGCTCAATAGGTTGAGCATCTGACTCTTGATTTCAGCTCGGGTCATGATCTCATGGTTTGTGAGGTGGAACTCAGAATGCAGAGCCTGCTTGGGATTCTCTCTACCCCTCCCTCTGCTCCTCCCCTGCTAATGTGCGCACTCATGCGCGCGCGTGTGTTCTCTCTCTCTCTCTCTCAAACAAATAAACATTAAAAAAAAGAGGAGGGCGGTGATAGCTAAAGATTATAGGTTTCTTTTTGAGGTGGTGAAATATTCTCAAATTGTGATGGTTACACTTATCTGTGAGTGTAATAAGAAACCATTAATTCTATACTTGAAATGGGTGACTTGTATGATATATGACTTATATACCAATAAAGCTATTAAAACAACAATGAAAAAGCATACTTGGGGAGCTGAAAGACATGCATTCTGATTAAAATTGTGGTCTGCATGGTCATTTACAATTTTAAGGACTAGAAAAAACTTTTTATTCTGGGTCCTGTGGCCCCTCAGAGCTCCTTCCTTAGTATACAGAGAAAGTTAATGCATCCGGGTGGGCAGCCTGAACAGATTCAGAGGAGTAGACTATGCATTCCTGTCCTACTTCCTAACTTCACTCCCTCATAATGATTTGGTTGAACATTTATGGTATGCCTACTGTGTACAATATTTATGGACATGAAAAAGACAGTTTCTTTATTCCCTCCAATGGCTAAAATTAAATCATTAATATAATGCTCTCTATATAAACAAATAAAGCTCTTTAGAAGATAGGCAGTGTGACACAAAGAATCGTTTCAAGGCCATCTTGGGATTCTGGACTCCTTCTGTAGCATGTAGGGAAACATCACAATGACATCAGCTAGAGCAAGACCAATTCTCAGTCCTTCTTGATGTTGAGCAAGTTCCAAGACTTGACTCCCTCCTCACATGCCTCCAATCACCTCTTTATTTGGTTTCTAGACTCAATTAGTCTATTTCCATACCCTTCATTTTCTCACCAACTCCACCCCCATGATGTCCAAATTGGCCCTCCGATGCTGAAACCATTTGCCAGAAATTCATTAAGCTGAACACATGGGAAATTACAGAGGAGATTTCACTTGTCACTTAGGCTCAAATATAGAAAGTAATTTTAAAAGGACAGTGGCAAGAGGCTATTTTTATCTTGCTTGTTTGTGCTGAGTTTTCTTATCTTGCTGTCTCTCACCCTCTTCCTAGCTACCTCTTTTCTCCTTCTTTAAATTGAATGTTGGCCTTTTAAATGTTTGTCTCACATTCTCTTACCTTGTTTTATGGAGTCTTCTCTTTCTGTCATCATTCATTCAGTCAGCACATATTGAGTATTCTACCAAGTAGCAGGCCGTGTGGTAGGCACTAGGGAGGGATAGTATGATGAATAAGATAGACATGATCCTTACCATTATGGAGATTACGATCTGGTGAAGCAGGTGGACATCAGGTAGAGTGACTACAGATTTGGTCACAGCAAAGACTTGAGAGTTACTTGTGCTTTTAAAAAAATTTTTTTTAATGTTTATTTTTAGAGAGAGAGAGGCAGACTGCAAGTGGGGGAGGGGCAGAGAGAGAGAGAGGGAGAGACAGAATTAGAAGCAGGCTCCAGGCTCTGAGCTGTCAGCACAGAGCCCTAAGCGGGTCTCCAGGGACCATGATATCATGACCTGAGCCTAAGTAGGATGCTTAACTGACTGAGCCACCCAGGTGCCCCTGCACTTTTCTTTTTTTTTTTTTTTTTTTTTTTATTTTTTTTTTTATTTTTTTTATTTTTGGGACAGAGAGAGACTGAGCATGAACGGGGGAGGGGCAGAGAGAGAGGGAGACACAGAATCGGAAACAGGCTCCAGGCTCCGAGCCATCAGCCCAGAGCCTGACGCGGGGCTCGAACTCACAGACCGCGAGATCGTGACCTGGCTGAAGTCGGACGCTTAACCGACTGCGCCACCCAGGCGCCCCAACCCCTGCACTTTTCTGATGTTAAGTGTACCCTGCATGTTTGTAGGGCTAGGGGATAAACCTAATATTCACAAGGAATGCAAAGAAACCAAAGACCCAGGTTTCTGTGTGATCTAGTCAAGCCCCTTGGGTAGAGAGAACATGGATTTGGGAGTAAGATGTCGATGAGATTCTGGCTCCACCACCTACCTGTCAGCTGTTTGACTTTAAGTGACCTCTGGACTTCAGTACCTTCACCTATAAAATGGGAATTAGAGTCTCTGCATTTTAGGTTGTTGTGAAGATGAAATGAGATGTCATATATAAGGGACCAGGCAGGTGCTCAACCTATGTCACTTCCTTTCTCATGACTCCCTAGCCCACTATGAATCACACAATAAAAAAAAAAAAAAAAAAAAAAAAAAAAAAAAAGAGGGGCACCTGGTGGCTCATTCAGTTATAAATGTCTGACTCTTGATTTCGGTTCAGGTCATGATCTCACGGTTTGTGAGTTTGAGCCTCACATCACGCGGAGCCTGCATAGGATTCTCTGTCTCCCTCTCTCTCTACCCCTCCCCTGCTCACTCTATCTCTCTCTCTGTCAAAATAAAGAAATAAACATTAAGAAAAAAAAAAAAGAGCCCAGTTTCTGAGTTGGTGGGAAATGAAGTTCCTCGAATAGTATTCACCAATCATATGCCCAAAGATATGGGTTATAACTATACTGGTTATACTGTAAGTTGTTCTATACATGCAACTTATGACAGTCAAATCACTCCCTTCTTCTGGGGTAAGGGAAAAGCAGTAAAAAATGAAGTTACAGGGAAAAGACTGAAATGAGATATAACAAAGGACTTCCTAGCCATGAGGGCTGAAAGTGTGAGTGGATGCCAGAGGGAGCTGCAGAATCTTCTTTTCTATTAGTGTCTGGACTAGGCTAGGGCAGGCCTACTTGGAGGTCAAGAATAAACCTGCCCACCTCTTCCTCTCCCACTCAGCCTAGGGGATCTTTGCGGGAGGAATTGCAGTTCCTCTTCCTTTTGCAAGTCAGGCGTGCTCTGGGGAGATGGATGCTGCCAAGAAAGCTTATTGCTTGTGAGGAAAGGAAAAATGGCAGCTGCCATTTCAGGCACTTAGTGAGTACACTAAATCGAGAAGCTGCTGTTTTGGTTTACCTGGTTCCTCCTCTCTGATAAAGAAGAAATCGCTTCAGAGGTTCCTTGGAGCCAAAAAGGAAGCCCAAGCTCCACCTGTGGAAATTGGCAAAGCAACACTCAAAGGAATAAACTGGGTTCCGTGGGCAGCATCAGAATTCGTAGATGGCTCCCTCCGATCCCTTCCTGCCATCCACTCCTGGGAAATTTCAGGTTGCCTTTGTTCTGCAGAACTCTTTTCATTTCAAAGGGGATGAGTTTAGTTGTCCTTTTTTTCCTTCACTATTTTTTTTCCTCTTCCTTCCCCTTTCCTTGTTCTTGATTTCCCTCCCCTCTCTCTCTTCCCTCCTTTGCCTTTTTCTTCTCCTTCTCCTCCCTCCTCCCAGTCTCCATTTCACCTGTTGGATCTCATTGCCCACCTCACTGGGATTTGTTTTAGGAACTTTAGAATTCCTTCTTGCTCTAAAGGAGCAATGTTATCCTGATGACAAAGTTGGTATATTATGTATTACAAAGCTCAACACCAAGTATAGTCAGGTGCATTGGGAAAGACCTTACATGCAGGATTTTCAGACCCTTTCATATGCTAATGGTTGTGAATGTTCAAGAAGAGTCATTAGAGTATTGGAACCCAATGGGGCGCTTGGGTGGCTCAGTTGGTGAGGCGTTTGACTTCAGCTCAGGTCATGATCTCACGGGTTGGTGAGTTTGGGCCTTGCATCAGGCTCTGTGCTGACAGCTCAGAGCCTGAAGCCTGCTTCAGATTCTCTCTCTCTCTTTCTCTCTCTGCCCCTCCCCTGCTTGTGCTCCCCGCTTTCAAAAATAAATAAACATTAAAAAAAAAAGAATATTGGAACCAAATTTCCCAAACCTCTTTGACCTTTTTATCTCCCCCCATCCCCAAGAGCATATCCTGAGACACGTGACATGGCCTTTAGAAAACATTTCAGAAACTATGTTATGTGTTAGATTTTTAAAAAATACTGTAACATTCATTATTTGATTTCTATATCTACATTATAGGTAGGACAGGGAGGTTATAATAACTTCACTTTACAAATGAGTAAAGCTGAGCTCAGAGAGGTTACAAGCCTCGCTCATAGTAATGTAGCTAGCCAGCAAGCAACAAAGCTAGGTCTCCTTATATGTGGCTCTATTCTCTCTGCACTGCCTTACACTGCATTTAAGGTAATATATATGTGACATCATAACATGACATGTGATATGAGGCATCTAGAGGATATACATACTACAATTGATGAATTGTAACATTTTGTCCCTATTCAACTGAATATGTACACATCTGTTATGTGTATCACTAATCACTAGTCCAAGTGTTGGGGCTAGAGCAGTGACCAAAATAGACAAAAACACAAATTATTGCCTTCATGGAGCATATATTCAAGGGGAGAGATAGAAATGAGAAGATAAATATGTAAAATATATTTTATTATATATGTTATATAATCATAAGGGCTAAGGATAAAAATAAATTAGGGAAAAGAATAGGCACACATGGGAGCTGTAGTTCAGGTGTGCAGAGGGTCAAGGAAAGCTACTTTGAAAAGGCTATATGTGGGGGGACTTGGGTGGCTCAATCGGTTAAGTGTCTGTCTCTTGATTTGGCTCAGGTCCCGATCTCAAGATTCGTGGGATTGAAACCCGCATGGGGTTCTGTGCTGACAGTGTGGAGCCTGCTTGGGAATCTCTGTCTCCCTCTTTGCCCCCCACCCCCACACTCTCTCTCTTTCTCAAAACAAATAGATAAACATTTATTAAAAGAAAAAAAAATAAAAGGCTACATGTGAATACAAGACCTCAACAAGATAAGGGAGCAATCGTGCAGAGATTTAGGGGTAGCTGGGATGGGGCTCCAGCAGACAGAAAAGCAAATTCAAAGGGCCTGAGTGAAGCAGGAGTGAGCCTTGGGTGAGGCTGAGCTGGGGAGAGGGTGGGGTAAGTAAAGGATGAGGTTAAAGAGGTTGAGGGGGTGGGGTCCACATATTAGATGTTATAAGGAAATGGAGTGATATAATGCAGATGATACGCCATGATATAATAATAATAATACCATATGACAGATTTATTGTGTTGCTGCATAACAAATTACCCCAAACTTTGAACATTTATCTGAGTTTCTGAGGGTAAGGAAATAGGAATAACTCAGCTGAACTGACTCAGGGTTGCTCATGAGTTTGCAGTCAGGCCGTTTGCCAGGGCTGCAGTCATCTGAAGGCTTCCTAAGAGGATCTGCTTCCAATCTCACTCATGTGGCTGTTGACAGAAGGCCTTAGTTCTTTACTGCATGAACCTCTCCATAGGGCTGTTAACAACAAGGCAACTGGCTTCCTTCAGAACAAGTGATGAGGGAAAGAGGCAGAGAGAGGGAGAGGGAGAGAGGAACAGCCGCAGAGAAGGGAGCCACAGTGTCTTTTTTAATCTAATCTTGGAAATTACTCACCATTACTTCTGTCCTATTCTGTTGGTCATAGATTAATGCTTGTACTTTGTGGAAGGGGGATTGTAAGTGGGTGATTCTCAGGACATGGAGATCATTGGGGATCACCTCCGAGGTTGGCTACCTCAACTGATTTGCGGGAAATCTCGAGCTAACTATTACTTTAAGAAATATCAAAAATAGGTGCCAGGCATTATAGGTGGCCCCTATAACACTGGAGCTCACAAACCTATCTGGTTGAGGCCTGAAAAGGTACCACACGGCAGGAACTTCAGAAACCCGTTGAGAGTCTGAAGGCCTTATTTCGATTCTGCATGAGCAAGCTCATTTCTTCAAAACCCCACTTCCTCTAGGCCTGGCCTCATTATTTCATTCACCCAATTAATATAACTTGGAATAATCTTACTTAAACCTGCAAAGAAAACAAAATGTTTTGAGGAAAGCTATAGAACTTCAAAGGCAGGCTGAGACCCCTCTGGGCAATTTAACCTTGAGACAACACTGGACTTTGATGAAGGGCAGAGCCAACCTCCTTGTCTCTCCAGAAGCCTTAGGTACCTTCCTGTGAAAGAGAGGCATCCTGCCTTGTCTAAGGAGAATGGTGACAGTGAACAGAGCATTGCTCTGTCACTGAGGCCTGTTACTGGGTCCGTCCAGAGACGAAGACATGGCTCTTCTGAGACCTAGGTGGGCCCCCTTCCCAACTGCCCTGCTCTCCCTTGGTTGTGCAGACAGAGTCATCCAGTTTCCTAAATTGAGCAGCAGATGGCATCACAGCCTCAGGAGCGAGCAGCTGAAGCTGCTGGCAAAAGCAGGGCACTATTAGCAACTCAGGCTCGTGCTTGGCATCTGGGGGCTCCTGGGGGTGGGCTGCTTCCCCAGCTCTCAGCTCAGAGGAGTTTCTGTGCTGTGCCTGCAGATTGAGATATTGTCAGGCCCGCATCTCAGGGAGCAAAGCCTGGAGCCCCCAGTTAGGAAACAGATGGTGAACACAGGGTCTTTTCTATGATCTTTACTGAAAAAGATGAAAATAAGGGACTGCTGTTCCCAAAGCAACTGTATTTTTCCATCACTGCCTGTCCCTACTCCTGAGGGTCGCATTGAGTATATTCTGGTTTGAGGGCTGGTAGGTTCCTGGCAGAAGCCTCCTAGGCCAGATGGGGCCAGAGATAACTTGACGGATCATTCAGGGAATCCCAAGAGCTCAAAATTGAATCCTCTTTATTCCCCCCAGTGACCCAAATGAGACAGGCAGGGCTCAATCCTGCAGGCTTTTTTATCCCTGCCTTCCTCTCCTTCCCTGTCCACGTGTTTGACTCCTCTTCCTCCTCATGTCTCTGTTTGACTTTTTCTCTCCTTACTTTTCCTCTGTCATTTCTATCCATTTATGTCTTTCCTTCTGTGGATCTCTTTATTTCTCTGTTCCAGGGTAGAGAAAAAAGCCAGTTGCCTGGATGAAGTGGTTGTAGGCACTGGGCTGCAAGACCATCTTCCATCTTCCTCTCTCCCCCCCACTTCCTGCTGCTGCTTGATGGCTAGTCTCGTGGAGACCTAAACAAAGGGAGGTCCAGATGTCACCAAGAAAATATATTCTCTTTCCCCTGAGGCTGTGCTCCTTGCTTTGCAGTTGCAGACACAAAAGCCCTCAGGGGCTTCCCAGTAGGACTGAGATCCACTGAACCCCCTGTTCACTAGGCACCCATATATGCCACTAGAATGTGAGCCTAAGGGCAGGGTGTTGGCTACCTTGTTCACTGCTGTATCCAAAGTATCTAGTATGTAGTAGTTACTCAATAAAAACTTGTTACAAATAAGAATAAAAAATAGAGGAAGACGATGGAAGGTGAGTGCTGACCTCTGTTTTAGGCCTTGGAGTACATTCAAGGTGCCATCCCCATCCATAAAGAGAGAGGAACACCCAGAGAAACAATCACCCATAATCCAGAATGGTATGTACGATGTGGTGGTAGCAGAAACTGCAGTGGGTACCTGAGTCTGCACAGTGAAGACAGGGAAGGCTTTGTTCACTCACCAATTCAACAATTGTTCTGGAAAGTCCACCGGCACTAGACTCTGGGTTGTAACTGGGAATAAGGTCGGGCCTAGTTGAGTGTGGGAAACACATGAGCAAACAAATATGTAGTAAAGGACCAGATAAATGCTGTCGTAGGGGAAATAATGGGCAGTGAGGGCAAGAAAGCAGAGGCAGCTTGATTCATCAGGGGGGTTCTGGAAGGCTCTGTGGTGAAGTGAGTCCAGGCCAAGATCTGCCTGAAGGGTGAGTAGAAATCAGCTGGGGGAAAAGGAGGGAAAGGGAGTTCCAGCCAAGGGAACATTATGTAGTCAAGAGAGAACAGGCAAGTTTCAAGGACCTGAGTAAAAGTGTCAGGAAATCTGGCTGGATTACCAGTAGGGTGGTGGGTAGGGCTGGAGGATGTGAAGCAAGAGAAGTGGGTGGGAGTGGGGTGCAAGAAGCACCCAAACCAGGTTGAGTTATGACTTTACCTTCAGTGCATGGGAAACCATTTGAAAATTTTAAGAAGGGAAGTGATAAGATCATGTTTGCATTTTATAAAGGTTACTGTGGGTGCAGTGTGGGCACTGGATGGTGTAGGGCCAGGGAGACATCCTAGAGACTAGTGAGGGAGCAGTCCAGGCAGGAAATGATGGCCTGAGTGATGATGAAATCAGTGGGGCTGGAGATCATGTTTGAGCAAAGCTTGAGGATAATTAGGAGTTTTCCTGAAGAAAAACTTGGAGTAGAGAAGATGCTGGCATTCCAAAGAGAGAAAATGCACATGCAAAGATTTCAAGAATTTGCCATATTTGGGGAAGTGCATGGGGTTATATATATGTAGCCTGTGACAGGGCACAGGCGTAGGTAGTGGGAGATGAGGTAGAGAGGAGCTAACCTTTGCTGAAGAGCCTGGGAAACCCAGGGTCAGTCCACACCCATTTTGTTAGAGTTGGGGGAAGACAGGGTAGGTAAAGCCATACTCTCCAGACATCTGAATTATCTGCAGAGGTTCCAGAGGGTCCTAGTCCCTTTAGGCATTTTCAGAACAAATGTGTCACCTAGAAACTGAAAGACAAGGGCAAACTGTATGTCAGGAGGTGAAAAAGGATGTGGGAACTGGAGTAAGCAAGTGGGTCAAGTCAGGAAATGGGGACAATGGGAGACACTTCCTGCCAAGCAGAGAGGTGAGCAAGGATGGGTGAGATAGGTCCCATCAGAACCCAGAGATCCCACTTCCAGCATTGTCTGGTTCCTGTACTCACGCTTCCCAGTTCTGCCTCCAGGCCTCAAAGACCTTCTTACAGACATCTCCCCCAAAGAAGAGATTAGAAAAAAGGTAGAGAGCAGGGACCAATCAGCGTAATGGTTGAGCAGTTGGGCTCTGCTTCTTCCTTAGTTTGTAATAGGGCAAACCTCTTACTGGGGTCATTTTCCTTACTTGTGAAGTGGGGATGATAATGCCTACTTCATCAGTACTGAACGATGGATATGAGGTAATGTGAACAGGAAACTTACACAGTGAGAGTTCTCGGTAAATCTCGGGTGTTATTAACATTTTGGTATGAGACAAATGGGACAGGGGTTGGGGGCAGAGAGAGATAGGAAGGGATGTAAGTAAGGAGGGCTGAATGGAAGAGCAGTGAGTTCCAGTCTATGCAGAATTCCTCAGAATTCCATGGTCTATGGGACAAAATCCTCTACCAAGGCTTATTCCTGCCTACCTGTCCTGCCTCATCCCACTGGTCCCAACCTCACTTTACAGCCTAAACATAATCCCACCACCTATGATTCTCAGAACATATCAAGTTCTCGAAGCCTTTCCATGAGCTGTTAGGGAGAAAAAATGCCCCTCAAACCTGTCTTCATACTAAAAATCAGGAAGCTGCCAGATACCTGGAACAGATGTTAGGAAGGGACTCAGGGTATGTTTATTATGGGGAAAGGGTGGGGGGCTAAGGGAGGGAAGAGCAGGGGAAAGTTAATATGGTTCAAATAAATGGCATTTGACCTAGTACTTAGGTGAGGCAAAGGGGTGGGCAGGCTGATGTGCATGCTTCTCTTGGTGGTGAGGCCAAGACTGGAGGAGAGGAGAGAAAAGGCAGAGGTTTAAGGGGTTTCAGACCTGCATATCCCTGCTCTTCTGCCTCCTCCCCTGTTATCTCTTTCCTTCCTTCCTTTAGGATCTAAGTTCCCAAGGCAGGAGTTGCAAGCCTGAGTGTGTTGCCCACGGGCTTACTTATTCCTGTTCGGAGCTGACACCCCCGGATACAAAGGTCAAGTTATAATACAGTGTGGGGAACGTGGTATGAAGACTTGTGCTAATGGATTATTGGCAGCCTGTGGGCTTTGCAGAGGTAGGGAGCTGGGCCTTGGCAAAGGAATAGATTATCACACGGGAAAAGGTTTCCAGGAGGTGAGCTCCAGGAAGGAGCTCATCCTTCTCCATTTCTCCATCTCCAGAACTGAGCTCCTGTACCTCCTCCCAACCCACCCTGGGACAGTCCATAGAATCTTTGACTATTAGAGCTAAAAGATATCTTAGTGATCTTTCAGGTCATCCCAGTCTTTCGAATTTTATGTTTGGAGAAACAGAGCCCCAGAGGGAAGAAGAGGCTTGTCTAAGGTCTCTCAATAGATGAAGAACTCAGTCAGATCTCAGAGTTTCAGACTTGTCTCTGCTCACATTTCCTAGTTCTACTTTGCCTCAACCTCAACCACTTTGGCCCCCATCCTCCAGCCCCACCCACAGGGGCTGGATTTGTTTTTGTTTTTGCTTTTGTCTTTTCTGGGTGAGGATCGAGAAGGATTTTTACCTAACCCCTTGTTATCCAAAAATAATAACTGCAAGTATTCCTTATCGAACATTTACTATGTGTCAGGCACAGTTCTAGGTGCAGGGGATATAAACTAAACAAAGTTTCCCCTTGCATGCAGCTCACATTCTAGGGTAGAGACAAAAGTTAAATAAACATGTAATGGGGTGTCACCTGCTAAGTAAGTGCTATAAAGCAAATTGAGGTTGGAAAGGAGGGTTGAGTGTGACTAGAAGGAGGCTATTTTAGATAGTTACCTATCTAAATGTATACTATCAGGATGTATTTTTTTTTTATTTTTTAAGATTTACTTATTTGTTTTTGAGAGAGAGAGAGAGAGAGAGAACGAGCTGGGGAGGGGCCAAGAGAGAGAAGAAGACACAGAATCTGAATCAAGCTCCAGGCTGTGAGCTGTCAACACAGAGCTCGGTGTGAAGCTTGAACCCATGAACCATGAGATCATGACCTAAGCCAAAGTCGGACACTCAACCGACTGAGACACCCAGGCGCCCCTATCTAGATGTATTAGTTACCTATTGTTGTGTAACAAATTACTCTAAAGCTCAGAAGCCTAAAACAGCAATTATTGTCTCACAGTTTCTGAGGGTCAAGAATTCAGAAGTGGCCTAGATGGGTCATTCTAGCTCAGGGACTTTCTTGACGCTGCGGTCAAAATGTCAGATGGGACTGCAGTTACCTGAAACCTCAACAGGGGGCTGGAGGACTCTGTTCCAGGATGGTTCACTCCAATGGCTGTTCACTGGACACTTCAGGTGCTCACCCTCCTCCTGGGGCTGTTTGAGTATCCTGGTGACATGGCAGCACGTGCGTTCCTAAGACGGAAAACAAGGGGAAGACACAATGTCTTTTTTAAAAAAACTTAATATTTAGGAATAACTTTAGATTTACAGACAAGCTACAAAGATAGTACAGAGAGTTCCCGTACATACTTCTCCCAGCTTCTTCTAATGTTAATATCTTATATAACCATGCTACATTTCTCAAAATCAAGAGATTAATGTTGGTACACTACTATTAACTAAACTACATACTTTATTCAGATTTTACCTGTTTTTCCATTAATGTCTTTTGTGTTCCAGTACCCAGTCCAGGAGATTATGTTGTGTTCAGTCAGTATGTTTCTTTAGTCTTCTTTGATCAACAATAAGAGTTTCCTACTCTTTCTTTTTCATCATCTTTTCTTTTTAAAAAAAATTTTTTAATGTTTATTTATTTTTGAGAGAGAGAAAGAAAGACAGAGCACGAGCAGGGGAGGGACAGAAAGAGAGAGGGAGACACGGAATCCGAAGCAGGCTCCAGGCTTGGAGCTGTCAGCACAGAGCCCAATGCGGGGCTCAGACTCATGAACTGTGAGATCATGACCTGACCTGAAGTTGGACGCTTAACCGACTGAGCCACCCAAGTGCCCCTCATCGTCTTTTCTTTCAAGTTTTTATTTTAATTCCAGTTGGTTAACATACAGTGTAATATTAGTATCAGGTGTACAGTATAATGGCTCAACACTTCCATACATGACCTGGTGCTCATCACAAGTGCACACCTAATCCCCATCATTTATTTCACCCATTTCCCCCATCCACCTCCCCCCTAGTAACCATCAGTTTGCTCTCTATAGTTAAGAGTTTGTCTCTTGGTTTGTCTGTCTTTTCTCCCCTTTTCTCATTTGTTTTGTTTCTTAAGTTCCACATATAAGTGAAATCATACAGTATTTGTCTTTCTCTGACTTTTTTGCTTAGCATAATACTCTTTACCTCCCTCCACAATGTTGCAAATGGCAAGATTTCATTCTTTTTTGTGGCTGAATAATATTCCATTGCATATATACGCACCACATCTTCTTTATCCATTCATCAATCGATGGGCAGTTAGGCTGCTTCCATAATTTGGCTATTGTAAATAATACTGCTATAAACCTAGGAGTGCATGTATCCCTTTGAATTAGTGTTTTTGTTTTCTTTGGGTAAATAAATACCAAGTCATGAGGTTGCCAGATTGTAGGGTAGATCTATTTTTAACTTTCTGAGGAACTTCCACACTGTTTTCCACAGTGGCTGCCCTGTTTGCATTCTCATTAACAGTGCAGGAGTGTTCCTTTTTTTCCACATCCTTGCCAACACTGGTTGTTTCTTGTATTGTTGATTTTAGCCGTTTTGACAGGGGTGAGGTGATATCTCATTGTAGTTTTGATTTGCATTTCTCTGATGGCAAAAACATGGAACACCTCATGAATTTGCGTGTCATCCTTGTGCAGGGGCCGTGCTAATCTTCTCTGAATCGTTCCAATTTTAGTATATGTGCTGCCAAAGCAAGCACTGTTTTTCATAATCTTGACAATTTTGAAGAGTACTGATCGGGTATTATGTAGAATGTCCCCACATTTGAGTTTGCCTGATGGTTTTTCATTGCCAGACTAGGGTAATCCCAATGCCTTTTATGACCTTGTCTTACAAGTCACATGCCGTTACTTTTACCGTATTCTATTATTTAGAAAGTAGACACTAAATCAAGCCAATACTCAAGGGGATGGGGGGGAGGATGAAGTTCTGTCTCTTGAAGGGAGGAGTCTCAGAGGTTTTGTGGACATATTTTAAAATCACCACAGGGGAGTCATGGAAGGCCTCCCTTATACAGTGACATTTGAACAAAACTTGAAATAAGCAGGGGTCCAAACCATGGAGAGATCAGGGTAAAGCTTTGTAGGCACAGGGGACAGCCAGGAGGGCCTGAGGCAAGAGTGTACACAGCAATGTTTAAGAATATGTCAGGCAGCAAGGGGAAGAATGGTAGGGCGTGAGGTCATTAAGCTTGTGCACTGGGGATTAAGGAGGTAATGTAAGGTTTTGTAGGGCATAGTTAGGATTTGGATTTTATGCTGATGAAATGGGAAGCTATTGAAGGGTTCTGAGCAGAACAGTGACATGATTTTAAAAGGATCACTCTGGCTGCTGTATGCATATACCGCAGATGGGAAGGATAGAAGTTGGGTATCAAACGAAGAAGAACTCAGTGTTCTTCCAGAAGGAGCCTCTTTCCATAGTCAAGGGGAGAGATAATGCATATGCTCTCAGTCCCTAACTCAAGGACCATTATGAGGATAAAAGAAGATAACATAGTTAGGGTATGTAGCACACAGTAGGTGTTAAGCATATCAAAGTCTCAATGAATAGTGTCCTTGAGGAAGAAAATAAGTACCTTCCATTTTCTGGAAGAAAAGGAAAGTCTGGACATTGTCCTTCTTTTATGTCCAGCATGTGGCCTGGCTCTAGGGATACAGAGAAAAAACTGAGTTCTTGACTTTGAGGAGCACATACTCTGGTGGGTTGAACTTTCCTGCAAGAAATAATCCCACCTCGACTGGCCAAGTGCTACAAGGATTTGGTACAGGAGGCTCTGGTAGGCCTAGCAAGAATGCCTGATTTGGGGAAAATACCATAGGACTCATCTGACACCCAACTTCCACCGTTGCCACCTGTAGTGTATTCATAGAGAAGCCAGACTTCAAACTCGAAGCTGTCTGAATCTTGGGACCCATATTCCTAGCCACTTTGATACACTGCAAGCCCTGTGGTGACATGGTCCTCCTACACTTATCCATTGGCCTTGCCATTTATGCCCTCAGTAGACGCTGTTATTCAATGGATTGAGGAACTTTCAACATCCTAAAGAGAGAGGGAAAGCGAGGCTTGTTATCTCCCGATTCATATTTACTGCAAATAACATTAAATACACATACGCTGGGACAGGAAATAGCTCTCTGTTGGGTAATAGCTTCCTGTGGCCTCAAGGCTTTGGTGAGGCTTCTCTGGATAAGGATGTAGGAAGGTCAGTGCTGTGGTTCTGGTACCCTTCCCTCACAGGCCCACCAGCACTGGTTCAAAAACCCTGTAAAAAAACTCTGTCCATTTTATAGATTGAGAAAAATGCCCTTTGCAGGGAGAAGGCTTTGGGACAAGACTGGACATGCAACAGTAGAAGTTGACCTCTGAAATTACCAATTTCAATTCATTTGGATGAGCTCTTCTCAAGAGAAGCATGGGAAAGAGAAGCAAGAGGGAAGAAAAAAAGAAAAGAATAAGAGACAGAAAGTGAGGAGGATACAATTAGTGGATGCCGAATTAATTGTGGGACAGAAAGGGGCGGAACATCTGAGGGAACTTAAAAAAGAAAAAAAGAAAACAGCTGGAAAGGATGGAGGAGAAAATGCATTTCTTCTTCACTAAATACACAGCAGCTGATAACAGTTCCCTCCGTGTGTATGGCAAGAGAGAGCACCTCCAGTACCTGCCCTCAGTCCACCGTTGCCATCACATCACCCTGTGTGGGAGGCAGGGTGGTGCTCACTCCCCAGGAGCTTCTTATCCCTTCATTCCTATGACAAGTATTCTTATTAAGAATCTACTTGGAGTGCACCTGGGTGGCTTGGTTGGTTGAGCATCCAAATCTTGATTTCGGCTCAGGTCATGGTCTCATGGGTCGTGAGATAGAGCCCTATGTTGGGCTCTGTGCTGACAGTGCAGAGTCTGCTTGGGATTCTGTCTCCATCTCTCTCTGCCCTGTTCCTGCTTGTGCTCTATCTCTCTGAAAATAAATAAATAAACATTAAACAAAAAAAAAAGAGAATCTTCTTTGGGTCAGAAACTGCTCAAGGTACTGGGGATAGAGCTGTGAACACGGCAATAAGGACTTAAGTGAGTTAATAACCCCATTGGAGATAGTGGCAAATACTATGAAGAAAATGAAATGGGGGTAACAGAATGGGGTGTCGGGAGACTGCCCCCAACTAGGGTGTTGCCATCTGTGCAATGGAGATAATAACAGACTGTTCTCACTGGGTTGCTGTGAGGATTAGTGGAGTTAATCCATGGAAGCGATTAGCACAGTGCCTAGTACAGAGTGAGCTCTCATTGCTATTATCCTTCTTTCCCTCCTTCCTTCCTTCCTTCCATCTTGCCTAAAGCTCTCCCTTTCTCCCTGTGTCTTCCCTCTCATTCATCTGTCTTTTCAGATCTCTCCTCTTCCTCCCTCCCTTTCTCCTTTCCCTCCTTTCCACCCTCCCTTCATAGGGCAATAGCCTTGCTCTTTCCTCCCTAAATTGAAGGGCAGTAGTGTAGTAAAACAAATCGCTGTCAACAAAGTACATTTCCACTGTATTCATCCCCGTGCAGAGAAGATTTATCAGGGTCTCTCACCCTGCACTGTTATGTAAATGTGGTAATCCAGTGGAAATATGATATCTGAGGAGTCTGAGGATAAAGACACCATAAAAACTATCAATTACCCAGTGGAGCTTGGGTTTGGTTAACTCACTCACTGCCTTGTGTGTCTCCTGCCTTTCCCTCTCTAGGGGGGAAACTTGATAGGTGGTGACAGCTTATAAAAGATGCTTTTTTTCCTCCTTGGGTCCTAGGAGGTCATCTCGAGGACCAAATTTTGTAAAGTGCCTGAGAAATGTTAAAGCACTACATAATTCAAGGGTATTATTATTCTCTTGTCATGTGGGCCATCTCCATGCCTCTTTGGTGTGACAGATGTCTGCTCTGTCTGCAAGCCTGGACTGACCCCACGCTTGGGTATCTGTAACCTCCTTCTGCTGCCTGAACCTATAAGCAATGCTCCTTTTTTTCCCTCTTTCTAGGTAACCCCTGGGAACCCAAAAATCTCATTGATGTTTGTCCTAGGCGTTTAATAGGAAGTTAACCTCTTGAGAGGGATGAGAATCCTGAGTAGCCCACCACATTTTCACCACTCAGGAGTAAAAAGTGTGGCAAGAGCCATGGGGGACTAGGAGCGAGGCCGGGGTCAAGGCCCTCTGCCCCTCTGGACCTCAGGGCAGCTGTACAGAGTTTCAGGGATGCATGTGCTGCCCTAGAAGACTCAGAGGCTCTGCTCAAAGAGGCCTACACTGTCCTCCATCCCAAAACAGGCAGAGGAGCCTGGTGGTTCAGAGCCCAATATCTGAGTCCTGGGGTTCGATCCCCCTTCTGCTACTTTCTAAATTATTTCTCCCTTACTTTTTTCATTTGCCAAATGACAGTAATAATAGTATCTTCTCATCTAGTTGTTGTGAGGAATAAATGAAACAAAACTTGTGAAGCACTTAACATGTCATAAAATGATTTTTGTTGTGGTTCCAAGTGTTGCTTGGAAGATTTTCTACAGCATAGGCCCTGTTCCTCAACGGCCTGGCCATGGGGATATAAACATTGCCTGACCACCTCCACCAGAAAAGGGTCCCTAGGTCTGGGTTGTGCCTGCTTCTCTTGGGAACCCAGCAGCCCCATAGAGGCTGGAGTTGAGGGACTAGAAGAGGCAATGGAAAGGAAAGAAGAGTTTTGGGGGAGGTGGGTGTTTCTTACCCAGAAATGTCAAGAGTCAGAGCTCCTAGCTCTGGGAAGGGAGGTGGCGGGGGAGTGGGGAGGAGGGGAAAAAGATAGGATGTCTCTAAGCTGCCAGAATCCGGATGGGGCTGTAGCTCTGGGGCTCTGGCACTTCCTGCCACCCCCAGTCTTAGGAATGAGTCACTAGAGGGAGGAATGATGGAGGTGTCATGCTCTGCCCACAGATCACTGGGCTGTTCCCCAAAAGAGGGCTGTTGGGAGGGAAAAGGAGATCTCGAGGCTTAGGGGTGGAGAGGTGCTAGGAACAAGGGGAAAGAGGAGGAGCTCCTAAGGTTCAGCTCACCTATTGGAAGGCCAGGGAGGCAGGCCCTAGCCTCAACCTCCTGTGCCAGCTTCACTGCCCATCCTGGCCACTGCTCTTTTGACTTTTGCCTTTGTCTGTGTTGGGTTGGCTCTATCCAGTTTCCCCACAAAGGGGTACTTCACATCCTTTTGGTCACCAATGGTGGGGAAAGGGACAAGGATCCACTTGTCCCTTTGCTGTCTGGACAACCCTTGAAGTCTCATTTCCCTTAAAAGCCTTTGCCTCTGACCCTGAGCAAATTGTCTATAACTGTATCATAGCGCCTGGCTCATTTTGTTGGGATTATTTTTCTTCAGGAATGCCTGATTCCTTAGACTTCCAGCTCCTCAAAGTCAGGGACTTCTTTATGTCCCAAGAGCCCAGCCAAACATTAGACATAAATGTATGGATGTGGCCTTGGCCCACAAAAACTATTTTTTCTCCTTTCTTCGCTCTCTAGTTACTGCTATTCCCTGACTCTTTATGTTTTCCATTTACTGAGTACTTATTATATGGCAGATCCCTTTACATCTTAATTTATGTAATCCTCACAGTGATCTGCCCTAGATGAGAAAGCTTTACAGATGGGAAAGCTGAGCTGAGTGAAATTCAGTAACTTGTTCAAGGTCACAGAGTCAACAGGTGCCAGAACTAAAATGTGCTAGCAAAGCTCTCAGATTTTTTTGTTTTGAGAGTCTTTTTTTTATTATTAAAAAAAAAAAATACAACCATGAGAGGCATCTGGGTGACTCAGTCAGTTAAACATCCAACTTCAGCTCAGGTCATGATCTCACAATTCATGGGTTTGAGCCCCGCATCAGGTTCTCTGCTGTCGGCACAAAGCCTGCTTGGAGCCTCTGTCTCCCTCTCTCTCTGCCTCTGTCTCTATCTGTCTCTCTCTCAAAAATAAATAAACATTGAAAAAATACAACAATGAGATCACTTAGTTGTAACAATTTGATACAGCATTTTTAGTTGATTTTTGAGTTTCTTGTTGTTTTTCTTATATATGTAAATACATATAAATATACATCTTTATTGAGATGTAATTTGCATGCTATACAATTCACCCATTGAAAGTGCACAATTCAGTGGTTTTTGTTATATTTACAGAATTGTGCAACCATCATCACAATCAATCCTAGAATATTTTTGTCACTGCAAAAAGAAACCCTGTACTCATTTGGAGTTATTATCCATTTCCTCTCGATATCCTCAGCCCTAGGCAACCATTAGTGTACTTTCTGTCTCTCTAGATTTACTTTCTCTGGACATTTCATATAAATGGAATCATACAATATGTGGTCTTTGTGACTAACTTCTTTCACTTAGCATAAAATTGTTAAGGTTCATCCATGTTGTAGTGTTTATCAATACTTCATTTTTTTCATTGCCAAATAATATTCCATTAACACTAGTGAAATGAAATCATAGTATTCCATTGTGTGGATATGCATGGAAATACCATGCAATACTATGGTACATTATCCATTTATCAATTTATGGAAATTTGGATTGCTTCCACTTTATGGCTGTTATGAATAATGTTGCTATGAACATTCATGTACAAATTTCTGTATGAACACCTGTTTTTGGTTCCCTTGGGTATATATCTAGGAGTGGAATTGCTGGCCCATATGGTAAGTCTCTGTTCAGTCTTTTGAGGAAATGCCAGACTATTTTCCAAAGCAGCTGTAGCATATTACAATCCCACCAGAGGTGCATCAGGGTTCCAATTTCTCCATCCATCCAACATTTGTTGTTATCAATCTTTTTTATTATAGCCATCGTAGTGGTGTGAAGTAGTATCTCATTTCTCTGATGACTAATGATGTTGAACATCTTTTTATGTGCTTGTTGCCTACCTCCTTTAGTGAAATATCTATTTAGATCCTTTGCCCATTTAAAAAATTGGGTTGTCTTTTGTTATTGAGATGTGGAGTTCTTCATATATTCTAGATTCAAGTTCCTTATCAGATATATAATTCTGAGATATATATTCTCTCCCATTTTGTGTTTCCCCCCCCCACTTTCTTGATGGTATCCTTTGAAACACACAAAGAAATTTTAATTTTGATTAAGTCACATCCAGCTTAGCTTTTTCCTTTACCCTTGTCACTTGTGCTTTTGTTACCATACCGAAGAAGGCTTTCCCTAACCCAAAGTCAGAAAGACTTGCTCATAATTTCTTCTGGGAGTTTTATTGTTTTAGCTGTGTAAGTCAATGGTCCATTTTGCGTTAATTTTTGTGTATGGTATGAGGAAAGGCATCCAGGTTCATTCTTGTGCATATGGATATCTAGTAGTCCCAGAACCATTTGTTGAAAAGACTATTCTTTCACCATAGAATTGTCTTGACATAGGGGCGCCTGGGTGGCGCAGTCGGTTAAGCGTCCGACTTCAGCCAGGTCACGATCTCGCGGTCCGTGAGTTCGAGCCCCGCGTCGGGCTCTGGGCTGATGGCTCGGAGCCTGGAGCCTGTTTCCGATTCTGTGTCTCCCTCTCTCTCTGCCCCTCCCCCGTTCATGCTCTGTCTCTCTCTGTCCCAAAAATAAATTAAAAACGTTGAAAAAAAAAAAATTTAAAAAAAAAAAAAAAGAATTGTCTTGACATAAAATCAAGTGACTCTAAATGTGAAAATCATTTGAAAATCAACTGACTATAAATATGAGGGTTTACTCTGACATTTCAGGTCTATTCCATTTATCTACTTGTCTATCCTTATACCAGTACCACACTGTCTTGATTAATATAGATTTGTGTAAGTTTTGAATTCAGAAAGTGTGAGTCTTCCAACTTTGTTCTTTTTTTTTTTTTTTTTTTTTTTTTTTTAGATTGCTGCGGGTATTCTGGGTCCCTTGCATTTCTATGTGTTTTTAGGATTAGCTTTTAAATTTCTATAAAGAAGCCAGCTCGGATTTTGATAGGGATTGTGTTGAATCTGTAAATAAATTTGGAGAGAAAGCCCTCACTCTTAATGAGGATACCATCTATCATTTACAATGCAAAAGGAGACAGAAAAATCATACAAGAGGAGAAAGAGAGAGAAAGAGAAAGAGAAAGGGAGGGAGAGGAGAGATGGGGGGAGAGAGAGAGAGAGAAGAGGAGAGGAAGAGGAGGAGGAGGAAGAGGAGGAAGAGAATTAAGGAAGAGCAGTGCTCATCCATATGGGATAAGCAGAAATGAATCCAGATGTGGGGAGGCCCCAGGTCAATCAAGAAACAGAATCTTGGGAACACTGAATTCTCCATCACCAGATGCATCTTCCATTAACCCAATTTCAGTTCATATGTTAGTAAATGGTACAGCTTCTTCCTCCCCAAAACATTTCTTTCTTTTCCCTAAGATCTCTTCCAAATAACTAGAAGATATGAGGATGCTTTATATGCTTGATTTGAGGAATTTAATGGAAGTTCCTGTTAAAAAAGCCCCAAATCTCAGTAATGAAAATAAATGAATGTCGGGGCGCCTGGGTGGCGCAGTCGGTTAAGCATCCGACTTCAGCCAGGTCACGATCTCACGGTCCGTGAGTTCGAGCCCCGCTTCAGGCTCTGGGCTGATGGCTCGGAGCCTGGAGCCTGTTTCCGATTCTGTGTCTCCCTCTCTCTCTGCCCCTCCCCCGTTCATGCTCTGTCTCTCTGTCCCAAAAATAAATAAAAAACGTTGAAAAAAAATTAAAAAAAAAAAAGAAAATAAATGAATGTCGTGCCCCGCCCCCCCCTTTTCTGCAGTAAGAAGTGCTATAGTCCTTTCTTGGTGAGTATTAGGGAAATTAGCCTGCCCTGAGATCTCCTTTCTGGAGAGACTGGCATATGACGGGTGTGCATGGGTCTTAATGGATACTTTGGGGCATGCAGGGTGGGGAATGGGGCTGCAGGTCTCTTATAGCCTCATGATCTGGTGAATTTAGGTGGGCCCAAAGTGTCTTGCTATAATCTGTACCTTCTGTATCTCAACCAGACCATCCTTCTTACTAAGCTGTGAGGGAGTAAGGGTATGGGAGGTGGGGATACAGGCTGGAGAAATGAGCTTAATTCCCTCCTAGTGGATGGAGAAGGGATGATTGAAATTGCTCATTTAGCAAACGATTTAGCCTGCTGTAGAAAATCCTATTAAATGACAATTCTTATCTCAGTCCCTGGCTCCTGGGAAGAGCAGCTCTGGGCTTTGTGAAGACCAGGGCAGAGTCTTCTCTGAATCCAGCCAAATAGTCACCATCAATAAGAAGCTAAAATCCGCAGGCAGGGAAACTTTACCAGGTTTCCCTGTCTCTTCCCACCCCTTCACCCTAGTCGCCCATATCATCCGTCAATTATCTGGTTACCTGAGCCTTTTCTCTGCCCTTTGTAATATAAATAGCAAGCATTTTATGGGTCCCCATTAAGCAATGTGATCAGCATCAATTACCTAATGAGACTCTGGAAAGTCGTGATTTAAAATCCTGTCCTCAATTGTGACTTAGCTTTGTCTGCAGTCAACGTGATAATTGCAGTGACATCCAAACTAATGGTGCTCCAGATATGGGGCCTCTGCTGTCAGCCTGGGTTTGGCCCTGGGGAAAATTCACCCTCTGCCAAGGGGGCTGATCTCTTTACTTTTTCTGAAAAGGAGAGTTTTACGTGTCCTTTCAGGGCTCAGGGGGGTGATGGCACAGACCAGGGCACAGTTGTGTCCTATAGCTTCAGGGCCTCTGGTTGTGGAAGGCTAGAGGAAAGTGAAAGGACACAGGAGACTATCAGCTCCAGAGGGTGGACAGTTTTGTCTGTTTTCTGCTGTTTCCATAGAGCCTAGACTACCTGACACCTAACATAGTAGGGGCTCCATATATACTTGATGAATGAAGGAATAAAATCCAGGGATGGTCCCTTAGCCAGCAAGCCCTTCTCTTTGCATATTTAGGTGTAGTTCCCTGGAAGATGTGGAGAGATTTTTGTGCTTAGCGATGATCTTTCCAGTCTGAAGATTTAGTAATTGCCCATTTGGACTGGTGGCCTAAGATACAAATATTTGAGGGCGCCTGGGTGGCGCAGTCGGTTAAGCGTCCGACTTCAGCCAGGTCACGATCTCGCGGTCCGTGAGTTCGAGCCCCGCGTCAGGCTCTGGGCTGATGGCTCGGAGCCTGGAGCCTGTTTCCGATTCTGTGTCTCCCTCTCTCTCTGCCCCTCCCCCGTTCATGCTCTGTCTCTCTCTGTCCCAAAAATAAATAAAAAACATTAAAAAAAAATTTTAAAAAAAGATACAAATATTTGATGTTGACAGTCTGAAGGTTTTCATTTTTCTCTCTAAACATTCCCTTCCCCATTCCAATTAACGATTATATTCTGGCTTCCCCTGCCCCGTCCCTGCCCCCCACCCCCCAGCAACACAGCAACACAGCAACCACAGATAAGGTGGTGCTTATCTTCCTCACTTTTCCTTCTCCCATCCTTCCATCCTTCCTTCCTTCCTTCCTTCCTTCCTTCCTTCCTTCCTTCCTTCCTTCCTTTCAAGATTTATTTTTATTTATTTTTAAGTAATCTCTACACCCAACTTGGGGCTTGAATTTACAACTGCAAAGTCAAGAGTCACATGCCCTACTGACTGAGCCAGCTAGGCACCCCTTCTTCCTCACCTTTCTTAGCTTCTCCCTTGGAACCATTGCTATATCAATTTGTCAGTTTTCAGTAGTCATTTATTCTGTGTCTTAGTAGCATTTGACTTAGTTGGTCCCACCCTTCCTGTTTTTCTTTTTAAGTTTATTTTTATTTATTTTTTGAGAGAGAGAGAGAGAGAGAGAGAGAGAGAGAGAGAGAGAGAAAACTAGTAGGGGAGGGGCAGACAGAGAGGGAGAGAATCTCAAGCAGGCTTTGCACTGTCAGCACAGAGTCCCACTGAATCCATGAACCATGAGATCATGGCCTGAGCTGAAATCAAGAGTTGGAAGCCCAACCAACTGAACCACCCAAATGCCTCCCCACTCTTGCTTTTGAAACACTAACCACTTGGGGCACCTGGGTGTCTCAGTCAGTTAAGCGTCCGAATTCAGCTCAGGTCATGATCTTGCGATCTGTGAGTTAGAGCCCCAAGTCAGACTCTGTATTGACAGTTCAGAGCCTGGAGCCTGCTGCAGATTCTGTGTCTCCCTCTCTCTCTGCTCCTCCCCCGCTCACGCTCTGTCTCTCTCACTCTCAAAAATGAATAAATGTTAAAAATAAATAAATAAATACATACATGCATACATACATAAATGAAACACTATCTACTTGACTTCCTGGGCACTAACACTTTCATGGATTTCTTCCTGCTTTTCTGGCAGCTCCTTCTCCTGTCTTCATGCCCTCTACCTGTTCAAGGTCCCAGGGATCTATTTTCTACCACTCTCATTTCTAAGTGATTTTCTCTAGCATCAAGCTTTAAATACTCTTTATTCTGAAGACATTTAGTTTATATCTCTAGTTTGGACCTCTCTTCTGAGCTCCCAATTTAGTCACCTAATGCTTACCTGACATTTCCCCTTGTTTGTCTAATAGGAATCTCAAACTTGATATGTCCAAAACAGAATTCTTGATTCTTTGACTCTCCTTGCCCACCATTCCCTGTACAATCCTAGAACCCAGTTCTTTCCAGGTAGCATCTCCATTTATCTGCTTGCTCAACTCAGATACCTAGAGGCCTGCCTCTTGACTCCTCTCTTTCCCTTAGTCTTTACATTCAGTCTATCAGCTCTCTGTAAGCTAGGTCTTCTAAATATGATCTGCATCTGACTACTTCATACCAACTTTATCATCACTGTCCTGATCCAAGCCATCATTCTCCTTCCCTGAGGTTACAGTAGTAACTTCATAACTGGTCTCCCTAATTCCACCTTTGCTCCTTACTTTATATTCTGTTTTCAATGCAGAAGTCAGAGTAATCTTTTAAGAATATTAAGTCAAATCATATTTCCTTTCTGCTTAAAGTTGTCCAATGAAAAGGTGCTCAACATAATTGTTTATTCATCAGGAAAGTGCAAATTAAAACACTTTGAATAACCATTATATACTCATCTGAATGTTAAAATTCTGACAATACCAAGTATAGGCGAGGATGTGGAACAACTGTAACTCCCATTCACTGCTGTTGGAAATATAAACTGGTAAAAGCACTTATGTAAACTCTCAATTTCTACTAAAGCAAAACATAAACCTTCCCTATTATCCAACAATTCTACTCCCAGGTATATACCCAAGATAAATGAACACATATGTCCACAAAAAGGACATGTGCAAGAATATTCATAACAACCTTATTTATAATAGCCCAACTGAGAAACAACTCAAATGTGTACTAACAGGAGAATGGCTAAATAAGTTGTATATTCATTTAATGGAATACTACACAAGAATGAAAAACAGTGACCTATGAATATATATAAACTGATGTTGAACATCTGGTCTACTGAACTGTGAGAAAATACATTTCTGTTGTTTTAAGTCACCAGGGTGCAGTAATTTTGTTATGGCAGTCATGGGAAACTAATGTACTTACTGTGGTTTAAAAGTCTCTATATGATAGGTATAAAGTTTCAGGTTTGCAAAATGAAAAGAGTTCTGGAGATTGTTTGCACAATAATGTGAATGTACTTAACAATAATGAATAGTACATTTAAAAATGGCTAAGCTGGAAAATTTTATGTTATGTGTATTTTACTACAACTAGAAAATAAAATAAAATTTAATTTAAAAGGATCTACATGATCTCACCCCTTTACCCCAAGTAGCTTTGCAACTTTGCTGCAAGCTCACTTTCCTTGAGCATATCAAATATACCTAATCTCAAGATCTTTGCGTTTAATGGTCTGCCTGCATGGTAACTCTTTACATTAATATCTGCACTGCTCATCCCTCACTTCATTCAGGCTTTTCTAATATCACTTTAGAGAGGCCTTCCTTGACTATCATATCTAAAATAGGCATCAGGGGTGCCTGGCTGGCTGAGTCGGAAGAGCATGGGACTAGATCTCAAGGTCGTGAGTTCTAAAGATTGGGTTTAAAGATTACCAAAAAAATAAAAATTAAAAAAAAAAAAACCTTTAAAACAGGCATCATTCCATCACTTGCTATTTTATACCCTGTTTTATTTTTCTTCAAAGCACTTTTTAAAAACTAAAATTTTTACCTTAGAATAATTTTAGATTTGTAGAAAATTTGCAAAGCCCGTACAGAATTCCCATATACTGTATACCCAGTATGCCTCCCATCCTGCCATTATCAACATCTTTTAGTATAGTACATTTGTCACAACTGTTGAGCCAAATTCTAATATACTAAAGTCTGTATTTTATTCAGGTTTTCATCTAATGTCTTCTTTTTGTTCAGGATGCCACATTTCATTTAGTTGTCACGTCTTCTTAGGCTCCTTTTGACTATGACATAGTTTTTCAGACTTTCCTTGTTTTTTTTTTCCTCCACCCCTCAAGACTTTCCTTGTTTTAGATGACCTTGACACTTAAAAATTTTTTTTTATGTTTACTTATTTTTGAGAGAGAGAGAAAGAGAGAGAGAGAGAGAGTGAGAGAGTGAGCTGGGGAAGGGGCAGAGAGAGGGAGACACAGAATCAGAAGCA
Source organism: Neofelis nebulosa (assembly GCF_028018385.1). Classification (NCBI taxonomy): domain Eukaryota; kingdom Metazoa; phylum Chordata; class Mammalia; order Carnivora; family Felidae; genus Neofelis; species Neofelis nebulosa. The sequence goes on from NC_080782.1 coordinate 124,838,055, forward strand.
GGCTCTAGGCTCTGAGCTGTCAGCACAGAGCCCAATGCAGGGTTCAAACTCATGAGCTGTGAGATATTGACCTGAGCTGAAGATGGACGTTTAACCAACTGAGCCACCCAGGCTCACTTGACACTTTTGAAGATTAGTGGTCAGGTATTTTGTAGACTGTCCTTCAATTGGGATTTGTCTGAGTTTTCCCTATGATTAGATTAGGGTTTCGTGTTTTCGGGAGGAAGGCTATAGACATGACATTCTCACCACATCGTATCAGTTGACATGATTTATTAATGTTCAGGTTAACCCTGATTACCTGGTTGAGTTTAAGTTTGCCAGGTTTCTCCACTATGAAATCACTCTCCCATCATCCCTGCCCTCCTTTCATTCTGTACTCTTTGGAATGAAGTCACTGTGTACAGCCCACATTTAAGGAATGAGGAGTTGTGCTCCACGGCCTTGAAGGTGGGTATCTATATACATTATTTGGAATTATGTAAAGGGTATTTGTCTCTTCTCCATTTATTTATTTAGTCAATTAATTTATTTTTAATTTTTTTAATGTTTATTTATTTTTGAGACAGAGAGAGACAGAGCATGAACAGGGGAGAGTCAGAGAGAGAGGGAGACACAGAATCTGAAACAGGCTCCAGGCTCCGAGCTGTCAGCACAGAGCCTGATGCGGGGCTCGAACCCAGAGACCGCGAGATCATGACCTGGGCCGAAGTCGGACGCTCAACCGACTGAGCCACCCAGGCGCCCCTAGTCAATTAATTTATATCAGTATGAGCTCATAATTACTTATTTTACCCTTCAGGTTATAATCAATAATACTTCATTTGGTTGCTCAAATTTTTCCAATTTTGGTTACTGGGAATGCTTTCAGTTAGCTATGTCCCTTTGATATACTTCCATCACTGGATTTTTCACTGGATTTCCTGCCCCAGCCCTAGAATCAGCCATTTCTCCAAGGAGCTCTGGGGTCTTTTATTAGAAAGGAGTTTCACTACCTGAAATTATATTACTGTATTTCTTTGCATTCTATCTGTATGTCTCACTAGAACATTAGGTCCTTAAACAGGACCTTTTCTGCTTATTCACTGCTAAATCCCCATTACCTAGAATAGTATCTGGCACATAGGAGGATATCAATAAAACTTTAGTGAATGAATGAATAAATGAATAAGTCTAAAGTATTATTCCTTTTATGTACATACATTCTTTTTTTTTTCTTCAATATATGAAGTTTATCGTCAAATTGGTTTCCATACAACACCCGGTGCTCATCCCAAAAGGTGCCCTCCTCAATACCCATCACCCACCCCCCATCAACCCTCAGTTTGTTCCCAGTTTTTAAGAGTCTCTTATGCTTTGGCTCTCTTCCTCTCTTCCTCTCTAACCTCTTTTTTTTTTTTCCTTCCCCTCTCCCATGGGTTTCTGTTACGTTTCTCAGGATCCACATAAGAGTGAAAACATATGGTATCTGTCTTTCTCTGTATGGCTTATTTCACTTAGCATCACACTCTCCAGTTCCATCCATGTTGCTACAAAGGGCCATATTTCATTCTTTCTCATTGCCACGTAGTACTCCATTGTGTATATAAACCACAATTTCTTTATCCGTTCATCCGTTGATGGACATTTAGGCTCTTTCCATAATTTGGCTATTGTTGAGAGTGCTGCTATAAACATTGGGGTACAAGTGCCCCTATGCATCAGTAGTCCTGTATCCCTTGGGTAAATTCCTAGCAGTGCTATTGCTGGGTCATAGGGTAGGTCTATTTTTAATTTTTTGAGGAACCTCCACACTGTTTTCCAGAGTGGCTGCACCAATTTGCATTCCCACCAACAGTGCAAGAGGGTTCCCGTTTCTCCACATCCTCTCCAGCATCTATAGTCTCCTGATTTGTTCATTTTGGCCACTCTGACTGGCGTGAGGTGATATCTGAGTGTGGTTTTGATTTGTATTTTCCTGATGAGGAGCCACATTGAGCATCTTTTCATGTGCCTGTTGGCCATCCGGATGTCTTCTTTAGAGAAGTGTCTATTCATGTTTTCTGCCCATTTCTTCACTGGGTTATTTGTTTTTTGGGTGTGGAGTTTGGTGAGCTCTTTATAGATTTTGGATACTAGCCCTTTGTCTGATGTGTCATTTGCAAATATCTTTTCCCATTCCGTTGGTTGCCTTTTAGTTTTGTTGGTTGTTTCCTTTGCTGTGCAGAAGCTTTTTATCTTCATAAGGTCCCAGTCGTTCATTTTTGCTTTTAATTCCCTTGCCTTTGGGGATGTGTCAAGTAAGAAATTGCTACGGCTGAGGTCAGAGAGGTCTTTTCCTGCTTTCTCCTCTAGGGTTTTGATGGTTTCCTGCCTCACATTCAGGTCCTTTATCCATTTTGAATTTATTTTTGTGAATGGTGTGAGAAAGTGGTCTAGTTTCAACCTTCTGCATGCTGCTGTCCAGTTCTCCCAGCACCATTTGTTAAAGAGACTGTCTTTTTTCCATTTGATATTCTTTCCTGCTTTGTCAATGATTAGTTGGCCATACGTTTGTGGGCCTAGTTCTGGGGTTTCTATTCTATTCCATTGGTCTATGTGTCTGTTTTTATGCCACATACATTCTTTTTAAAATTCAAGTTTAATTAATGCACAGTTATAGGTTAGTTTTGAGTGTACAATGTAATGATTTAACAATTCAATTTTTTAAAAAATTTAATGTTTATTTATTTTGAGAGAGAGAGAGAGAGAGCTAGAGTGTGAGCAGGGGAGGGGCAGAAATAGAGGGAAAGAGAGAGAATCCCAAGCAGGCTCTGCACAGTCAGTGCAGAGCCTGATGTGGAGCTCATACTCACCAACTGTGAGGTCTTGACCTGAGCAGAAATCAAGAGTCAGATGCTTAACCAACTGAGCCACCATGGCGCCCCTTAACAATTCTATACATTGCTCAGTGTTCATCATGATAAATGTACTCTTAATCCCGTTAAGCTGTTTCGCCCACCTCCTCCCCCCACCTTCCCTCTGGCACCCATTAGTTTGTTCTTTGTGTTTAAGAGTCTGATTTTTTTGTTGTTGTTGCTTGTCTCTGTCTTTTTTTTTTTTTTTAACGTTTATTCACTTTTGAGAGACAGAGAGAGACAGAGCATGAGCAGGGAAGGGGCAGAGAGAGAGGGAGACACAGAATCTGAAGCAGGTTCCAGGCTCTGATGTGTCAGCACAGAGCCTGATGCAGGGCTCAAACTCACAAACTGTGAGATCATGACCTGAGCCAAAGTCAGACTCTCAACCAACTGAGCCACCCAAGTGCCCCCCCCCCACCTTTTTTTTAACTGTGAGGCCCTTAATGTTTACTATTCATAGATTCCATATATATATATATTTTTTTTAATAATGATTTTCTTTCTTAAAACATTGTTTTAAATGTTTATTTGTTTTTGAAAGAGAGAAAGACAGACAGACGGAGTGTGAGCAGGGGAGGGGGGGAGGAGAGAGAGGGAGACACAGAATCTGAAGCAGGCTCCAGGCTCTGAGCTGTGAGCACAGAGTCTGACTCAGGGTTCGAACTCAGAAGCCATGAGATCATGACCTGAGCCGAAGTGGGATGCTTACCCGACTGAGCCACCCAGGTGCCCCAGATTCCATATATTTCTTACATGTTTATTTATTTTTGAGGGAGAAGGGGAGTAGGGGCAGAGAGATGGGGACAGAGTATCTGAATCAGGTTTTATGCTGACTGCAGTGACCCTAATATGGTCCTCGAACTCACGAACCGTAAAATCATAACCTGAGCTGAAGTCAAACGCTCAATCAACTCAACCACCCAGGTGCCCCTGTTTATCTCTTTTTTTCCTTGTTCATTTGTTTTGTTTCTTAAATTCCTCATATGAGTGAAATCATACGGTATTTGTCTTTCCCTGACTGACTTATTTCACTCAGCATTCTATCCTCTAAATCTATCCATGTTGTTGCAAATGGCAAGATCTCATTCTTTTTTTTTTTTTTTATGGCTATTGTATATATATACTACATTTTCTTTATCTTCATCTATGGATGGACCTTTGAGTTGCTTTCATATGTTGGGTATTATAAATCATGTTATAATAAGCAGAGGGGTGCATATATTTTTTCAAATTAGTGTTTTCATTTTCTTTGGGTAAATACTCAGTAGTGGAATTACTGGATCATATATATACATGCATTCTTCAAGGTACTTTGACACGAGAATTTGATCAAAGGATAGATATAGAGATGGGTGGACATATGGATATATAATAAAAAAATGAATGAATGAATGAATGAATGAATGACTAAACACATGGATAGATTATTAGATGTATGAATGAACTGAGACATGGATGGAAGTTGGTGTTACCACTTGCCCTCCAGTTATTCATGATAGAAAGTGAGTGGTAAGGGACCTCATTCTTGATTCTTTCCACACTTTCCTCTTCCACATTCAATCAGCTGCTAAGTCCTGCCAATTTTACTTCTCAAATACTTCATAAATCCATTTCCTGTTCTTCACTTCAACCGCTCATTATCCTAGTTCAAGCTTTTTTCATGTCTTGCCTGGATGCTGTTACAGCCTCCTAACTCATCTCTTTGCCTTCAACCTTGTTCCCACCCCCACTCCCATCCGAAATCCTGCTGGAGGGCTCATTCTAAAATACAACTATGCCTGTGACACTCCTCTGCTTAAGCCCTTAGGGTAAAGTCTAAACTCCTTCGCATTATATAAAGTACCTTTGATGACCTGGATCTTGGCCATCTCTCTAGCCTCTCTTCTGCCATTCTCCACCTTGCATTGATTTGTATGCCTCAGAAATACCAGACTGCTTATAGTTCCCACCAGGGATCATTCTGTTTCCTTGCTCTGTCCTTTGCTCATAGTAGTCCCTCTGCCTGGAATGCCCTTTCCTCACATCCATGGTTTAGAATTCTTACCTGTTTTAAGTTGAGAAGCAGTTTACAAAGCATGTAACTTTGTATTTGTGATTATGCTTATTAACAGGGCCAGGACTAGGGTGCCATGTTTTTCTTTCTACCCCACATAGCGCTTGAACTCAGGACCCTGAGATCAAGACCTGAACTGAGATCAAGAGTCAGATACTTAACCGGCTGAAGCTAGGGTGCCAAGTTTAAGGTTTATTTATTTTTGAGAGAGAGAGAGAAAGAGAGAGAGAGAGAATACACAGGGTAGGGGCAGAGAGAGAAGGAGACACAGAATCTGAAGCAGGCTCCGGGCTCTGAGATATCAGCCCAGAACCCAATCTGAGGCTCGAACTCATGAACCGTGAGGTCATGACCTGAGTCGAAGAGAGACGCTCAACCGACTGAGCCACCCAGGCGACCCTAAGGTGCCACGTTAAAGAGAGCTGTGCAGGTGAAAGTAAATATACCCCTCATTTTTGTGCCCTTCACTTGACTCACCTTAGTTTTGGTCTTAGCCTCTTCTATATTGGGAGCTTCCTGAGGTCAAGAACTTTGTCTCTTAGTCCTGTAATCCCTGGCTCAAGGACTGGTGCCAGGCAGGTGCACAGTAAGTGTAGGAGGGAGGGAGAAAGCATGAATTGGAGGTTCACTGACTACACCTTCAATCCTGACTCTATGTATTATTGGCTATGGGAATCTGAACAAGTTTCTCTTTGTTCCTCAGTTTCCTCATTTGTGGAAAAGGAATAATAACAATGAATATCTCAGTTATAGGATTGCCTTTCCATTTTGAGGGTAATTATCTACTTTGCCAAAAATTTGAGATTTATTAACCTAAAATATTCTTTACAGTATTCCCTCATGACTAAATTTTCTGCTTTATCTTCAGGTATGTCTCCTTTAAACATTTTTTGATATTCTTTACTTATATCTTTTCTTTTTCTTGATTGAACTTATCAAAAAGTTTTCTAGATCCTCTATAGTATCTCTATTTTCTAATTAATTTTTGTTTTTGTCTTATGATTTTAACTCCTACTCTCATTTGGATTAATCTGTTCTTTCTTAACTTCTTAAGTTAGATACTTTGTTTCAACGTTTGATTTTCTTATATAAGCATTTAAATCCACACATTTCCCTTTAAGTATCACTTTATCTGCCTTCCACAGCTAACTTGCTAACTTTCATTTCTAAATAACTCCATTTTGATTTATTTTTTTGTCCCATGAGTTTAGAAGTGTATCCAAATGCATGGGTGCCTTGTTATCTTCCTGTTGCTAACTTCTATTTTGATTAGAGAAAGTAGTCTATTGATTTTTTTTTTATGTTTGATGAGATGAGCTCTCTGGTCTAGTATGTGATCAGTATTTTAGATGTTCCACGGGTGCATGAAAGGATAATTGTTGGCTGCCTTGTGGGATTATTGTGAAGATAAATATTAGATAATACATATACTGCACTTAAAATAGTGCTTGGCACTTAGTAACATCTCAAGAGGTAGTGGTTCTCATTGTTGTTTTGTTATTATTATTGGTGGATGATAATCTTACTCATCACTCTGTGTGTCCCTAGGTGCCCTGGGAATTAGGGAAATTGAGCCCTCTCCTGCAAGTCAGTGCCTACGCTTTAGCATCTATACTGGCTACAGGATCAATTAATCTTTGACACTCACAGAAAGTACCACTCAGCTCATTACGTGGAAAACAGCTCAGAATTTGACTCAGACTGACCTGTGCTGGGGTCCTAATGTGGCCTCTCTCTAGTCGTGTGAGACTTCTTCCCCCAAACTCTACTTGCCTTACTTGGGTTTGATCTTGGACTTGTAGCATTGTTAAGAAGATTAAGGTAAAAGCCTTCACCATAGGACTGGACAGAAAATAGACCTTTGATAGTGTTGGTTTGTTTTCCTTTCCTCCCACTGAACCTGCAGGAACAAAGAGGAAGGGAAATTAGAGTTATAATACTGTAGCCATCTCTACTCTCCCTTCCTGGCCTTCTCTCCTTAGAAAGTCTCTTTTTCATCCCTCCTGCAAGGCTGCATTTCTCTGATGCTCCTCCTCAGGGAGCGGCTTGAAACTAGCCCTGATTGAGGAGGGGGGGGAGGGGGAAGAGGATGTTGACATACGCAAATCAGTACCCAGCCTCTTGCCAAATTAGTGCGACACCTGCTTGGACAGAATTTCCTTTTTATCTCCTGTGTGGAGCAGCCCATCTTTTTTTCAGGCCACCGGTTACCATATCTAGATGACAACCCCGTAGACCTGCATGAAAACAGCAGCAGCATCCTTCTTGGAGGCCACACAAAGTTGGATTTGTCTCTGCTCATTCTGGGGTCCCCCAGGTGGACTGAATATCTTGGGCACCTCTGCCTTGCCCTGGGGCTGATGCTGAGCTTCCCCCAACACTGACTTCAACCTCTCTTATTTTCTCTCCTCTGTTTATTTATTTGTTTGTTTGTTTATTCTTTATTTTTGAGAGAGAGCGAGACAGAGTGCGAGTGGAGTAGGAACAGAAAGAGAGGGAGACACAGAATCTGAAGCGGGATCCAAGCTCTGAGCTGTCAGCACAGAGCCTGATTTGGGGCTTGAACTCACTAACGGCAAGTTCATGACCTGAGTGGAAGTCAGACACTTCACTGATTAAGCCACCCAGATGCCCCAAGAGAAAGAGAATCTTAAGCAGACTCATGGAGCCCATCTCGAGGCTTGATCTCATGACCTTGGCATCATGACCTTAGCTGAAATCAAGTGTTGGACACTCAATCCACTGAGCCACACAGGTGCCCTTGGAAGTTCTATTAAAAAAATTTTTTTTTAATGTTTATTTATTTTTGAGAGAGAGAGAGAGAGAGAGAGAGAGAGCACGCACGAGCAGGGAAGGGGCAGAGAGAGAGCAAGACACACAATCCAAAGCAGGCTCCAGGCTCTGAGCTATCAGCACAGAGCCCGATGTGGGGCACCAACCCAGGAGCTGTGAGATCATGACCTGAGCTGAAGTCGGATACTTAACCAACTGAGACACCCAGGCGCTCTGGGAAGTTCCATTTTTAAAGAAATCTCCCCATGTAATTTTAATGCAGCTAGTTCATTAATTGGCATGTGGAAACCACTGGAGAACAGAATATTTGCTTTTAGGTTTTACATTCCCTCCTGAATAAATGCAATTCTGGCTTCCATGTCCACCACATATCATGATTGTAAATAATGAATAGTTGACTAACAGTGATTTAAGGAGTAAGGGCATTTATTTATCTCACATAATAAGAAATCCACAGGTTAGTAGTTTCATGTTTGGTTAATTTAGCCACTTAATAGTGTCATCATGGATCCAGGTTTTCTCATTTGCCATCCTTAGGGTATTTGTTCCATTCTTGGGTTTGTTCCCTTATAGTCATAAGTTGGGTGTTGCAGCTTGTACAGCATGAGCCTCTATGACAACTTCCAAAGTGGGGAAGAAAAGGATTGAAGATACCTATTGAAATGAGTAGGAAAATCTTTTCCAGAAGCTTCCAGACTTGCTCCCAAGTCTCTTTGTCCAGAACTAGGTCACTTGTCTACCCTTAGGTTTAAAGAGTTGTGAAAAGGGATATTGAGAAAGCATCTGGCATTTCTGAGTGTCTGTAGTGGGAGATAATTCTTACTAGTAAGGAAAAAGAGTGGGAAAAAGCCTTTTGGATAAGTAACCAACAGTGTTTCCCAGAAGACTTCTCTAAAACTACTCTTTTTTTTTTTTTTTTTTTTTTAATTTTTTTCAACGTTTTTTATTTATTTTTGGGACAGAGAGAGACAGAGCATGAACGGGGAAGGGGCAGAGAGAGAGGGAGACACACAGAATTGGAAACAGGCTCCAGGCTCCGAGCCATCAGCCCAGAGCCTGACGCGGGGCTCGAACTCACAGACCGCGAGATCGTGACCTGGCTGAAGTTGGACGCTTAACCGACTGCGCCACCCAGGCGCCCCTAAAACTACTCTTGAAAAGTCACTTTAGGGGCGCCTGGGTGGCTCAGTCGGTTAAGCGTCCGACTTCGGCTCAGGCCACGATCTCGCGATCTCGCGATCTCGCGGTCCATGAGTTCGAGCCCCGCGTCGGGCTCTGGGTTGATGGCTCGGAGCCTGGAGCCTGCTTCTGATTCTGTGTCTCCCTCTCTCTCTGCTCCTCCCCCGTTCATGCTCTGTCTCTCTCTCTGTCTCAAAAATAAATAAACATTAAAAAAAAATTTTTTTTTTAAAAAAGAAAAGTCACTTTAAAATTTTTTTTTTTTTTTTTTTTTATTTTTGGGACAGAGAGAGAGACAGAGCATGAACGGGGGAGGGGCAGAGAGAGAGGGAGACACAGAATCTGAAACAGGCTCCAGGCTCTGAGCTGTCAGCCCAGAGCCTGACGCGGGGCTCGAACTCACGGACCGCGAGATCGTGACCTGGCTGAAGTCGGATGCTTAACCGACTGCGCCACCCAGGCGCCCCAAAAAAGAAAAGTCACTTTAACTGCTAGGTCCAATGACTTCCCTCCAGTTGTCCTTGTACTTGACCTCTTTGTGATTTGTTGTTGTTGTTGTTTTGTTTATGTTTATTTATTTTTGAGAGAGAGAGAGAGACAGAGTGCGAGTGGGGTAGGGGCAGAGATAGAGGGAGGCACAGAATCTGAAGCAGGCTCCAGGCTCTGAATTGTCAGCACAGAGTGTGACTTGGATCTCAAACCCATGAATTGTGAGATGATGACCTGAGCTGAAGTCAGACGCTTAACCGACTGAGCCACCCAGGTGCCTCTGTGATTTTTTTAAAGTTTATTTATTTTGAGAGAGAGAGAGAGAGAGAGAGAGAACACAAGAGAGAGAAATCCAAGCAAGATATGAGCTGTCAGCACAGAGCCCCACATGGGGCTCAAACTCATCAACCGTGATATCATGCCGTGAGTGGAAACCAAGTGTTGGACGCTTAACTGACTGAGCCACCCAGGTGACCATCTCTGTAATGTTTTATGTTGCCAGCTCTTTCATTCTTGAGCTGGGGAGGGTCAGAGAGAGAGGGAGAGAGAATCCCGAACGGGTTCTGCACTGTCAGCACAGAGTCCCACTTGGGGCTCGATCTCACAAACCATGAGATCATGACATTAGCTGAAATCTTGGGTTGGACGCTTAACCGACTGAGCCACCCAGGCTTGAAATTCTTTTCTTGTTTGTTGCTGTATAGTCTCTGATCACTTCTTCACTACCCTTCTTTTCTTTATAGGTTAGTGTTAACATGGGTTTTTAACCAGACCCTGTCTGAGCACCTATGAACATCTGAACCAAACAATGCATCCTAACCACGTGACCAAGACCTAATGATAGCTCTTTGTGGTCTACCTCCTTGAGACTTTATATTTGGAAATGGGCTTCCTTTCCCCTCTACAGTCCTGATTCACTCTCAGCCATGACTCTTTCTCTTCTCTGCATTACAGAGGTATTGCTCTTGATAAGGTCCTTAACAGCTTTCTCTTTTTTTTTTTTTGAGGAAAAAATTTATTTATTTATTTATTTATTTATTTATTTATTTATTTAATTTTTTAATATATGAAATTTACTGTCAAATTGGTTTCCATACAACACCCAGTGCTCATCCCAAAAGGTGCCCTCCTCAATACCCATCACCCACCCTGCCCTCCCTCCCACCCCCCATCAACCCTCAGTTTGTTCTCAGTTTTTAACAGTCTCTTATGCTTTGGCTCTCTCCCACTCTAACCTCTTTTTTTTTTTTTTTTCCCTTCCCCTCCCCCATGGGTTTCTGTTACGTTTCTCAGGATCCACATAGAAGTGAAACCATATGGTATCTGTCTTTCTCTGTATGGCTTATTTCACTTAGCATCACACTCTCCAGTTCCATCCACGCTGCTACAAAACGCCATATTTCATTTTTTCTCATTGCCACGTAGTATTCCATTGTGTACATAAACTACAATTTCTTTATCCATTCATCAGTTGATGGACATTTAGGCTCTTTCCATAATTTGGCTATTGTTGAGAGTGCTGCTATAAACATTGGGGTACAAGTGCCCCTATGCATCAGTAGTCCTGTATCCCTTGGATAAATTCCTAGCAGTGCTATTGCTGGGTCACGGGGTAGGTCTATTTTTAATTTTCTGAGGAACCTCCACACTGTTTTCCAGAGTGGCTGCACCAATTTGCATTCCCACCAACAGTGCAAGAGGGTTGCCGTTTCTCCACATCCTCTCCAGCATCTATAGTCTCCTGATTTGTTCATTTTGGCCACTCTGACTGGCGTGAGGTGGTATCTGAGTGTGGTTTTGATTTGTATTTCCCTGATGAGGAGCGACGTTGAACATCTTTTCATGTGCCTGTTGGCCATCCGGATGTCTTCTTTAGAGAAGTGTCTATTCATGTTTTCTGCCCATTTCTTCACTGGGTTATTTGTTTTTCGGGTGTGGAGTTTGATGAGCTCTTTATAGATTTTGGATACTAGTCCTTTGTCCGATGTGTCATTTGCAAATATCTTTTCCCATTCCGTTGGTTGCCTTTTAGTTTTGTTGGTTGTTTCCTTTGCTGTGCAGAAGCTTTTTATCTTCATAAGGTCCCAGTAATTCACTTTTGCTTTTAATTCCCTTGCCTTTGGGGATGTGCCGAGTAAGAGATTGCTACGGCTGAGGTCAGAGAGGTCTTTTCCTGCTTTCTCCTCTAAGGTTTTGATGGTTTCCTGTCTCACATTCAGGTCCTTTATCCATCTTGAGTTTATTTTTGTGAATGGTGTGAGAAAGTGGTCTAGTTTCAACCTTCTGCATGTTGCTGTCCAGTTCTCCCAGCACCATTTGTTAAAGAGACTGTCTTTTTTCCATTGGATGTTCTTTCCTGCTTTGTCAAAGATGAGTTGGCCATACGTTTGTGGGTCTAGTTCTGGGGTTTCTATTCTATTCCATTGGTCTATGTGTCTGTTTTTATGCCAATACCATGCTGTCTTGATGATGACAGCTTTGTAGTAGAGGGTAAAGTCTGGGATTGTGATGCCTCCTGCTTTGGTCTTCTTCTTCAAAATTACTTTGGCTATTCGGGGCCTTTTGTGGTTCCATATGAATTTTAGGATTGCTTGTTCTAGTTTTGAGAAGAATGCTGGTGCAATTTTGATTGGGATTGCATTGAATGTGTAGATAGCTTTGGGTAGTATTGACATTTTGACAATATTTATTCTTCCAATCCATGAGCAGGGAATGTCTTTCCATTTCTTTATATCTTCTTCAATTACCTGCATAAGCTTTCTGTAGTTTTCAGCATACAGATCTTTTACATCTTTGGTTAGATTTATTCCTAGGTATTTTATGCTTCTTGGTGCAATTGTGAATGGGATCAGTTTCTTTATTTGTCTTTCTGTTGCTTCATTGTTAGTGTATAAGAATGCAACTGATTTCTGTACATTGATTTTGTATCCTGCAACTTTGCTGAATTCATGTATCAGTTCTAGCAGACTTTTGGTGGAGTCTATCGGATTTTCCATGTATAATATCATGTCATCTGCAAAAAGCGAAAGCTTGACTTCATCTTTGCCAATTTTGATGCCTTTGATTTCCTTTTGTTGTCTGATTGCTGATGCTAGAACTTCCAGCACTATATTAAACAACAGCGGTGAGAGTGGGCATCCCTGTCGTGTTCCTGATCTCAGGGAAAAAGCTCTCAGTTTTTCCCCGTTGAGGATGATGTTAGCTGTGGGCTTTTCATAAATGGCTTTTATGATCTTTAAGTATGTTCCTTCTATCCCGACTTTCTCAAGGGTTTTTATTAAGAAAGGGTGCTCGATTTTGTCAAAGGCCTTTTCTGCATCGATTGACAGGATCATGTGGTTCTTCTCTTTTTTTTTGTTAATGTGATGTATCACGTTGATCGATTTGCGAATGTTGAACCAGCCCTGCATCCCAGGAACGAATCCCACTTGATCATGGTGAATAATTCTTTTTATATGCTGTTGAATTCGGTTTGCTAGTATCTTATTGAGAATTTTTGCATCCATATTCATCAGAGATATTGGCCTGTAGTTCTCTTTTTTTTACTGGGTCTCTGTCTGGTTTAGGAATCAAAGTAATACCGGCTTCATAGAATGAGTCTGGAAGTTTTCCTTCCCTTTCTATTTCTTGGAATAGCTTGAGAAGGATAGGTATTATCTCTGCTTTAGACGTCTGGTAGAACTCCCCTGGGAAGCCATCTGGTCCTGGACTCTTATTTGTTGGGAGATTTTTGATAACTGATTCAATTTCTTCGCTGGTTATGGGTCTGTTCAAGCTTTCTGTTTCCTCCTGATTGAGTTTTGGAAGAGTGTGGGTGTTTAGGAATTTGTCCATTTCTTCCAGGTTGTCCAATTTGTTGCCATATAATTTTTCATAGTATTCCCTGATAATTGTTTGTATCTCTGAGGGATTGGTTGTAATAATTCCATTTTCATTCATGATTTTATCTATTTGGGTCATCTCCCTTTTCTTTTTGAGAAGCCTGGCTAGAGGTTTGTCAATTTTGTTTATTTTTTCAAAAAACCAACTCTTGGTTTCGTTGATCTGCTCTACAGTTTTTTTAGATTCTATATTGTTTATTTCTGCTCTGATCTTTATTATTTCTCTTCTTCTGCTGGGTTTAGGCTGCCTTTGCTGTTCTGCTTCTATTTCCTTTAGGTGTGCTGTTAGATTTTGTATTTGGGATTTTTCTTGTTTCTTGAGATAGGCCTGGATTGCAATGTATTTTCCTCTCAGGACTGCCTTCGCTGCGTCCCAAAGTGTTTGGATTGTTGTATTTTCATTTTCGTTTGTTTCCATATATTTTTAAATTTCTTCTCTAATTGCCTGGTTGACCCACTCATTCGTTAGTAGGGTGTTCTTTAACCTCCATGCTTTTGGAGGTTTTCCAGACTTTTTCCTGTGGTTGATTTCAAGCTTCATAGCATTGTGGTCTGAAAGTATGCATGGTATAATTTCAATTCTTGTAAACTTATGAAGGGCTGTTTTGTGACCCAGTATATGATCTATCTTGGAGAATGTTCCATGTGCACTCGAGAAGAAAGTATATTCTGTTGCTTTGGGATGCAGAGTTCTAAATATATCTGTCAAGTCCATCTGATCCAATGTATCATTCAGGGCCCTTGTTTCTTTATTGACCGTGTGTCTAGATGATCTATCCATTTCTGTAAGTGGGGTGTTAAAGTCCCCTGCAATGACCACATTCTTATCAATAACGTTGCTTATGTTTATGAGTAATTGTTTTATATATCTGGGGGCTCCGGTATTTGGCGCATAGACATTTATCATTGTTAGCTCTTCCTGATGGATAGACCCTGTAATTATTATATAATGCCCTTCTTCATCTCTTGTTACAGCCTTTAATTTAAAGTCTAGTTTGTCTGATATAAGTATGGCTACTCCAGCTTTCTTTTGGCTTCCAGTAGCATGATAAATAGTTCTCCATCCCCTCACTCTCAATCTAAAGGTGTCCTCAGATCTAAAATGAGTCTCTTGTAGACAGCAAATAGATGGGTCTTGTTTTTTTTATCCATTCTGATACCCTATGTCTTTTGGTTGGCGCATTTAATCCATTTACATTCAGTGTTATAGAAAGATACGGGTTTAGAGTCATTATGATGTCTGTATGTTTTATGCTTGTAGTGATGTCTCTGGTACTTTGTCTCACAGGATCCCCCTTAGGATCTCTTGTAGGGCTGGTTTAGTGGTGACAAATTCCTTCAGTTTTTGTTTGTTTGGGAAGACCTTTATCTCTCCTTCTATTCTAAATGACAGACTTGCTGGATAAAGGATTCTCGGCTGCATATTTTTTCTGTTTAGCACACTGAAGATATCGTGCCAAGCCTTTCTGGCCTGCCAAGTGTCAAAGGAGAGATCAGTCACGAGTCTTATAGGTCTCCCTTTATATGTGAGGGCACGTTTATCCCTTGCTGCTTTCAGAATTTTCTCTTTATCCTTGTATTTTGCCAGTTTCACTATGATATGTCGTGCAGAAGATCGATTCAAGTTACGTCTGAAGGGAGTTCTCTGTGCCTCTTGGATTTCAATGCCTTTTTCCTTCCCCAGTTCAGGGAAGTTCTCAGCTATAATTTCTTCAAGTACCCCTTCAGCACCTTTCCCTCTCTCTTCCTCCTCTGGGATACCAATTATGCGTATATTATTTCTTTTTAGTGTATCACTTAGTTCTCTAATTTTTCCCTCATACTCCTGGATTTTTTTTATCTCTCTTTCTCTCAGCTTCCTCTTTTTCCATAACTTTATCTTCTAGTTCACCTATGCTCTCCTCTGCCTCTTCAATCCGAGCTGTCGTCGTTTCCATTTTGTTTTGCATTTCGTTTAAAGCGCTTTTCAGCTCCTCGTGACTGTTCCTTAGTCCCTTGATCTCTGTGGCAAGAGATTCTCTGCTGTCCTGTATACTGTTTTCAAGCCCAGCGATTAATTTTATGACTATGATTCTAAATTCACTTTCTGTTATATTATTTAAATCCTTTTTGATCAGTTCATTAGCTGTTGTTATTTCCTGGAGATTCTTCTGAGGGGAATTCTTCCGTTTGGTCATTTTGGATAGTCCCTGGAGTGGTGAGGACCTGGAGGGCACTTCCCCCGTGCTGTGGTGTATAACTGGAGTCGGTGGGCGGGGCCGCAGTCCGACCTGATGTCTGCCCCCAGCCCACCGCTGAGGCCACAGTCAGACTGGTGTGTGCCTTCTCTTCCCCTCTCCTAGGGGGGAGATTCACTGTGGGGTGGCGTGGCCCGTCTGGGCTAATTGCACACTGCCAGGCTTGTGGTGCTGGGGATCTGGCATATTAGCTGGGGTGGGTAGGCAAGGTGCACGGGGGCAGGAGGGGCAGGCTTAGCTCCCTTCTCCTTAGGTGATCCACTTCAGGAGGGGCCCTGTGGCAGCGGGAGGGAGTCAGATCCGCTGCCGGAGGTTTGGCCTCGCAGAAGCACAGAGTTGGGTGTTTGCGCGGAGTGAGCAAGTTCCCTGGTAGGAACTGGTTCTCTTTGGGATTTTGGCTGGGGGATGGGCGGGGGAGATGGCGCTGGCGAGCGCCTTTGTTCCCCGCCAAGCTGAGCTCTGCTGTCCGGGGGCTCAGCAGCTCTCCCTCCCTTTGTCCTCCAGCCTTCCCGCTTTCTGAGCAGAGCTGTTAACTTATGACCTCCCAGACGCTAAGTCGCGCTTGCTGTCGGAACACAGTCCGTCTGGCCCCTCCGCTTTTGCCAGCCAGACTCGGGGGCTCTGCTTGGCCGGCGAGCCACCCCTCCGCCCCGGCTCCCTCCCGCCAGTCTGTGGAGCGCGCACCGCCTCGCCGCCCTTCCTACCCTCTTCCGTGGGCCTCTCGTCTGCGCTTGGCTCCGGAGACTCCGTTCTGCTAATCCTCTGGCGGTTTTCTGGGTTCTTTAGGCAGGTGTAGGTGGAATCTAAGTGATCAGCAGGATGCGCAGTGAGCCCAGCGTCCTCCTACGCCGCCACATTCCGGAACTCCAACAGCTTTCTCTTAAGGACAGACTTTTGGTGCTCCTGGGTGGCTCAGTCGGTTAAGCGTCCGACTTCTGCTCAGGTCATGATCTTTCGGTCCATGGGTTCGAGCCCCGTGTCGGGCTCTGTGCTGACAGCTCAGAGCCTGGAGCCTGTTTTGGATTCTGTGTCTCCCTCTTTCTCTGACCCTCCCCTGTTCATGCTCTCTCTCTCTCTGTCTCAAAAATAAATAAATGTTAAAAATAATAAAAAAAAAGGACGGACTTTTAAAAAATGTTATTTATAACCTCTTACAGGATAGATGCTGGAACTGAAGAGCCCTTTGTTTTTCCACATTCCCTGGGATTTCAGAGTGGAAGCTGAATTGCTCTACAAAATAAAGAGGTGATGAGTTTGGAGTCCCAGAGTTTAAAAGATCAAGAAGAGAGAGAATAGAGTCAGTTGAGGGCTGGTTGATAGAAAGTTGAGAAGCACCTACCACTTACAGCTATATGAGAGAATCTGAATAGACATGTTTAGAGCTGAGTTTTCAAGTGAAACAAGGTGTGATATGCCCCCTCTCCGTAGTATACAAATTTTTATTGAAAGCTTCTGAAGCCACCATGTATGTGGTTTGGCTCGATTTCTGACTGACAGCAGTGAGGGGGCCATAGGTTTAGGAAGCGGCCAGTGTGGACAGTCCCACATATGAGTCACGCCCAGACTATCAAAGCCTCTCTTGGATCTCTGGTCCTGAGCAGCTTCCATTCTACCCTCCATGTAGCTGCCAGAGTGATCTTTCCAAGACACAAACTCAGGTCATTTCCCTGCTTAAATCTTTTGCTGGCTCCCCAGTTGGTTCTTCTTCCTCTTTAAGTATTTATTTTTGAGGGGGCTGGATAGCAGAGAGAGAGGGAGACAGAGGACCCTTAGCGAGCTCTGTGCTGTTAGTGCAGAGCCCGATGTGGGGCTCAAACTCATGGACCAGGAGATTATGCCTGAGCTGAAACCAAGAGTGAGATGCTTTACCGAGTGAGCCACCCAGGTGCCCCTCCCCACTTGGTTCTTCTTAAACCTGGGGTTCTTCATGGATCTTCATTCTCAGGGATCTTCAGTACCCATTAGAATGTTATATAATCTAGGATCAGTTTTTTAAAAAATGTAAGCATAGTCTATAATACCCAGATTACCACCTTATAACAATGTACTTTGAAGAGATTTTATTTTATTTTGTTTTATTTTTAATGTTTATTTTTGAGGGGGGAAGGGGCAGAGAGAGAGAAAGAGAGAGAGAATCTCAAGGAGGCTCTACACTGTTAGTGCAGAGCCCAATGAGGGGCTTGAACCCACAAACTGTGAGATCATGACCTGACCTGAAATCCAGAGTCAGACACTTAACTGACTGAGCCACCCAGGCACCCCTTGATGAGATTTTACTATTAGTTTGCTCTCATATTTATTGATCAGGGTGGTGCCAGGTAATCTTTTGAAACGACTGAATTTAACTTTTAATGTTGTAAATTATTTTTAATCTCATTGTTCACAGATATATCCTCAGCACCTGAAACAGTGCCTGGCACATTGTAGGTGTTCAATAAAGATCTGTTGAATAAATGAATGAATGAATAAAATATCTCAAACTGAGTTCTGATATCGCTTGAGGTCTCCTCAGCGTGGCATGTGAGGTTCTTCACAATCAAGCTAGGAATACTCAACTAGTAATTTTATCAGACAGTCTGGGCAGGATGTGGAGGCGTAGTCCTTTTTAGAAAATAAAAAAATGAAAGTAGAAAGGATTTATGTACATTTTGACAGGGAAGACGTGATATGCAAATGGTTGCAAATATAATGCAAATGACATGCAACTTCTCATGCAAATGAGCATCCTGTCTTTGGAATCAACTGCCAGAGTATTCACTAATTTGTCTGTGGTACTGGCAGTAAATCTTTCAAGAGCTTAGGATGCAAGTTTCCTTGGTGGGAATGTGTATATATTGGGAGGAGGAGATGGTAGGAAGGGGTCTCTCAAGGAGGAGTCAGTGTGATGCTGTAAGCCTGCTTTTTAATATGAAGCTGGTACAATATACAGCTTCATATGAAGTTATTCTGCCATGACATTCGAAAGGCTAGTGTTTTGGAATTGGCAAAGAGTGTGGGGCAACAAAATGCAAGTCCTTATACCCCTTCAACTCTTTGGCAACGTCACATCTCTGTCCTACCTGTTTCACACCATCCAGGCTGTGGACTACCAGAGTACTGAGTGGGGAGATCCCTGGCCCTAGGTCCTCACCATAAGAACCACAGACGAGCCTGAGATAAGGACTCTTGTAAATCATATCTGAAGGAGGCTAAGAGCCTGATGTAGAGTTCTGTATTTCCTAATCTCATGACAAGAAGAATTTAGCTGAATTTCTGCTAGACCTATTAGAAAAACATCAGTGGTTACAAGAAGCATGGGGGCTTTCTGAGAAATATATCTACTGAATTTCAATGTCAGTGATGCGGTCTGACAAAATTGGAAGCTTACTTGGAAATCTAAAGGAAAAAATTCAACTGATTTTTTTCATTATAAAAACCTGTTCTTCCCTGTCCATGATGTGAAAGGAAATTTTTGGTTACACAGACTCCTCTCCAATGATTATAAAAATATTGGGAATACAAAATACAAGAGCCTCTAGCAGATATATTTTAACATACCTCAGAATCTGTTTTTTTCCCTGATGCTTTGCTTTGCAATTAGACTCCCAGCTATACAGACTTGGGCAACTTATTCAACTTTTCTAAGACTTAGTTTCCTCATCTGTAAAATAGGAATAACAGAATCCTCAGGAGATTGTTGTGAAGGGTAAAAGAGATAATGCATATACTTAGCACAGTGTCTGGCTCACAGTAAGCATTCCATAAATGTAGCTCTTTGCAGTGGTCATCTGTGGATTTGCTGCTTGGGGTGCATTCACTTTCCATCTGGTAATGGTACCTCATTTCCTTCTGGTGAACGATCATTGTCTCCTCAATCCATGTGGTTCTAGTGAGACTGACTCCACCCTCAGCACTAGGAATGTAGCATGTGACTTAGGTTTAAAACAATTAGACCAGGGGCGCCTGGGTGGCTCAGTTGGTTGAGCGTCTGACTTCACCTCAGGTCACGATCTCACGGTCTGTGAGTTCGAGCCCCGCGTCGGGCTCTGTGCTGACAGCTCAGAGCCTGGATCCTGCTTCAGATTCTGTGTCTCCCTCTCTCTCTGCCCCTCTCCCGCTCATGCTCTGTCTCTCTCTCTCTCTCTGTCAAAAATAAACATTAAAAAAAATTAAAAAAATAAATAAATAAAACAATTAGACCATTCCATCCTCTAAGCCACAGTTCTTGATTGAAAATGGGGGCATACATAGAGTTACCACATGACCCTGAAACTCCACTCCTAGATACATACAGGGGAATTGAAAACAGGTGTGCAAACAACAACTTGAATATGAATGTTCATATCATAGCAGCATTATTCCTGTCAGTCAAAAAATGGAAATGACCAAAATGCCCATTATCTGATAAACAGATAAAGAAAATGTTATTATATTCATACAGTAGCAATGTTAATTCAGTCATAAAAAGGAATGATGTACTGATGTATGCTACAACATAGATGAACTTTGAAAATATTATGCCAAGTGAAAGAAAAAATTCACAAAAGGACACATATGATTTCATTTATATGAAATATCCAGAGTAGATAAAGGGGAGTGGGGAGTGACTGCCAATGGATACAGGGTTTCTCCTTGAGGTGATGAAAATATTTTGGAATTAGCTAGTAGTGATCATTGTGCAACACTGTAAATATACTAAAAAAAACACTGAATTGCATACCTTAATGTTTATTTATTTTTACTGAATTGCATACTTTACTATTTTATTATTTAATGGCTATTTATATTTGAGAGAGAGAGACAGAGACAGAGCACAAGCAGGGAGTGGGGGGCAGACAGAGGGGGAGACAGAATCTAAGCAGGCTCCAGGCTCTGAGCTGTCAGCATAGAGCCTGGCGTGGGGCTTGAACCCAAGAGGTGTGAGATTATGACCAGAGCTGAAGTTGGTCGCTTAACCAAGTGAGCCACTCAGGTGCCCCTGAATTGCATACTTTAAAAGGGTGAATTTTATAGTATGTGAATTATGTCTCAATTAAAAAAAAAAAAACTAAGCTAGAAATAAAGTGTATGGGCACATGGCTCAAGAAGGCTGATGAAAGCCAGTACAAATGAATCCAACCATCTAGAGCTATGAGGGGACTAAACTAGTTCCCTTCTTGTAGGATTCCAACTTGAGAGAATATAGGGTCTGGAGCTGCTTACCTGTAGAGTCTGAGACTGAATCATCTAACCTAGCTGCAAGCAGAGTCAAGAAAAGAAGAGACATCATGACCTGGTTACACGTTGGAGCAAGACTAGCTAATCATCCCTGTGTGCCTGGGATTTTCCTGGTTTTAGCACTGAAATCCTTGTGTCCATGTTAGTCACCCTTGTTGGAGCTCTGAATCAAGTTCTGCTTGAAACCCAGGACTCCACCTGGGGACTTTCTAATTACAAAGGTAAATAAATTCCCTTTTTGTTTTAGCAAGTGTCCCAGGTTCAGTTCTCCAGAGGCAGGCACTAAAACAGACTTTAGGGTTCAAGATGTTTATTAGGGAGCAACACCTATGCAAGGAAGAAAGCAGAAGAAGAATTAGGTAGAGGAAGAAGTGAAAGTGTGATGTGGGCTCTTGGCCACTCCAGCAGAAATCTCTGGAACTAGAATTGCTGGTCATAAGCTCCCACACTGAAGCAAAATGGCTCGGCCATTATACTCTTTCTGCTCCTTTCACCTCCAAACTTCTAGTGAACCTTCAAATCTCAGCCTAAATGTTGCCACTTGAGGGATGCCTTTCCTAAAAACCTCAGTGGCATTAAGTCCCATTGTGCCTGGCTCATCTCCTTTATGTGGTTATTTGATTAATTATATATTTTTTGTTTTATGTTTTACTTGCATTTTTTTAGTATCATGGAGAAAAGGACTGTCCTGGTTAGCTGTCTAGGTAACAAACAACCTCAAATCTTGGTTTAGGGGCACCTGGGTGGCTTAGTTGTTTAAGCATCCTACTTCGGGTCAGGTCATGATCTCACGGTTTGTAAGTTTGAGCCCCACTTCAGGCTCTCTGATGCCAGTGCACAGCCTTCTTTGGATCCTCTGTCTTCCTCTTTCCCTATCTCTCCCCCATCCCTCTCCCCTGCTTGCAGGCGTGCAGCAGGTGCAAGCGCTTTCTCTCTCAAAAATAAACATTAAAAAAAAAAAATCTTAGTGGTTTAAAACAGAGTTTGGCAAAGTAGGGCCCATGTATCACTTCTAGCTCATAGCCTGTGTTTGTATAACTAGAAAACTAAGTATGTTTTTTTAAACTTTTTTTAATTAATTTTTTTTAACATTTGTTTATTTTCAAGAGACAGAGAGAGACACAGTGCGAGGGGGGAGGTGCAGAGAGAGGAAGACACGGAATCTGAAGGAGGCTCTAGGCTCTGAGCTGTCAGTGCAGAGCCCGACGCAGGGCTCAAACCCACCAACAGTGAGATCATGACCTGAGCTGAAGTCAGACGCCAACCAACTGAACCACCCAGGCGCCCCCTTTTCACATTTTTTAAGTTTGTTTGTTTGTTTGTTTGTTTACGAGAGAGAGCTCATGCACAGGGGAGAGGCAGAGAGAAAGGAAGAGAGAGAATCCGAAGCAGGTTCCGTGCTGTCAGCAAAGAGCCCAATGTGGGACTCAGTCCCATGAACCTGAGATCATGACCTGAGCTGAAATCAAGGAGTCAAATGCTCAACAGACTGAGCCATCCAGGCGCCCCTAGTTTTACATTTTTAAGGGGTTATTAAAAACAAAATAAAATAAGACAAAACAATGACAGCGCGTGACAGAGATAGTACATGGTCTGCAAGGCCTAAAATATTTACTATCTGGCCCTTTATAGGAAAAATTTGCCAACTCATGGATTAAAACAACAGTCAGTTTGTTATAGCTCATGATATTACATGCCAGGAATTCTGGAATGGTTTGGTTAGATGATTCTTCTGCTCTATGTGATGGTGACCGGGACCTCTCAGTGGCACTTGACTGGATGCTGGTCTGGTCTGAAAGGTCCAAGAAGGCTTCACTCAAATGTCTGGTATCTTCCCTGGGTGGCTGGAAGTCAGGGCTTAGCTGAGCCCCTCTCCCTATCTATGCTGTTTCTATTTCAGGGTGGTTGGACTTATGGCAGAACTGCTCAGGGCTCTAAGAGACCAAAGTGGAAGCTTTCAGAGTAGGCTTAAAACTGAATAGCATCACTTCTGTACTTTATTGGTCAGAGCAATCTCGAGTCAAAGGGAGCCAGCCTAGATTCAAAGGGATAGGATATATACTATACCTCTCAATGATGGGAGTGCAAAGAATTTGAGACCACTTTAATCTACTTCCAGACTAAGTCTGCTCACTTATCGTTAAATCCCTAGCTCTTAGCATAGCACCTATCACATGAACGCAATAAATTTTTTAACTAATGGACATACTGTAGTAGGCGGAATCTGACCTATTTGTGATATGAAAGTATTAGATTCGGAGCTAGAATAAAGGGTCTAATTGGACCCTTAGCATCATTCTATTCCACATGTTTCATTTAGGGACATGTATGGTCCCAGCACTGTGCTACATCTCTCAGAGTATTTGAACTTCAGGTTATATCTGTATGTCAAAGGATTTCTGTGAGAATTAAAAGGCATACATGAGAAAGCTTTATAAACTGTAAAGTTCTGTTTAATGTTGTTATTATTCTCATTGTTGCCCAGGGTGGGCAGTGGACAAGGCCAGAACCCCTAAATACCCTGCCCTGGAGGAAGGCTCCTCAACTTTTCTCCACTCTCCATCTCTTACCCCTGCCAGTTACTGAGGAGCAGACATTAGGAGACTGGAATAGGGTTCCTGTGGCTATGCAATCCATTTCTAGCCAGGGCAGATTTATTTCCCTAGAGTGGCTCTCATGATGGTTCAATAAGTCTCATAATTCCATAATGATCTTGGTGCCAATGCCTCCCACTCTGGGTGTCTCTGTAGAGGCCATGGGGAGATGGGAAGCCACACTAGCTAAACAAATAAGAATGATTAGTTGTGTGTGGCCGGCCCCTTGTCGCCTGAGCTGGCCCATTGTGTGCTCCAACATATGGAGCAATAAAGATGCTGCTGAGAAAAACCACATTCAGCTTGTCATCTTCATCCAGCTCAGATAACTTCTGCCTTCTCCAGAAGATCTCCCAAGACCCTCTGTTCCAGAGATACTCCCATACCTTTCATTTCATGTGTGTCTTATTTGTTTAAAAATTTTTAAAAATGTTTATTTATTTTTGAGATTGAGAGAGACAGAGCACAAGTCGGGGAAGGGCAGAGAGAGAGGGAGACACAGAATCCCAAGCAGGCTTCAGGCTCTGAGCTGTCAGCACAGAGCCCGATGTGGGGTTCGAACCCACAGACTGCAAGATCATGACCTGAGCTGAAGTTGGACTCTTCACTGACTGAGCCACCCAGACACCCCTCATGTGTGTCTTATTTGTGACAAGAGGAAGGGTTTGTCTGCCTGAGTAATACCTCTTCTTCCACCCTTTCCGCAAAAGCTCATATATAGCCTGGGCATGATGTATAAGGTGTGTGTAGGTCTGGGAGTGGAATAATTAGAATACTAAGTGGGGATATAAAGCAGGATCCACATGTGTATTTGTGTGTGATTTAACTTTACCCAGCTTCTAGCACCATGTATGTGTAACCAACAGGCATGGAGAAGAATAGAGAAGAGAGAAGAAGATCAATTCAGCACTTACTGTGTCAGGCACTGTGCTGAATGCTTTACATATGTTATCTCATTTAATCTCCATAACAATTGTTGAAGGAAATACTAATATTACCTCCATGTTACAGATAAGGAAACACCACTGTAAGGTAGGTTAGGGTTAAAGCAACTTGCTTAGCTAGTGAGGAGCAGTCAAAATTTGAGCTGTCCGATTCTGAAGCCGGTTCTTAAACTGCTCCACAGTCCTGAATCCAGGCTCTCTGCTGACAGTGATATTGAATTTTTTTTTAAGTTTATTTATTTTGAGAGAGACAGAGGCAGCACGAGAGAGAGAGAGGCAGAGAGGGAGAGAGAGAATCCCAAGCAGGCTCTGTGCTGCCAGTGCAGGGCCTGATGCAGAGCTTGGACCCACAAAGCTGCAAGATCATGACCTGAGCCAAAATCAAGAGTCAGATGCTCAACCTACTGAGCCACCCAGGTGCCCCAGTGGTATTGGATTTGATGATCTAATGTTCTGAGTCATGCCACACAGCAAGCCTTATTGTCCACACATGATCTCCCAAAGCTCTGGTGCTTGGGAACCTTTTTAGGGACAGCGTCAGAGGAGTTGTTCTCCCCTTATTGACTTGCTGACCCAGGACTGTGCTAGCATGTGCAGGCATGGCCAGTCACTGTACCCGTTATGCCCAGGATCCTGTAGCAGACAACATCCCTTCTGCATCTCTCTGCTTGAAGAAGCAGCCCTGGCCCTTATGTAGGGGTCGGCACAGATTGGACCAGGAGAGGACCCATAGGCTGCCCTACAACAGCCCTGCAGTAGCCTTGTTCTTAGGGGTCTTCCAGGTGTGTGCGTGGGGGTGGGCAGAGACTGAAGTGAACTATTCCAGTCAACTTAACTCAGCCCAAATTTAGAATGTAAAGTTAAACCGTATTGGCCAGTCAGATATCTTGATGTGATGCAGACAAGAGCAAGAGGACTGGTGGTCTATGAGAAGGAGAGATGACAGTATAGCCTGTCTTCAGACCACCTTGGTTCCAGCTCCTGTCCCTGCCTGTCTTTCTTTACATCAGCCTTTTATCATGGATCTGGGCAAACCTGAACTGCTCTGTATGACCAAAGGGTGAGGAAGGCTTGAGGGAAAATCCTGGAGAAGGATATGTGAACTGGCTGACTGGGTACCATGCAAGGGAAAGAAAAGATAAAAAATGATCCATGGAGGGACAGAGGTAAGACAGGGACTTGGGAGGAAAGAAGTGCTCAAGAGGGGTTTCAGGTTATCTGCTGTGGGGTGTGTGGGATTAATGTTCTCCTCTATCATCTCTATGATACCTGCAGCCATGTGTTCTTGGTGGGGAAATGGAACAGGGTGAGGGACAGCTCACACCTAGGTTATACTCCATCTGCTCCCAGTCTGGTTTCCTGATGGTCTCTGATTGATTTTCAATATACTCTATATGGTATGTTTTCATGTTTCACTAGACACATTTAATTGTGTAATTATGTAAGAAATATATTTGTGGTAAAGTCCATACCATTGTGTGACAGTGTTCATGTGTATAAATGCAGAATGTTTTAATTTATGTACATGTGTAAACTTGTCTGTGTCCTGTGTTTGACTTTGGATGTGTAAGATGTGTGTACGACTGTGGGTGTTTGTGCCAGGGTGTGGGGCTTGTGGCTCTTTTCCAGAGGTGGCTGCAACGATATATCCCAACCCATGTGTTCTCTTTACAATATGTCAACTTTTCCCATAGACAGATGGTCTCTCTTTCCTTCTCCTTAAATGTGGACAGACCTCTCTGAGTCTCTCAACCAACAGAATATGGCATAAATGATGCTATGTCCCTTCTGAAGGTAGATCATTAAAGTACCAGGCACTTTTATGTTTTGTTCTTTTGGGATGCTCGTTGTTGGAAACCAGCTACCAAACTGTGAGGAGGCCAAGCAGCTACTAAAAGAGGCCGCTTGTCAGTGTCCTGGCTGACAGCACCAGTTGAGGTTCCAACTGACAGCCAGGATCAACTTCCAGCCATGTGAGTGAGCATCTTGCCTTTACTGAACCACACCAGCTGACAGTACACAGAGCAGGGTTGATTCTTCCCTGCCAAGCCCTGCCCAACCTGCTAAATAAATGATTATTGTTTTGGGATGCTTTGTTGTGCAGCAGTGGATAGCAGGAACAGGGCTGTACCTTTGCCCTGTGTGTATATGTGTTCCTGTGGTTTGCTGCCTTTGTGGGTGCCTGCAGGCAGTGCATTTGTGTCACATGTTTGTGTACCTGAGTAGGTGTGTGGTTGAAGGTGTTTCTGGAGACAGAATCATGGTTCTGGGGTTTTGCTTCGGCCTCAGTGGGAGTTTTTTGGTGAGAACCCTTTGAAATCTTGCCTGTCTTCTAGGTCTCTTCTTTTGAGTGCTTTTCCTTTGAACCAGAGACGACTGTTTAGCTGAGAGCAATTGCAGCTTAAATTTACTGACCTTTTCTGGCTGAAGCCCCGCGGAGCTGCCAAGGCCTTCTAGCAGGTGAGAGGCTGTCATACAGAGGCCTCATATCCCTTTTGCAGGGGGCATTTTGTTATTTTTCTTTTTCTGCTAATGAGGCCTTCAGAAATGAACCAGAGACAGAGCAAAGTATAGTCACTGGGGTCCTTGAGGTCTCTTGGGGTAGAGATACCTAGAATTCTGGAGTTCCACCAAGGAAGCTGCTTATATGGGCTGAGATGTGCCCAGGTTTCAGTGTAGAGATCATCTGGTTTCCATTCTGCCTTGGTTGCTGCTACCCACTCCATCTGTGTGCAGCCCAGAAGTGGAGGACCCTGGTTCAGATGGCCAGTTCCTCTTGGTCTCCTTGGCAGTGCCCCTCAGCTTCTTGCTTAATCCATGTTGGCTGCTCTATTCAGCTTGTCTGGGAACACTGAGAGCTCTGGCTTCATTCACATCCCTGCCCTTGACTGACTTTCAGGACGTCTAAAGTGCTGTTGTCCAAAAGAGCTTTCTGTGATGACAGAAATGTTCTATAATCCATGCTGTCTGATACAGTTGACATTATTCACATGTGGTTCTTGAGCACTTGAAAAGAGGCTAGTGTGATTCAGGAACTGAGTTTTAAATTTTATTTCACTTTAATTAATTTAAACCTAAATACTGCATGTGACTGTTGGCTATCATATTGGGCAGCACAGATCTGATGAGTTCAAAGAGTTTTGCTGTATCTGTAAAATGGGAATAAAATTTGCCCTGTCTCACAGGGCTGTCTGGAGCAAACAAGATGATGAATGGGGAAGAGTTTTACTCACATGAGGGATTTGGAAACAAAGACAGCCGTGTGAACTGAGTGGGCCTATTCTTTTTTTTTAAATGTTTATTTACCTTTGAGAGACAGAGAGAGAGCAGGGGAGGGGCAGAGAGAGAGAGAGGGAGACACAGAACTGAAGCAGGCTCCAGGCCCGGCACGAATTGCGAGATCATGACCTGAGCCAAAGTGGGACACTCAATGGACTGAGCCACCCAGGTGCCCCTAAGTGGGCCAATTCTTATAGTTCTGTTAATATTTCTGTTTTATAGTCCTTGTTTGACTGTGTTGATTTGATCTGTTTACATTTCTGTATCTCTCATCTAACCCTGAGCTCTTTAAGGGTAAGAACCCAGTGGTACTATTTCACAGCTGTATCCCCATAGCCAACAGCTGGCATGTAGTTTGGTACTCATGTTCAAGTGAATAAAATGTCTGGAGTTCAGGAAGGATTTCTGGCAGAAGGATTTAAAGTGTATGGTGAAAGCTGAGGGGGAGGGGTGCAGAGAGGAAGAGGAAGCAGGACAGGACAATTTGATGATGAGACAGAGCTGGGGCTCTTGCTCCCCATACTCAATATTCTAGGCCAATCCAGAGGGAGCAGGGAGCCAATTCCTGCTGCCAGAAATGCTTTCACACACTGGGTATCAGGTTTGTGGGAGCTTAATTGAGAAAGGCTGATGAGAGGAGAAATGATCTACTCAACACATTTTCCTCATTGAGGAAGGCTAATTGATCATCTAAATCTCTTGCCTAGCAGGGCTCTGAGTATGGGTGCTGTGGTTTCCTTTGATTGGTGGTGGTCAGGTTGAAGGTTATTTCTCAGGCTCTGTACTCTTGCAAACTTTTGCACTTCTGGGGAGTGGAAGAGGGATCTTGGAAGCTCTCCAATAGAGCTGCAAGAAGAGGGGGCTTTTTGTTTGTCATTTACTTATTTAAAAGAAAAATTTAAACTTATTTCTGCTCAATTCCAAGAGTAATACATGGAAACAGAGAAGAGATTTCTGTGATCCCACCACCCACCATCCCACCATCCCTGGACCTCAAACTTCCCACCTTTACAGTGGTTCTTCTTGTTTGGGGGCCATGAAAGTAGGGGCTGTTTAGGCCCAGTCCTGCACACTGATTTTAGCAGCTGAGAAGGCTTGAGATCAGAGCTAATTCTCCTGGGAAGGAGGTTCTCAGGTCTTTTTGTTTTGAGGCCTGGGGAGATTCAGAATTTCTCTTTTCCCTACACATCAACTGATTAGAGCTGTCCCAAGAAGGCAGCCAGGTTCCTATGAATGTTGGCAGCTCTGTGTCCAGCTGGACTCTTTTCTTGGCCCATGCATTTATTTATTCATTCTATTATAAGATTTGAGCTTATTCTATTTGTAAGCATAATACTCTCGTAGCACTTTATTAGTATCTTTTTATAACATGTGTCAGGCTTGATTGTACTTTATATGTTCATTCTGTAATTTATCACTGATGTAATAGATATTTGTTGAACGTTTATTATTTATCCTCATGCTACTAGGAAGTGACACAAGCTAGAATTATTGCTGGGCTACTCTTGCTAGCCTCTTGGGTGTTCCATGGAAAAAGTGAACTGTTCTCTGTCCTTTCCCACTCAGTCCTAGGGAAGTGTCCTATGTAGACCTTTTTTTTTTTTAATTTTTTTTTTAACGTTTATTTATTTTTGAGACAGAGAGAGACAGAGCATGAACGAGGGAGGAGCAGAGAGAGAGAGGGAGACACAGAATCAGAAGCAGGCTCCAGGCTCTTGGCCATGAGCCTAGAGCCCGACGCGGGGCTTGAACTCACGGACCATGAGATCGTGACCTGAGCTGAAGTCAGAGGCTCAACCACCTGAGCCACTCAGGCGCCCCTCTAGACCTTTCTTAAAAACTGACACTACCCACTCCACTATTGCCCAGAGGCGTGTTCTCCTTCCCCAGGCAAACCGAAGTTTGCTCATGGGTGCGATTTCCCATCTGTTTGAAGTAAACATAATCAAGAAAGTATATTAACTGCTAGAAGCCCACATTATACCTCAAAAATGGAAGAAAAAAACCACAAACTTGAGACAGGTGGATTGCTCTTGGGGAATACCTGTTCGGGGAAAGTCACTGCTTGTTTGTATTGTACTTTTCTCCACTCATGATTGACCAGGAATCACTGTCTGGACTCTCAGGGCCTGAGGGAGCACTCCATTTTACTAAGCAGGTTAAACTACTCTGGTCAAGGGGAAGGTCTTATAGAAAAAGAACAGGACTTTGGGAGGCACTCAAATCTGGCTTACATTCCCAGTTCTACCACTTCCTGACTATATGACTTTGTACAAGTTCTTCAACTTCTTTGAGCCTTAGCTTCCCCACCTATAAAAAACGGATGGCTGTTCTGATCTCAGGAAGTTTTGAGAAATATATATATATGCAACACCTGGCACATATAAGATATTCAGTGCTCTAGCAGCATTTGAGCTGTAGGGTACTTTGAAAATAATTGGTCGTTTTTAATTCACACAATACATAAGCACATAAAGTAGACGACTTATAGGTGACCTCTCTGCAGGAATTTTCAAAGGACTATTTACAGTTTAAGAGTCTCGGATTTATCTATTCCACACTGAGTGGCAACAGCTTAATTTATTTCTACTTCTCATGTCCGCTGGTTTCCTTCTGATGTTCCTTCCGCTAGAAAGAAATTACAGTATTGGAAAATCAGAAATGAAACTTCGAAGTCCCATTTTGGTCTAGCTTGGAAGCAAAATCAGCCCCGCGGCGATCTCCTTCAGACGTCTCACGCTGGCGGAGGGTTACAGCTGAAAACCAGCCTCATCACGTGTGAGTTAGTGGGCGGGACTTAACAGAAGCCGGGGAGAGAGAGGCGGGGCTTAAGAGCTACGAGAGCAGGAAAGAAAGGGAGGCGGCCGCTCGTCATTCTGGAAGGCAGCAATTGGGTGAGGTGGGAAGTGACGTAATAAGTGCGCGCTCACAGATTCAGAAGGTCGCCGCGGCGTCTGCGCATGGGGAGCTGGTTGCCGCTGCAGCCGCCTGGAATTGTGGGGGTTGTGTCTGCCCCTCGGCTGCCGGGCGGGAAGCCGAAGGTAGGGGCGGTGAGGGCCACTCGGCCCTGGAGCTGCGCGGGGGGCTCAGGGCGCTGTCCGAGCCTCCTCCCACCAGCGGCCCCGGCGCCTTCCCAGCACTGTTGCGGGGTCCCTACACATCCCCTCCCTGTCCCCGTCACACGCACATCTCGTCCCTCCCAAACGGGACGTCCAAGTGGGCCCTGGCCTCAGCCCACGAGTCGCCTTCCCTACCTTTTGTGCTCAAAGAGTTTCCAGTAATTCTTATTAAGTGCCAGATGAGGCGGTGGGGATTCCGAGATTAGCTCTTGATTCTGCATCTGTTCCCTTTCTCCCACCCTCAGTTTCTGCATTTAACTGCTCCTTTGTTGAAAT
Source organism: Neofelis nebulosa (assembly GCF_028018385.1). Lineage (NCBI taxonomy): Eukaryota > Metazoa > Chordata > Mammalia > Carnivora > Felidae > Neofelis > Neofelis nebulosa. Next base: position 124,868,974 of record NC_080782.1, read on the forward strand.
TCTGGTTCTTGGCAGAGGCCAAGAATTCACCATATGGAATTGCCCTCTACTCGCGTCGTGTTTCCATTCCTATCTTGTGTTTTCCTTTTTCCTGGTAGGTTGAAGACTTGCCTTTGAAGTACAGGTTACAGACTTTGTTGTTTTTCAAATCAACTAAGAAGTTGTGTACATCCCTGGGCTTTAGTAACTGATTTCATTTAAAGTGGAGCATGGGCACCTTCCGTACTTCCCCGGCGTTTCTGATTCACGTGGTCCTTAAATCCTTGCCTTGAGATTCTACGCTTTAGAAGACTGGAAGGAATCCACTGACATTTGAGCCCCTGAAATGGGGTTCTGGCGGGGAAAGAACAGGAGTCAGGAAATGCCTGGCACCAGAGAGGCCAGTGTGGGGTTTCTTTTCACAGTAGAAGCTAGAGGACCGGTTGATGTCACACACACACCCACACACCCACACACCCCACCAGTATGTGGTCAGTTGGATTCAAGCTCATCTGGCTTTCTGACCTCAATAAAACAAAACCACAAACTGCTTTGGAGGATTAACCCAGAGTGGGTAGGCAGAAGAACGAATCCTCCAGGTTTGCTAACAAAAGAAAGTGATGTGTTTGTAAACACTAAGAGTGTTTGTTTGGACAGTGTAAAAGATGTTTTGGTATATATTGGTGTGTCTTTTTACCTCTCACAGCACCCAAACTTACTTTACTTTCTGATGAAAATATAGCCACATTTGGGGATTGGATAGGATTTTGATAGGAGCTGGGGTAGGAGGATATTAGGTTTGATGTTTGTGTAACATGGATCAGTTGAGAACATGGCCCTTAGGTTTTTAAGAGGGTGTTGCCACGTCGGGTGTATTTTGGCTTTTCTTTGGGTTATTTAATGAACTTAATATACTAATTGATACATGTGTTGTTATGATGAAATTGGCTACAGAAAAGGCTTATTGCCCCCATTTTACAGATGGTGGGAATGGGGGATGTATTAGTACAGCTGTGGTAACCCAGAATGAAAAGTTGTCTTGTTCTTGGATTCCTGCTTTCTTTGCCTTCCCTGATGTCTTTGAAGGCTATTTATTACTCAGTTCTCTACAGAGGACAACTTTGAGCCCTGGTGTGTTTCACTGACACACAAAAACTAATTAAGCAAAACTGAAAAGCAACAAAATGGGTTTTATAACAAACATGCTAGTGCTTCTTGAGTGTTGTTTTCCTTTAGAGTGGTATATGTAGGTGTGACTGGTGAAGTGTGGATTTACTTAAGTGATGTCGCTGTCCAAAGCAGTTTTGAAAATCCACATCTGAAATAGTCTTCAGAGACATTTTTGAACTATGTTAGCGATCAACTTCATTAATACATAATACTATACTTTTTTTTTTTTTAACCCCAAATGGTATGGTTAAGCAACCTTGTTAGCTAGCTTGTCTTCAGTTGATTAAACAGTTCTTTTGAAGTGGACATAATACATTTTTGGTGTGTGGTGAACATTAGTTTTGAATCTGAGTCTATCACTTATTAGCCATATGACCTTGGATAAGTCACCTCTTAGGCTCAGTTTTCCACTGCCTAAAAATGGGAATCTTGGAGCACTTGGCTGGCTCAGTTGGTGGAGCATCCGACTCATCTTGGGGCTGTGAGTTCAAGCCCCATGTTGTGTGTAGAGATTACTGTACTTAAACGTAAAATCCTTTAAAAAAATGCAGATGCTTACTTGGAAGAGTGATTAAATGAATGGAACACATTAAAGACCTAGAAATACAATAAATATTTATGCCATCAAAGATTGAAGATTTGCTATTAATGAGAATATTTTTTGAAAAATGAGTCTCTAAAGGCATGTTGTACCTTTTTCCAAATAGGTATATGCCTTCCAGTTTTCTGTTCATTATCTTTGTGGATTCATGCTCTGACCTCATCCTACTTCTGTCTTCTTTTTCATTCATTTTCTGTCCTTTCCCAAGTGAGTCAAGTTGTGCTGCAGAGGCTGTCTGCCAGTCTCTTGGAGTAAGCCTCTTTTCAGGAGAGCTAATCTGACCATTCTTACAATGCTAGCCCCTTGGTCATGTGTTCCTGGGGATTTTTCTCTGGGGCCTCAGCTGGCTCTTAGACCACGCTCTGTAGCACAGGCATCTCTAACTCCTGGATTTGGTGTCAATTTGGAGACCTGTCCTTGTGAGGCTAATCTTTTCTCTTTCTGAACAAAGATGAATACTTTATTCTTCTCTGAGTTAGCCTTAAGCTGGAGGCCTTAGTTTTTCACAACATAGAGCTTCTTGTTTTAATTACATGTGGTCTAAAGGGGCAATATCCTACCATTTTCTTCATTTTCTTTCACCAAGGGCTTCACTGCTGGGTAGAGGAGGAGGGGAATAGCCCTTGCCATTCACGTGGGCTTTGGGTAATCCCTGATTCCTAGCATCAACAGTAATTGAGTTTGAGATAAAAACCTTGTAAAAGATAGAAGCTGCTCAGGACACATGTGAAGAATCTCCCAGAATTTTACTGACTTAGGAAGGGCTTATACCTGGCATCCATTCTTGTGCTATTTTCCACCTTGGAGACAGAATCCAGGAGCAAAAGAATTATGTTCAGCTCAAACTTGTAGTTCCTTCGGGTTCCACCAGGCAGCACATGGAGAATGGTGTGATTGTGTTGGTTGGCTCAGTCTGTCCTCGTTCTGGTTACAGTGCCCTTGATTTTGGTGTTTTAGGCATGGAGAAGCTTCTTAGTTACGGGCTGCTGTAACAGAACACCATAGACTGGGTGCTTAAGCAGCAAACATTTATTTCTGGAGATTGGACCTGTGAGATCATGGTGCCAGCATGGTCAGGTTCTTAAAGGAACTGGGTCAGCTCTTCAGACATCTAATGAAGTGATTGTCAACCTTTTGTTCATTATCACCTTTTGAGACACCCCCCCCCATCTGTCCCCCCGTCCCTGCCGCCCCCTGGGAAATTTTAATACCACCGATACTCTATGTATCCGTTTATGTATTGTGGCCCTTTGGAGGACCATAAACTTAAAATATCTAAGATTTTTCTAACCCAAGAATCAATCCCCCCCACCTTGCAGTGGGGTGATACTGTCTTCATTGAAAATACATCGTCTAAAACAGCCACCAAGGCATGTTTTATATCTAGAAGACCAGCTATTACCACACCAACACCAGACTAGTGAAAGGGGTAAAACTTTATTTTTACTTGTTAAAAAAAATTTTTTTTAAAAATATTTATTTTTGAGAGAGAGAGAGATAGAGTGCTAGCAGGGGAGGGGCAGAGAGAGAGGGAAACACAGAATCTGAAACAGGCTCCAGGTTCCGAGTTGTCAGCACAGAGCCTGACGTGGGGCTTGAACTTAGGAACCATGAGATCATGACCTGAGCCAAAGTCGGATGCTCAACTGACTGAGCCACCCAGGCGCCCCAGGGGAGAACTTTATCTCATGCATACTTGATATCAGCCTTATAAAATCGTTGGTGTTACCCCATTTTACAGATGAAGAAATAAGCTCAGTGAGGTTAAGTAATGTGACCAAGGTCAAAAAGTTTGTTGACCTTAAAACCCAGTTTGACTCCAAAGTGATTTCTGTTGTTGAGTGCCATCCTCCTCTCACCAGGAGTCTGTTGTCATCAGCAGGACATTTGACCATTCACCTTCTTTTCACAAGGGCCTCCTAGGTGCCAGGCCCAATTCAAGATGTTGAGGACACTAAAGTGGGAAAGAGATCCTGCTATTGAAGAGCTTCCTGAGTTTTCCAGCATGGGATGCTTTAGGGCTAGTGTCCCTGTCACCTAGTCTGATTTTACTTCTTGTGAGATGGCTGGCAATAGCTAAGGGCTTTCATGGAAAGATTTGAGCTAGTTGGCCTTTAGGAGGGTCTAAGCTGTGAATATGTCCCTCCTAGTTCCATCTGCCAACCAGGTGAGCTGTTTCTAATTGCTGAGCCTGTTGCATAAAGTCTGTAGCAGGCTCAGGAAACTTGGCCATTAGATGCTTGTAAACAGGATTAGTAAGAATCTCATTTCTATTTTTCTTACTGCTATTCCTAGTAATTCAGAGCAGAAGTTGTTTTGTCCCTTTCTGAAATTATTCCATATTGTCTGGTTCAAAACCTAATGCTGTTGAGAGAATTGGAGAAGAAATGGAATATGTGTGGAGGTGGAAGGAGGAATAATTTTTCCTGGACTTCTTTTTTTTTTTTTTTAATTTTTAAAATGTTTTTTATTTATTTTTGAGACAGAGAGAGACAGAGCATGAATGGGGGAGGGGCAGAGAGAGAGAGGGAGACACAGAATCGGAAGCAGGCTCCATGCTCTGAGCCATCAGCCCAGAGCCCGACGCGGGGCTCGAACTCACGGACCGCGAGATCGTGACCTGAGCCGAAGTTGGACGCTTAACCAACTGAGCCACCCAGGCACCCCTTCCTGGACTTCTTTAAAGGGGCTGGAATTACTCTTTACTGTTCTTCTTTTCCTCCAAATCTTGGGACTTTTGAGGTGTTCCATTTACCATCTGTTTCTCTGATGCCTCCTTGGCCTTCTTTTTTCACAGCTGTGTCTGCTGTGTTGGCTCACGTGTTCCTGTACCAGAAGTTGGAGCCTTTGGGTAGTGTCTGATGTTTAGCCCATGTCACAGTCCTATCCACAGAAAAATGGGAAGGGGTATGTTTCTGAGGTCTGCTTGCTGGCTGTGTCTTGACTGAGGGTGTGGGTGTGCCTTTTCATTACCTGTTATCATTCCGGGTAGAGGAATATCACATCAGTGAACTGATCCATGTCCTGCTACTTGCCTTTTTGCAAGTAGTGTGCGTCTTCTGTCTTATGACAGGAAGGAGTTATAGAAACTGAAAGAAGAATCACAGATGCCTCTCTTAAGTCATGTGAGGAAGGCTCATACCAGTGGACTTTTAAATGGGCATGTCTTTATGTCTGTATATAGTTTCATGCTTTTGCCTCTCTCTTTTCTGTGAGGGTCCCAAGGGGAGTCAGCAGCCATCTGACCAAAGGGGTCAGCAGCCATCTGACCATACTCAAGAAAACTAGGAGGCTTCAGTTCAATGGAAGTAACATAAAGTAAGACAGTCAATACAGACAACATTGATTGGCCACACTTTGAATCCAGTGGGTAGTAGACATTGGAAACTTAAGGGGCAAGCTCCTAAGCAAGGTATTTAAGGTTGATTTTTTTGACTCTCCCCATCCCTAGTCATGGGGAAGTGAGTTTGATTGTATTCCTGAAGCACAGTCTCTGTCCTTGGGCCCAGCTGCTCAAGTCTGAAATCATGGTATTTATGGGTTGCAAGAGATCATTCTAGGGGTCTTTATATCAATTTTATTGGAAACATCAGGGCTGGGTCTGTTTCAGGTCCAAGGAATGACTGTTTGTGGTTAGGTGAGTGAAGAGTCAGTAGATAGCCTTCAGGTTCTGTCATCTTCCAGTGGTTGAGTTTTGGATTTGGTGACTTCTTGCTTTACTGATGACAAAATTGAACTCCAGCGAAGTGAAATGGGCTATATACCTTTTTTAGAACCATCAGGATATTACTGGTAGAGCTGAGACTCAAGCCAGAGGGTTCACAGAGGGTGGCCATAGAAGTTGTTAACATTATTTAAAGCCTTATAAAGATGCAAGATGCTGTTGCAGTTAAAAAAATCTCCAGGGAGGGGAAAAAAGTCTCCAAGGAAAGAGAAGGCCCCACCTCTACTGACTGCCTTATTCCTTATCTTAGAACCCTCACTGGTGAGGTTTTTGGCTGTCATGCTGATTTCTTTCCCATTCATGTTCAAGTGAGTTTCCTGTTGATCTTACCCCAGAGGAAATAGATATGAAGTTTCCCCCTATTTTAGAAACAAAGAAAAAGTGCTCAGGCCAGGCTGGTCTGAGTGTGTTCTGTAAAGAATGGGGCCAATGCACCAGTGGACCTTATCTGGTGATCCAAGAAAATCTGTAATACGTCACTAAAAAAGAGTGAGGGAATGAATGGTATGTCAGAGAGGTTTAAAAAATTCTGGAATCCGCTCACTTGGTTTCATACTCTGCTGTTTACTTACTAGCTGTCAGATCATGGACAAGTTACTTATTTTCTCTAAACCTTAATTTCATGATCTGTAGAATGGGAATAGTAATAGCTACTCTTGAAGCTGTCTTGAGAATTGAGAGAATACAAATGGAAAGTGCTTCCTCTCTGTATTTTCAGTCATGTCAACAACTGTAGTTTCTATTTCTTGACCCAAGAGTTGGTTATAGGATAAGTTGGGTTGACCAAGCGAGTATTATCTTAACCATCACATCATTGTCTGTCTCCTTTGTTGGTTGATTATTCATGTCAGTAGTCACAGCTAGCTCATGCTGAATAACTAAAAGTCATGAATAGCAGGGAACTTTGAAGCGTCTCTGCCATCTTCTTTCTTACTTGGCTTAGTTCTCACCTTTCTGGTGCTGTCTTTAATTGGCTGCCCTGGCTAGTGGGCCTTGTTTCCTGGCCATTGTCTGACATGGGGATGTAATGGAGCAGGGCTGGCTGTCCAGAGTCTGCCTGGGGCCCTTTGACAGTATGTTTTCCTCGTCTCTTGCCTTCTCTTCAGCCAGACATGAAGCAATTAGCTTGTTACGGGAACTTTGACTTCTGTCACAGCTTTTTTTCTGATTTGTATGCCCATTTCTGGTCCTTGTGCAAGGTCAGGCAGGCACAGTCAAATACACTCATCTGGATTTTGTGTTCAAGTTGACTCTCTTTGAGATTGACAACTAGTTCAGTGTAGCAGTGGGGGTGCGAGTGGGGAAAAAGCCCTTGAAGCTACTACCCGTTTTTATATTGATCTCAAGCTGATGTTTAAACAAAACCTGAGTACCATAATTGTAGATTGTGCCTTACATCTCTGAATGAAACAAATAGGGTAAAACCTTATTATTTGTGGGGAAGACTGGTCTGAATTCGTAAAAAAAAAAAAAAAAAAGAAAAAGAAAAAGAAAAAACAACTGAGGAGTCTTTTCAGAGAAATGCTATTGTCTTAGATTTTTTGGCAAGCCTTTGCAGTATCTTTCTGATGTAGTCTTATTGCTTCCCTTGTTTTCCTGCTTCTGAGTTCTTATGGGAGCCTCCTTCTATACCCTATATGCAATGTTCCTCTAGGACATTGTGTCCCACTGCCCTTTGCAGTCTTCCTAAATGTAGTCCTGATTGGAGAAGAGTCTTTCTAAAAAGCCATCAGTGGCACCCCCTAGCTGCTGCTGAATAAATTCCAAATATGTTAGTTGTCCTGATGTTCTGTGCCTATCACAGTGTATCCTTGTCCTACCACTTTAATTATGTTCTACATTTGTTACCCACATGTACCCTTTGCTCTTGATAAACTGGCCCACGTGATCCTCTAAACATGACTCCTGTTAGTGTCTCAGCCAGTGCTTTTGCTCAGAGTCCCCTCTCCTTAGTTTCCTAGTTAAGCTTCACAGCTGCCTTCTTCAGTGAGTCTTGTGTCATACCTCCTCATCTGTATCCCCATAGCAACACTCTGATTATAGAATTTAGCATACTTTATCCTGGTTAGTTATTTTGTCTCTTATTTAATATGAGCTTCTCAAGGACATGGCCTGTGCTTATTTTATATTTCCAGCATAATGCTGAGTATAACATGGACACCAATAAATGCTAGTTGAATGAAGGGATATGTGAAAGCTGAGAAATGGTAACAGTCATGTTCAGTTCCCAACTCTTTGCTGAGGCATTCCTTGAACACTAGGCACAGTGAGTCTGGCATACTCAACTCCCAGAGCCTTTTGTGTAAGTCTTACCTTCCCACCAGGGTTAGAAATTCCCAGAGCTGGGGGTGGGGGGTGGGGGCAGAAAACGCATTCCTCATTCCTCTTTGTGACCAGCCCCCAGCACAGTTCCTGGCATGTAGAGCGTGTTTCATAAGTACTTGTGAATGAGAGAGTCCTGCTGTTTGTCAGCTGATGTGCCTACCAATTTATCAGCCTCCCGTGTTGGTCACTGGCCAGGGGTCTCCAACTCAAAGGTGTTTTCAGGGCCAGGTAGGGAACAGTCAGTGTGAGCAACATGGAACGGTGTGCCTGTGTCAAACTGGAGTGTTCATGTGTTCATGGGGAGCAGCTGCTACTCAGCCTGTTGTCATGAGTGAGTGTGGCTCTAGTGTCATCATCTCCTATTACAAGAGAAGCCAAAAGTCCACATTTTTATGTGAAATCCCCAGGGAATACCAGAGTACATATCTGGTCCAGATTTGACATCGAGGCTACGCATTTGTGACATATTTAAATTCCTTACAGAAGAAGAAAGGGAGCAGAAGATAGAACCTGAAAGCTTTTGAGGGAGTTTTGTTGAAAGCCTAGCTTTGGTTAAGGGTGTCTTGTAATTTTCTGTGGGTAGTCACTTAGTCTTTTGAGTCAAGTCTTTCAGAGACCACCTGTGTTTTGCTTCATCCTCCCTTGCGTTCTTTTTTTTTTTTTTTTTAACGTTTATTTATTTTTGAGACAGAGAGAGACAGAGCATGAATGGGGGAGGGTCAGAGAGAGGGAGACACAGAATCTGAAACAGGCTCCAGGCCCTGGGCTGTCAGCACAGAGCCCGATGCGGGGCTTGAACTCACGGACCGCGAGATCATGACCTGAGCCGAAGTCAGCCGCTTAACCGCCTGAGCCACCCAGGCGCCCCTCTTGCATTCTGTCCCTAGAAAGATGATGACCTAGAGACTTGTATGATTTTTGCCCTATTGCCCGGCCTCTGCTGAGGCAAGTTTGATGGTTGTTCTTGTTTTTGTCTCCTGCTAAGGGCCTGGTGGTCAGCCTGATATAACGTCCCAGGGATCATTCCTGTTAATGGCTTCTCTGAGGAGGAGTTCTGGGTGAACTGGCATACGTGAAAGGGAAGTATATTGTACAGAATTATTGCCTAGATGTGGTTGGCCAAGGGGCAAAGTAGCATAACAGCCAGGAGGAAATCTGTACCTTCGTGGAGGCTTTTGCAAGGCAATATCTTTTTTTTTTTTTTACGTTTTTTATTTATTTTTTTGGGACAGAGAGAGACAGAGCATGAACGGGGGAGGGGCAGAGAGAGAGGGAGACACAGAACCGGAAACAGGCTCCAGGCTCCGAGCCATCAGCCCAGAGCCCGACGCGGGGCTCGAACTCACTGACCGCGAGATCGTGACCTGGCTGAAGCCGGACGCTTAACCGACTGCGCCACCCAGGCGCCCCTGCAAGGCAATATCTTACCCTCTGGCTGCCCTGTTCTTTTCATAGTCCCTAAGGGCCTCTGGCATAGCTTAGTTGCTTGGCAAACTTACGTTTTAGTCCTGAAAGTGTTGCCACCAGTGGTATCTCCATCTGAGACTGAAGCAAGCTGATTGATTACCTCTGGAAGAATACATGAGAAACTGAAGAGTGGTTGTCTTTGGTGAGGGGCCCTGGGTGGCTGGGGAGTGGGGGAGGAGGGAGACTTATTTTTCACTGTATACAAGCTTTGTGCATATATTGTTAGTTTTTTGTTTTTTGTTTTTGTTTTGGTTTTTTTTTGAGAGAGCAAGAAAGCGCGTGCGTGTGAGAAGGGCAGAGGGAGAGAGAGAGGGAGAGAATCATAAGCAGGCTTCATGCTCAGTGAGGAGCCCTATGTGGGGCTTGATCTCATGACCATGAAATCATGACCTGAGCTGAAATCAAGAGTCTGGATGCTTAGCTAACTGAGCCTCCCAGAAGTCTCTGTTAGTATTTTTTTCAAATATCACTGGATAGACCCAGGTATGGCCTCCTCTTAATGTTTCACTCTGCCCTCACTGTGTGCTCTCTGTAAACACCTAGAACCAGTTACTGTAGACTGTCCCTTGGAGGTGACAGCCTTGTTTCTTTGTTTCACAGAAGTGTCTTAGGCTTTCTCTACCAGAAGTCTTGGGAATAACAGTCAGGCTTCACATATGTTCATGTTTTTAAAGGGCTTTCAGATATGTTTTTTTTTTTTAAGTTTATTATTTCTGTGAGAGAGAGCATGTGTGCACATGCAAACGGGGGAGGGGTAGAGAGAGGGGGGGAGACGCCAAATTTGAAGCAGGCTCCAGGCTCTGAGCTGTCAGCACAGAGCCTGAGGTGGGGCTCAAACTCCTGAACTTCAAGTTGATGACCTGAGGGGAAGTCAGATGCTTAACTGAGACACCTAGGCGCCCCAGGACTTTCAAATATCTTATCTGATTCTTACAACATCCCCATTTTATAGAGGTGAAAAATTGAGGTTTGGAGAGTCTAAATTACTTACTGAGGGTCATACAGCTTGTCAGGGTAGGGCTGTGACTAATCCAGGTAGCCTTACTTCATGTTCCTGCCCCTTGCTTTTAGATCTTAATGTCAGTGAGGTAGTCTTCCTTTTTGGAATTCTCTTAGAGGTTTCCAGAGCTGTTTCATTTGGGGCCTTCCCCGTTAGGACTCTCTGGAAAAAAGTGGTTAGTAGTAGGTTTCTCCATTTTCCTAGTTAGGGTAAACTAAGGCTCCACTGGGGCCATATCTTTTAGGGAAGCTTGAATTAACAGTTTTGTTTCCTTTTCTTTGCTGAGTATTATTGCTGCTATTAAGCAGAGGGCTTTGTTTCCAGGTTACAAATCTTTTTAGCAAAGAAGTAAGGGTGGAGTAGAACTAGAAGGACTCAGGTTGTTCTTGGATATAATTTAATGCTGCACATCCCAGAGAGAGTAAACATTGTAAAGTGTGCAAGATGGGTTTTGATTAATATCCTGACAACATATGGCTTGGCATGTAGGGCACTCCTGGGAGACCCTTCTCACCATACAAAGCCTGCATTTGCCGGGTGGCCCCTTCCCACAGGTCTTCCCAGCAGCTGTTGTGCACCTGGGTGAATCATCAGCTTTCCTAAGCTTCTGGGGAGAAAACCCAATGTTAACTGTTAAAAGTCCTCATATAAGAGGTGAAATAAACAGGCAGTCCTGAGAGACCAGTGTGTTTCAGTACTACTTAGCTTCCCCTGCATTTGTCCAGGGTAATCACTTCCGTTAGAGACACTGGCTATTTGTCACCGCTGGTCTCTTCAGAATACAGCACTGAAAATCATCTTGCCCTTTCTACTCTGCTGCCCCCGAAGTCATGGGTGTAAAAGGTCTCCGAAAGCTCTAGAGAGGCAGTGGGCAACATGGAGGGAAGGCTTAGTTGCTTCTAATGACCAAGCAGAAATTTTTTACTTTTTACTTTTTCTATTTCTACTTAAATCAGACTTAGTTTACCTGCAAAGAGGATTCTGTATATTACAGACAGAGCTCAGAGTGGAAGAGGATCTTGGTACCTCTTCTGCAGTCTCTCAGGGGAACTTACTGCGGACACATAAAGATCATGCTTGGATTGTCTTTTCCTCCCCCAGCTCTGAGGTGCAGTATGCCAAAAGTGTTGCCCCAGAGATAGGTACCAGCTGATGGCTTAGTCAGGGTGTCGCTGGCTGGCAGCTTTGTGGGTTTGGAACCCTAGCCAGTTCACCTAGGTTTAAGTTCCAGTGGGCTCTCTGAAGCACATGAAATTGATGAGACCATCAAGTTGTAGGTCCAGTTAGCTAATTAACTCTAAGAAACATGCCTAGCAAGTTGATTTGTGTGGACACGTAGGAACCTTGTTTCCTCTATAGATTGCTGAAAAGCCACCTCACCTCTTCAAGGAAGTCAAGGTGAAATATGGTGGAAACTTTTAGCCATAGCCATCAGATAGAACCAGATTTAACCATGTATTAGCTATGAGACTTCAGATGAGTTATTTAATCTCTGTCCTCCTATGTCTTCACCTGTAAAACTCCTTGGGGTTTTCAGATATGTACACAGTATGCATTCAGTGTATGTTTTATACCATTTAATCACATTTTTCCTCTACTCACAGCCTTGTACTTTTAGGACTATATGTGTATTCTGGCCAAAACACACTGGTTACTCTCTTAGGGCACTAGAAATGTGTATTTGAGAGAGACTCCATTTAATTCTGGGTACCTTTTTGTGTATTCTTTGCAGACCACAGTAGGAACAGTTAGATTCTAGCTGTCATCATTTGGCTCCAACCTATGGAGTCTGTGGTTATCATTCAATCTACAGTTCTTTCTTAAGACCTGCTGTGTGTCAGTTGCTGCTTGGCCATGGAAATTTAGTGGTGAGTGAGACCGATCTGGTCACTGACCTTAGTAATACCTCTCCAAACCCCTCCTTAGATGGGTTCCTTCTTTGGGTGATTAGTCTTGTTCATTCTTTGTTGATTCATACTAATTTGCTTCTGAGAGAGTAATCTTCTCCCTAGACCTAGGGGACAGTGCTCCTTTGTGCTGCCTGGGTCTTGCCTGCTGGCTTGCCGGCTCTCAAACAATGAGAGCAGCGTGCTGAAGCTGAAGGAGAAAACCCCGCAGGCTACTACTGCCTCGGCCACACATGTCCCAAGAGCCTGTACTTGGCACTCTTGAATGTTCCTTTTCTCCTTGCACATAGATTATAGTGTTCACTGGTAATTTAAATTCAAAAAAACCTTCCGCCCCCTCTCTGCCTTTAAAAAAAAAAAAAAAAAAGGCTCTGTGTATTACAGGGTAGAGAACAAAGCAGGCCAGCCCTGGTTTCCCTGTGGGGTTTGTTTTATCACGTGTATTTTTTATGTAGCCTCACCATGGGTTACCTTTAGTTTAATAAGGCTAATGTGTAATTCATGCCTATTGATGATCTGCAGTCATAGAATGTCACATCTTTCTCTACCTTGTTTGTCATAGTGTGATGGGTAAATTTAGGGGTTGCTGACAGGAAGTTGGACTTGCTTCTTCACTTTGGACTCCAGACTGTATTCTAGCCCCTAGTGGGCTCTGCATAAAGAAGGGCCAGCAGCCAGGTTGATGGATTTTTCGGCTTCGAAATAGGAGCCTGAAGATAGTCCTCTGTTTCCTCTTTCTTTCTCTCATGCGAGTTTTACCAGCAGTTGCCAAGAAGTGTGTGTGGGGAAGCAGGCAGAATTGCTCTCTGAGAACCATTTATTTGAGAACTCCCAGTGGAGAATTGCATTTGCCTCTGCTTCTCATGCTGTGGTGTGTGGCCTTGTGATTTGGTACTGCTTGTCCCTGTGTAATACAGAGGCCTGTGTATGACTCCTCTAGCCCTGTTGGGGTTTTCAACAATAAATTACTTGCTGGCTGGTCTTTCCCCTAAATTCTATCACTTTCTCAGAAGCAGGGGCGTGTGCCAGCATTTAGGGACCTGTTTGAGCCTATCTGGCATGGTGGTTGAGCCTAGATGAGTCATGTTTCCCACTGCTGCTTGGGTTGGACATTTGCTGTAGTTGGATTTAGTTTAACAGTCACGCTAGAGGCTTGGTTGGAAAGAAGAGAGCACTGCATAATTATTGCTTATGTACCAGTTAAACCTATCAGCCAACAGATGTCAAGTGCAGGAAAAAAGTGCAATAATGTTATTATAATGACATAATAGTTATCATTATAATAATCACCTGGCATACTTTTGATAAGAGGCAGATCCTGAAATGAGTGCAGGGTTAACCTTAAACCTATAGCACAATGAAGGGGTGCTTAACCTTGTAGGAAATGCTGTGTGGATGTGTATGGTTCAGGTATGGGGTTGCTACCCTTTCTGCCTAGCTTGAACGAGGTATGAAGACTTCATCTGGGCTTCTCTGTCCTGCAGTTACTTGATGCTTTCTCATGGTGCCATGGAGCACATGCCATCCTTTGGTATAAGGTGCTCTGGGTTGCAGGATTACTATCCCAAGCACCCAGTGCCACTGGGTTCTCAAAAAGGCAGAGATTAAATCCCTGTGGGCTCATTTGGAATTTTCAGAAAATCCAGCCTCATCCCTGTAGCTACAGATGATGAACTCCCCTCCATGCAGCAAACTGTGTTCTGTACTTAGGGCATGGTGGTGGACCTCAGTTATGTACTTGCCTATTGTGGTAGGAGTGCTCATGGTAGACAGCCTTTCCTTACCCAGGGAGCTCTTTGGAACTATATTTCCCATTCTGGTTAGGAAGGTGGTGGCGAAGGGGTGAGGAACAGAGCTGGGCTCATGGGTGACCCACAAAGGCAGCTCTGGGGTAGGAGAAGAGCCTTTGGATTCAGGCAGACTTGAATTGTTGGCTCCTGATCTTGCCATTCACCAGCTGTTGGACAGCCTTGCTCAAGCCTCAGCTGCCTCTCTGTGTATGTGCTTATTTATTTCTCCTTGTTTTTCACTACCAGCCCTGTCTCTGAAGTACCTATCTCTAAGCAGTTATCAGTAAATGCTTCTACTTCTCCTACCCAACCCTGCCCACCTACCCTAAAGAATAGAAGGATGAAGACAAGGCCCTCCTGCTTCCATAGGGAATTTGGGCTTTAAGTTGAGCTTCATGTGAGCTTTTTCAGGCTCTGGTGATGTTTTTTGGAGCCATACTAGACTTCCTCTGATGCTGCCTCATCAGGGAGACTTTGATATTTAATGTTTGGGCAGCTTTCCACCTTATCCAAGGAGTGAAAGGTGATGTTTAAAATCCTATTCAGGGATTTTCTGCTTTAGCCCCCTGCGGCCTTTTCCCCCTCTCCTTTTTCCTTTGGGTGGGTCACTTGGGGACACTGCCTGCCCCAAGGAACATTTGTTCTTGAAGAAGCTGTTAGTTGTTTGGGTTAGTCTCTTTACTCATTAAAGGTTTTTGTGTTTCTGTCTGGGCCTTTGCTGTGGACTTTTATTTTGGAAGTCTGGAGCACTCAGACAAGGTGATAGCTTTTTAGACTATTTTTGGCTGTAGGCCAGCTTATCACTATGGCTACCACCTGCCTGAAGGATGGCAGGACATAGTAACTTCTATCAGGAATTTGGGAAAGAGGAGGGCAAAGGGGAAAGAATAGTTTAGCTTAAGGTCACAAGGGGAGAACAGCTTTTCTAAGCAGAACCATTTGATTTGGACACAATCTCATTTCCCTTCTCTGTAGAATTTTTTTTTTCAGTCAACAAACATACGTAGAACACCTTTTACATTCCAGACACTATGGTAAGCCCTGAGATATAGCCATGACCAAGTCATACACACTTCCTGCTTAGAGTGTATTGATGAATATAGACATTAATAAGATTATAATCACATACATAAATGTAAAATTACAGTTGTAAGAAGTACATTGAAAGAAAGGAATGTGATACCATGAAAAATAGGACTTGTTCCTGGGGTTGAGAGGCTATCAGGGAAGGCTTCCTTGAGGAAGTAATGTTTGGTTTAAATTGTGAAGAACAAACAGGTGTATACTGAAGAACTGGACATGAAGTTGAGTGTTTCAGGCTGAGGGCCCATCTTTTCCAAGGGCTCCAGAGTAGGGTTGAGTGACAAAGAAGTGACTTCTGTCAGGTACTGAAATAGTGTGGTCAGAGCACAGAAAGTGAGAGGAGATGGATACAAGATGAACCTGGAGGGATTGGCGAGGGCAGTCCTGATCAGCTGTGACAAGGCGTTTTGTATTTACCTGGAGAGCAGGGAAACCTTTGGAGGGTTGTTAGTCATGGTGGTAAGATGATTGGACTTGCAGTGTGAAAGATCATTTGGTCAGTACATTGGATGGATTTTGATGAGGGAGTGAGAATGAAGATCAGAAAAGGAGGATTACTTTGATAGGTGACTTGTTTTCCTTCAGTCAGCTAGATGGTAATTTTCAGACCCATCCCCTGAAGTGCTGCCTTATTCCTCCTGAGTCAGATCCTCTCTCACTGCCTTAGTCAGTGTGTTGTTGGGGCTACCTCGCCACTCAGCAGACTTGGTAGCTCAGGGTGTTGGCATTTGGCATCTTTCCACCTTCACAGAAAAAGGCCTGGAGGTTTCAATCCTTTCACTTGTTAACATCTGACAGCTACAGAGCCCTTTGTTAACCTGTTGTCTTGTTGTCCCTCTGTTGGCTGTCACTACTGGCCAAGAGCTACGCCTTTCACCTTGGACCACTTAAGCCACTGACATGGGCAACCACCTGCAGTATGATGTGGCAGGTTAGCAAAGCCAGCACCTGCAGTTTATACAACATTCAGTTTGGTTGATGTAGGTGTGCACATATTCTCTCTTGGCAGCAGCCAATGTCTGGAGGGCTGGAAATGGGCTGTAGTTGCCCTTTCTACTGTGTAGCCTGGAAGACTGAGGTACAGGAGAGAACTGTGGTGTAAAGAAGCCTGAGTCAGAGTCACATGCTACCAGACAAAGTGTTCAGTGCATGGTGGGGTAGTTTGAGACCCTAGACCAGAGCCCCTTCTCAATGGTACTGTAGCCTTGCCCACCATTCCTTCATTTAATCAGTTGGAAGGTTCTGCTGCACAGCGGTTAGGAGCATGGCCCTTGAACTTGGGCAGACTTAAGTTAGAATCTTAGCCTTCCCACTTACAAGATGTGTAACCTTAGACAAGTTACTTCACTTCCCTGATTGATAGTTTTCTTAGCTCTCACTGTGGATTAATGATAAATTTACCTCACAGGGTTAACCATGAAGTATTAATGAAGATATATGAAAGGTGCTTAGGTTCATTCACAGGATAAATACTGAATAAAATGTGTTAATGATTGTTGTTATGGTTTATTTGGCTAACTTTTGTTTGTTTTCTTACATGTCTGCTATGTACCAGGCTCCATGCCGGTGATGGTATAAAGATGTGGTCCTGGCCTTGATGTGCTCAGTGTTAAGGTCATCTTTGTTGCTTTTTGTTTTATTCTGTGTGGTAATGCTTCAGCAAAACAAGATCTTCTAGGGAGTCTCCTAAAGGAGATCCAAATAAGATGTCCACTTGGTTACCCTTTCTTTTTCTTTGGGCTTTCTCTTCTGTGACCCTGATTCTAATTTGTTGGCTGCTTGAGGGTAGAGGGTGCTTAGCTCCTGGTGGCATAGCCCTACTTCCTGCTAGCACTGCACCATCTGGAACAGTGTTCTGTTGCTACTGCCTTTTGGGTGTCCATTTCTGGTAGTGAACATCCCTGGATTCTCTTGTTTGTTTCTTTTTTTTTTTTTTAATTTTTTTTTTTTAACGTTTATTTATTTTTTGAGATAGAGAGAGAGACAGAGCGTGAACGGGGGAGGGGCAGAGAGAGAGGGAGACACAGAATCGGAAGCAGGCTCCAGGCTCTGAGCCATCAGCCCAGAGCCCGACGCGGGGCTCGAACTCACGGACCGCAAGATCATGACCTGAGCTGAAGTCGGACGCTTAGCCGACTGCACCACCCAGGCGCCCCTCTTGTTTGTTTCTTAAAACACCCAACTGTTGCTGTTTCTTTTCTTTTGTAGAATACTGTGTAAGATGGTTGACCTACAAGAGACCATGAAAAATAAGCTGGGTTGTATTTTTGTAAAGGTTTGTTTAGTACGAGTCATTGAAATAAAATACTCTCCAGTGGTCTCAGGGGGGAAATGACCTTTGTAATGGGATTGTATTTGGTGGAGGTGTTGGGGAAGGTTAATTTGATTCATTTGATTTCTTTGGTGGGGGTAGGTCAGGGTTGGTGGATGGGAAAGAAAGGACAAAGCCTTTAGCAGTCTTCTAATTGGAGCCTGTATTGACTGAGAAGGTGAGAGGATCTGTTTATCTAGAGTGTCTAGAGCTGGGTGTGTAGGCCCTGACTTGTGCCCATGCGTTCTTCCTCATTCATGGTGTTTGTGTCCCTTCATTCACTTACCATTTAGTAAGCTGTGTGTGCTGCATACTGTAGAAAGGAATGGAATTCTGCTTCTGCTGATTGTTGGCTTTTTGACCTTTTCTGGTACTTACATGACTCAGTTTTCTCATCTGAATAAAGGTTTACTGATACCCATTTGTGGGGCAGTTAGGATGAAATGAGATAATTCATGGCATATGCTTGGCACATGGTAGGTACCTCAGATGCCTTCAAAGAATTCAAACCCTATATGAAAGAGAAGCCACAGATGGGACCATAGGTGCTGACAAAGGCTGGCCAAAGACATGCAACAGTGAGATTGGATTTGGCTTGCTTGGGAAGGTTCATAGGCAGGGTATTTGGAGTCAGGACACAATCTGAGTCCCTCATTGGGGAAGATGAGTTACTGCTTGAGTGGTAGAGCAGAAAGCAATAGGCAGAAGGCTTGAGTGGGTAAACCAAAAATAATCTCTTTATTCCTCCTGTCAGGGAGGAGGGTAGAGTCATTAGAGCAAAATGGTCAGAAACCCGGGCTTACTGTCTTGGTAAAGTCCCAACTCCCTGTCCT
Organism: Neofelis nebulosa; assembly: GCF_028018385.1. Lineage (NCBI taxonomy): Eukaryota > Metazoa > Chordata > Mammalia > Carnivora > Felidae > Neofelis > Neofelis nebulosa. The sequence continues at coordinate 124,887,164 of NC_080782.1, forward strand.
GATTACACGCCATTCATAAAAAAAGGCAGTTCTCTGCCTGCCTTTACAGCCACATGTCCTACATTCTGCCCCTTCCCTTGTATGTTTTTAACAGAGTGACCTTGCATAGAGGACCAAAATTTTTATTTAATTAATTTTTTAAATTTACATCCAAGTTAGCATATAATAAAACAGTGATTTCAGGAGTAGATTCCTTAATGCCCCTTACCCATTTAGCCCATCCCCCCTCCCACAACCCCTCCAGTAACCCTCTGTTCTCCATATTTAAGAGTCTCTTATGTTTTGTCCTCGTCCCTGTTTTTATATTATTTTTGCTTTCCTTCCCTTATGTTCATCTGTTTTGTATCTTAAAGTCCTTATATGAGTAAAGTCATCTGATATTTGTCTTTCTCTGACTAATTTTCCTTAGCATAATACCCTCTAGTTTCATCCACATAGTTGCAAATGGCAAGATTTCATTCTTTTTGATTGCCGAGTCATACTCCATTGTATATATATACCACATTTTCTTTATCCTTTCATCCATCAATGGACATTTGGGCTCTTTCCATACTTTGGCTGTTGTTGATAGTGCTGCTATAAACATTGGGGTGCATGTGCCCCTTTGAAACAGCATTCCTGCATCCCTTGGATAAATACCCTAGTAGTGCAATTGCTGGGTCATAGGGTAGTTCTATTTTTAATTTTTTGAGGGACCTCCATACTGTTTTCCAGAGTGGCTGCACAAGTTTGCATTCCCACCAGCAGCGCAAAAGAGATCCTCTTTCTCCACATCCTTGCCAACATCCGTTGTTACCTGAGTTGTTAATGTTAGCTATTCTGACAGGTGTGAGGTGGTATCTCTTTGTGGTTTTGATTTGTATTTCCATGATGATGAGTGATGTTGAGCATTTTTTCATGTGTTGTTTGGCAGTCTGGGTGTCTTCTTTGGAGAAGTGTCTATTCATGTCTTTTTCCCATTTCTTCACTGGATTATTTGGGTTTTTTTGGGGTGTTGAGTGTGAGAAGTTTCTTATACATTTTGGCTACTAATCCTTTATCTGATAAGTCATTTGCAAATATCTTCTCCCATTCTGTCGGGTTGCATTTTAATTTTGCTGATTGTTTCCTTAACTGTGCAGAAGGTTTTTATTTTGATGAGGCCCCCAGTAGTTCATTTTTCCTTTTGTTTCCCTTGCCTCCAGAGACGTGTTGAGTAAGAAGTTGCTGCGGCCAAGGTCAAAGAGGTTTTTGCCTGCTTTCTCTTCGAGGATTTTGATGTCTTACATCATTACAAATGTCTTACATGTAGGTCTTTCATCCATTTTGAGTTTATTTTTGTGTATGGTGTAAGAAAGTGGTCCAGGTTCATTTTTTTGCATGTTGCTGTCCAGTTTTCCCAGCACCACTTGCTGAAGAGTCTGTCTTTATTCCATTGGATATTCTTTCCTGCTTTGTCAAAGATTAGTTGGCCATATGTTTGTGGGTCCATTTCTGGGTTCTCTATTCTGTTCCATTGATCTGAGTGTCTGTTCTTGTGCCAATACCATGCTGTCTTGATGATTACAGCTTTGTGATACATCTTGAAGTCCGGGATTGTGATGCCTCCTGCTTTGGTTTTCTTTTTCAAGATTGCTTTGGCCATTTGAGGTCTTTTCTGGTTCCATACAAATTTTAAGATTGTTTGTTCTAGCTGTGTGAAGAATGCTGGTGTTATTTTGATAGGTATTGCAATGAATATGTAGATTGCTTTGGGCAGTATTGACATTTTAACAATATTTGTTCTTCCTATCCAGGAGCATGGAATATTTTCCCATTTTCTGTGTCTTCTTCAAATTCTTTCATAAACTTTCTATAGTTTTCAGTGTATAGATACATTTTTCATCTCTTTGGTTAGATTAATTCCTAGGTATTTTATGGTTTTTGGTGCAATTGTAAATGGGATTGATACCTTGATTTCTCTTTCTGTTGCTTCATTGTTGGTGTATAGGAATGCAGCCAATTTCTGTGCTTTGATTTTATATTCTGCCACTTTGCTGAACTTGTGGATCAGTTCTATAAGTTTTTTGGTGGAATCTTTTGGGTTTTCCATATAGAGTATCATGTCATCTGCAAAGAGTGAAAGTTTGACCTCCTTCTGGCCGATTTGGATGCCTTTTATATCTTTGTGTTGTCTGATTGCTGAGGCTAAGACTTCCAATACTATGTTGAACAACAGTGGCAAGAGTGGACATCTCTGTCTCCTTCCTGACCTTAGGGAGAAAGCTCTCAGTTTTTCTCCAGTTGAGGACGATATTAGCGTTGGGTCTTTGATATATGGCTTTTATGATCTCGAGGTATGATCCTTCTGTCCCTACTTTGTTAAGGGTTTTTATCAAGAAAGTATGCTGTATTTTGTCACATGCGTTGTCTGCATCTATTGAAAGGATCATGTGGTTCTTGTCCTTTGTTTTATTGAGACACATTGAGACAATCACATTGATTGTTTTGCGGATATTGTGGATATTGAACTAGCCCTGCATCCCAGGTATCAATCCCATTTGGTTGTGGTGAATAATTTTTTAATGTATTGTTGGATCTGGTTGGCTAATGACTTGTTGAGGATTTTTGCATCCATGTTCTTGACTTTTTTTTTTTTTTTGAGAGAGAGAGCATGAGCCAGGGGAGAGGGACAGAAGGAGAGAGAGAGAATCTTGAGCAGACTCAGTATTGAGCCTGATGTGGGGCTCGATCCCACAACCCTGGGATCATGACCTGAGCCGTCCAGAGTCAGACACTAAACCTACTGAGCCCCCCAGGTGCCCTGTAGACATGTGATATTTTTCTTGTTTTCTTGTGGATTCTCTGTTTTCTCTCCACCAGAATGTAAGTTCCATAAGAATAGGGATCAGGTCTGTCATGTTCACAGCTGTATTCACAGTGCTAGGAACAGTGCATGGTACTCAGTACATGACCACACATTTGTTGAATGAATGAGCTTGTAAATGAGAATGGATTCTGTTGGGGGTGCCTGGGTGGCTCAGTCAGTAAAGCATCTGACTTCTGCTCAGGTCAAGATTTCGTGGTTTGTGGGTTTTAAGCCTTGCGTCGGGTTCTGTGCTGACAGCGCAGAGCCTGGAGCCTGCTTCAGATTCTGTGTCTACCTCTCTCTCTGCCCGTCCCTTGTCTATGCTGTCTCTCTGTTTCTCTCAAAATAAACAAACATTAAAAAAATAAGACTAGATTCTTTTATTACTCAGAACCTGGGTACAGAGTTGTCATATTCATATTCCTTTGTTTCATAAATAACTGTAACTGGGGCACCTGGGTGGCTCATTCAGTTGAGCGTCCGACTTCGGCTCAGGTCATGATCTCACGGCTCGTGTGTTCAAACCCTGCGTCGGACTCTGTGCTGACAGTTCAGAGCCTGGAGCCTGCTTTGGATTCTCTGTCTGCCTCTCTCTGCCCCTCCCCCACTCGTGCTCTGTCTGTCTCTCTCCCTGTCAAAAATAAACTTTGAAAAAAAATCATAAATAACTGTAACTAAGATGATTTTCTTTCTTGTTCATTACTAATTAAGTGACTTGTCCCCCCCCCCCCCCCCCCCCATTATTTGGAATCTTCTGAGGAGAGGCAGTTTGTCCTGGCTTCATTTTATATGGCTCTCTTTTTCTTGGCATTTTGTTATTGGCAAGGGGAGTTTGTGGTTGCTGGACTTGAGGCATTGATTTTTTTAGGTGTTCTCAGGAACAAGCTTTAGTGCATTTGCTTGGAATAAAACAAACATGAAAGCTCACCAGGACGTGGAAAATTTATCTTACTCTGATTTTCTACCGACACTTTTTGCAATACTGTGTAAGTTCTTAGACAAGGGCATTAGACAAGAGTTGACAAATTGACACTGTCCAGATAGAAACAAATTCACAGAATGTGAGTGAGTATAGCAGGGTGAAACATGGAGAGGTCAGAGGGGATATTGCTGTTTTCTGGCAGTGGCCTGGTTTTTCATGGGTAATATTAATGGTATGAGTGAGACGCTGGACCAGTTAACTGTTCTCTTGGCAGAGGGCTTGTAACCCAGGGAGCTGCAGGAACTGTAATGGGTGTGCTCAGGAGGAAGTGGAACTAAGTTATCTCCAGCTACCTTTGTAAATGTTTGGGTCCTAAATGTTAGGAGTCCTCAAAGACCTGGTCTTGAATTTAGAGAATAAAGTCCCAGGCATGTATATGAGGAGAAGAGGGTGTTTGGAGCAAGCGAGTTAGCAGGGATGGTTTTCTATTGCTTAAAAGGTTTTGTGTGTATTGAAAACGTAGCCCTGCAGGTACTAGTCTCCACTCATTTCCAAGGCTCTCTTTCTGTCACCCAAAGCTACCTTCTCTTTCCCTTTCTCTAAGCCCATGATTATCTTAACCTGCCTTAGGTTTTGTTGATTTTTCCCTATTGATAAAGCTCTCAAAGGAAAGGCATTGGACAGCCTCCATGCCAGCTGTCTCCTTTGCTTATTTTCCTCCTTTGGAGAACTCAGCCTTGTGACTAGTTCAGGGTATTTGGTCACTCTGGCAATTACTTTAAAGTCAGTGTTGGGGCACCTGGCTGGCTCAGTCAGTAGAGCATGTGACTCTTGATCTTGAGGTTGTGAGTTCTAGCCAGCCTCATGTCAGATGATGTAAAAATAAAATAATCTTAATAAAGTCAGTGTCTTAACGTTCTATAATTACTGACCATCCTCTATCCAACTGGGGTAATCTTTAACTTATGTTTAAACTTACTTAGAAGTCTACTTTTAGTGAAGCTCCCAATCCCCCTTCAAGAAAGAATTTCAGTTATAAGCCTGCAAGACAGGTTTTTGAAGATTCTGGTACCAGAAGGTGGCTTAGTGGTAAAAACAGTGGCTCTCTCAACCAACTTCCTCTGGACTCAAAAATTATAAAGCCTTTTCTTAATTCTTTCACCTCCCCTCTTCAGTCCTTTCTAGGCTAATTGATAATCTCTTTCATCTTTCATCATGTGCTTTATTTTCTTGCCTTTGTGTTGTTTCTGCAGTTCTTATTCAGAAGTGTTCTTCAGAATCTTTGACAGTTTTCTTCTGGCTAGAGTTGTAGGTAACATGCTAGCTTTCATCTCTTCTACCTTCTAGGCTAGAACACGTCTTTTTTTTTTTTTATTGTAGAATTGTGGTTAGGGTGAGTAAAATGCCTGTTACACTCTCCCACCCCATTTTGGTTGTCACCCATAATTCTGTAAACTTTAAAGGTAGATGAGCCAGCAAGTCCCCAAACCGAAGGTGCTCTTCACCTTCAGGGGTCGTGATGGCCTAAGTTTCTGTGATGCCTAATCAGGCTATTTAAGTAATTAACGAACTTTTGGTTAAAAGGTAAATAAATTGCAGCTGTTTTGCTGATTTCATTTGCACTGATTTTTCTCTTTCCTTTTTTTAAAAAATGTTTGTTTGTTTGTTTATTTATTTATTTATTAATTAATTAGAGAGAGAGATAGAGCACGAACAGGGGAGGGACAGAGAGAGAGAGGTAGACACAAAATCTGAAGCAGGCTCCAGGCTGTCAGCACAGAGCCCGACACGGGGCTCGAACCCACAAACTGCAAGATCATGTCCTGAGCAGAAGTCGGGCGCGCAATTGACTGAGCCACCCAGGCCCCCCTCTCTTCCTTTCTTAAATCCTGAGTGTGAACCTCTGTAAAACCAGTTGCCAATCTGTGTGTTCATAGGATTTGGAGGATCAGGCCTTGCAGCCCTGTCTCCATATTCTTTACCTGGGCATCTGATAGAATAATAGACTGCTGTAGACCTGTAAATATAGAAAACAAACTGATGGTTGCCAGAAGGAAGGGGGCTGGGGGGATGGGCAAAATGGGTGAAGAGGAATGGGAAATAGAGGCTTCCGGCACAGCACAGCATAGGGAATATAGTCGTGGATACTGTAATAGCAATGTGTGGTGACAGATGGTAGCTGCACTTGTTGAATCACTGTATTGTACATCTGAAACTAATGTAACATGGTGTGTTAGCTATACTCAAACAACAGTAAAAAAAAAAAAAGAATAGACTGCTATGAAAAAAGTTCTCAAATGTTTCTCTTCTCAAACACGAGTGTACACACATGGAACACGTTGATTTTCTGAGGGATAGATGCTCCTCTAACGGCAATTCATCCTGTTTCATGTAAATGCCCCCCATTGCAGTGAAACTCTGGAGACTTTGTGAAAGGTAGAATTAGTGAGGTTTTTTTTTTTTTTTCCAAAAGGCTTCAAAGCTCTTAAAATAAACTTTAAAAAAACTTGCTACGCAGAGCTTTAGCTCTGAAAGCAGACAAATTGCAAACCTGCTGCAGTAAGACTCCTTCTCTTCTCTGATCTTTTTCCTTTTTCTCTCTCAACTTATTTTAAAATCCCCTTTCATGATCTTACCTTTCTAGAAAGTTGATTCAGTCTTTCCTTGCTAGCTCTTAGCAGGAGAAGCATCAGGACTTTTAGCCCAATTTATGGTTTACATTTCTTCTCCCTCCCTTCTCTTTGCCACCCCCGAACCTAATGTCCCAGCATCCTGCTGAACCTTCTGCATGGACATTGTTCCCTCCAGTGATGGGTAGCTTCAGAACTTGATGTCAGTACTAGCTTGGTGGTTTGGGCAGAATTTGGGAGCCTGTTTGGTGCATGTGCTGCTAGATGAGGAAATGGGGCTTTTTTTCTCTTTCCGTACCATCTTTCTTTTCCCTTGCCTGCCTAACCCCAATGAGTCCTGTTGCCAGGAGAAATGGAGAACTCTTTACCATGATTAATTCTGGGGTTTTATCCTATGAAATAACAAATAGCATTTCAGAGCAATACGTCAGGGTGTCTCCCTGCAGTTCCCATGGGACAAGTCGACCTTTCCGTTACATTTTTCATCATCTTTGGGGGCCCATTTGAAGGGAGTTAAAGCAATAATTAGGACTAGGCAAAGAAAACTAATTTGGAGTCAGAAGATTATAATAAGAAGCTTAAAAAACCAGAACCTGCTGATACTTGATAAATAGGAATTGGAGCTTTGTTCTCTTCTTGCTTATTCCTTCCTTTTTTGCATGATTATTATTGTGCTTTTTGGTTTTCTTCTCAAAATGTGAGGACCCTCCATTATTTCCCTGGTGGTCGAATGAAGGTATAGTTGGTGACAGCCTGCTGAGACTCAAACCAGTAGAGCAGAGGTGGGCACTTTCAGGTACTGCTAAATCTTGAGGTTTCATTTCACCTGGGAAGGGGTAAACTTGCTTTCATCTCTAAATCCATTTGTATTCCCCCAAGGATTCCTTGGGACTGACTGTATTTTCCAGATGATTCTCTGAGAAATGAGCAAGGAAAGAAATTTTGTGGATGGTTTTAAGAGCATTTTTGCCAACCTTTCTGAGCAGTCAGCTTAGTCAAAAGATATGCAGATTTGTCTCCTTAAGGTCTTCTCTAGGTGACAGTAGTAAGGCCACCGGTTTATCTGATGAATTGATGTCATATGAGTCTAATGTTATTAAGAGCTTGGGCTTTGGAGTTAGATATGCTTTGTAATTCTGGCTCTGCCAATGATTAGCTCTCTGACCTTGAAAAATGATTTAACACCTCTGAGTCTGAGCTTCCTTATCAGTAATAGGGGGAAAATGATGGTACCTGTGGCATAGGATTGTTATGAACCCAATATATAGTGAGTAAATGCTTCCTGAATGTTAGCTGTAACTGTTAGTTGGAGATAATGATGGAAGATCAGATGGAACCTTTTTGGCAAGAGAAAAGAAGGTAGGAAGTTTCTTGAAGAACTTTGAAGGAAGACAGGGCTTGAGGGAGATGGGGTGAAAGCATCTAGCAAAAACAAAAGTGGGAGAACTCTGGGGCCTTTAATGAGTTACCCATTGTTTCACTACATGGTAAGTCCCAGGTTGTATTCTCTGCTAATCCCCCAGTTGATTGTTCTCCCAGAAACCCTGAGCTGAGTGATGGCTCCTCAGCAAAGGTTGAATAGCCACAGCAGCCACAAAAGTCCTCTATCACCAAGACATCATTATTTTTTTTTCAATATATGAAATTTATTGTCAAATTTGTTTCCATACAACACCCAGTGCTCATCCCAAAAGGTGCCCTCCTCAATACCTATCACCCACCCTCCCCTCCCTCCCACCCCCCATCAACCCTCAGTTTGTTCTCAGTTTTTAACAGTCTCCTATGCTTTGGCTCTCTCCCACTCTAACCTCTTTTTTTTTTTTTCCCCTTCCCCTCCCCCATGGGTTTCTGTTAAGTTTCTCAGGATCCACATAAGAGTGAAAACATATGGTATCTGTCTTTCTCTGTATGACTTATTTCACTTAGCATCACACTCTCCAGTTCCATCCACGTTGCTACAAAAGGCCATATTTCATTCTTTATCATTGCCACGTAGTATTCCATTGTGTATATAAACCACAATTTCTTTATCCGTTCATCCATTGATGGACATTTAGGCTCTTTCCATAATTTGGCTATTGTCGAGAGTGCTGCTATAAACATTGGGGTACAAGTGCCCCTATGCATCAGTACTCCTGTGTCCCTTGGGTAAATTCCTAGCAGTGCTATTACTGGGTCATAGGTAGGTCTATTTTTAATTTTTTGAGGAACCTCCACACTGTTTTCCAGAGCAGCTACACCAGTTTGCATTCCCACCAACAGTGCAAGAGGGTTCCCGTTTCTCCACATCCTCTCCAGCATCTATAGTCTCCTGATTTGTTCATTTTGGCCACTCTGACTGGCGTGAGGTGATATCTGAGTGTGTTTTTTTTTTCAACGTTTTTTTTTTTTTTTAATTTTTTTATTTTTGGGACAGAGAGAGAGACAGAGCATGAACGGGGGAGGGGCAGAGAGAGAGGGAGACACAGAATCGGAAACAGGCTCCAGGCTCCGAGCCATCAGCCCAGAGCCTGACGCGGGGCTCGAACTCACGGACCGCGAGATCGTGACCTGGCTGAAGTCGGACGCTTAACCGACTGCGCCACCCAGGCGCCCCCTAAGTGTGGTTTTAAGACATCATTATTTTTACAAAGCACACTACTGTGTTTTACCACCTGCACTTTGAAGTGTTATAAATAATTAAAGCTGAACCATACTTGTCAGAATAGGTTCAAAAAGTGCATTTTGGGATGCTGTATCTTTGCCCTGACAATGTGTTTATTAGCTTGCTTGTTAATGCCAACATTGGTTAACTTGAGGAACCTCTGGGCCAGCCTGCTCATACCAGTACTTACCCAAAAGGCTTAGAGAGAGGAGTTTAGTGTAACTCGATCCTTTTCTCTGTGTTCCTGGGAAGTCATCAGGTGGTGAACAGGGGATGGTGGGTGGTGGGTGGTGGTGAACTACTTGCAGCTCATACTCCTTCCCAAATGTGTCTGTGTGGGGAAGGATTTGTGGGAGGGATGGAGCAGAGCAACAGAGGTTATGAGCTTCTCCGTGTTTGGGGAAACAGTCAAGTGCAAACAAATAGGTTAGGTGAAAACCTTTGTTAAACAGTTTGGTTTGCTTTCTCACCACAATGTTGTACTGTGGGCTATTTCACTCCTTATTTGATAATTAAAACACTAAGATACTGGTTTGGGCTCTGATAAGCCTTTGCTGTGATATGGGGGAAGGAGAGACACATGTTTGGGGACACTGCAGCAGAGGAGCTGCCAGTGCTAATTACTTCAATTCTTGGCAGGGTTACCCATCTAACAGAGCATAGGTCTGTCTTGGTGAGGCTGTGTGTGGAAAAGGAGCAAAGCACAGGGTTTGAGGGTGCAGGCCTGGAGTCACTGAGGTCCCAGAGCCTGGCTTTGTCTCTACTAGCTGGGTTTGTTAGTTTCCTGTGGCTGCTGTAACAAATTAACACAAATTTGGTGGCTTAAAACAGCAGAGATTTATTCTCTCCTAGTTCTGGAGGCCAGAAGTGTGAAGTCAGTATCTCTGGGCTGAAATCAAGGTGTTGGGAGGCCCACGCTCTCTCCAGAGGCTTTAGGGCAGAGTCTGGTCCTTGCTTCTTCCAGCTTCTGGTGGCTGCTGGCATTCCTTGGCTTGTGTTCATATCACTGTAAACTTCAAGTTCAGCATCTTCAAATCTCTGTTCTGTCTTCACATTGCCTTCTCTTCTGTGCCTGTGTCAAATCTTCCTCTATTTCTTACAAGGACATTGTGATTGTACTTAGAGCCTTTCCCATAATCCAGGATAATCATTTGAAGATCCTAAATCACATCTGCAAATATCTTTTTTCCTTAAAAGGTAAAATTTATGGGTTCCAGGTATTAGGACCTGATCTCTTTGGAGGGCTATTATTCTGCCTACCATACTGGGTGACCTTGGCAAATGACTTTGACCAATGTAAGTTTGTTTACTTATCTCTAAAATAAAAATGATATTAGTATCTTCAGTACCTCATTTTCATGAAGCTTAAATGAAACCTTGCATGCCAAATACTTGGCACCTAGTACCTAGTATTATTATTTATATTTGTATGTGTTATAAATTACTATTATATGTTACTATTGTTTTTTGCTATCTTCTGTGAAAGAGTTTATTTGACTTGGGACCATTCCCCTTGCCTCCGCCACCCACCAATCTTTGGCAATCACTCCCCATAGTCAGCAGGTGTGTTCCCATGGCCAGTTTCTTACCCAGTCCTCTGTTACTCCTCAAAGCCACTCTCTTAGCTACTCCTCCATTTTCCTTTTTCAGTGAATGTGTGTGGGAACAGGCCTCATGCTTCAGGAGGTGTTATGGAATGAATGTTTGTGTACCCTCAAAATTCCTATGTTGAGTTGTAACTCGTAGCGTGGCAGTATTTGGAGTAAGGAAGTAATTAACATTAAATGAGGTCATAACAGTGGGGCCCTGATTTGATAGAATTAATGTCCCTAGAAAAAGAAACACAGGGAGTTCTCTCTCCTCAGTACATGGGTAGAGAGGGAAAAAAGAAAGGCCATGTGAGGACTTAGGGAGAAGGTGGCTGTGTATAAGCCAGGAAGGGAACTCTGAATAGAAACCAGGTCGGCCAGTACCTTGACCTTGGATTTCTAGCCTCTAGAACTGTGAGAAGATAAATTTCTGTTGTTTAAGCTACCCAGTCTATGGTGTTTTGTTATGGTAGGCCTGGCAGACTTAGAGAGGGGAGTATAGCCCGGTTCTTAAACCCACTTGTGCCAGACACTTTGGGAGCAGCTTGGACTCTGGAATTATTCCAGGTACCATTCAGTATAGTTTGTTGTGTTGCTGCTTTCCCATGGATAATTGTAACTCCATAATGAAGCATGGAAGAATATTATTTTTACAGTGGTATTTAGTATCTGATACCTATTTGCCAAAAGGTACATGTCCCCAGCGAGGTACTGTAAATATATTTTATCTGTTCTATTACCTGCTGTTTCACGAACACATCCCTGAAGCACTTTAATCTTGTTTTTCATACTTGTCTTCAAGTGAGGAATTGTTCTGATTTGCAACTTCAGGGGATAATTACTATGTTCATTAATTTCTCTTCTTTTCTTCCCTTCCATTTATTACTGGTTTCTTGAGAAAATTTTTCCCTAAATCTACACTAACTGGAGACAAGTCACTTGATTAAAAGGGTGTTTTACAGCACTGGTTTCTCTGGCTCTCTTTGCACACTGATAGGAGGGCTGTGTCAGCATCTTCTTAGCTGGGGTGAAGGTCTCCATGGTCTGGGCTCACATGAATAAGAAGATTTTTTTGCTGGGGGAGGGCGGAGGTCTTTGACTTCAGGCTGCATAGCAGAATATTTTTTGCACTGGAGTATTTCTGGGCAAGGGGCATGGGAGGCTCACCTGGTTTTCTTATTAGAAATTCACTTATAGACGTTAACTGAGCATGTGTTATGTACGGGACATTGTGCTTAGCACTATGAGGAATGTGATTCTTGGCTCACAGGGATGCTTACTACATGTTAAGTAAATGTGCAGCTAGATAGAGTGACTGTAACATGCAAAGAGGCTGAAGGGGCAGGCCAGGGGGTCAGTGCCTGGGGGCTTGTTGATGAAGGGTGCTGTGACCTCCCTGGAAATGTAACACAATCAGATGCATCCTCTTGAGGGCCATGATGGTCTAGCACTTGGATCTGCAAGAGGAAGCATTAGAAGAGAAAGGCTGTGTTAAGGAAGGTTTATTTTGCGTTCAGTTTTTTTTTCTGGTGATTTGGCCTTGTGAGTCCCCTCTTCTTTTCATTATAGACGGGGACTGTGAAGTATGTTTGTGTTAAGTGCAGATGTTTCATAAATGTGAAGTGATCACTCAAGACCATTGAGGGAGGAGATGGAAAAATAGTAGTTTCAACAAGTTGGTTCAGGATAGGGCAGAGGCAGGGATATATGTGAGTGAGCTGCCTGGGAACAGAACTCAAGAAGGTGATAAAGCAGAAGCCAGAAAGGATTTGAATTAATCTGGAGCTGATTGGGAGCCCAGCTTTGACAAGACTGATCTGGGCTAGGTGTTCAGGTAAAGAGTGCTGGAGAGATTTCTTTGAGAATGAGGAGAGGTAGAGAGCAGTTTGTCTGGGATACAGGGTGGGGAGGGGAGGGAACACTGGGAAAAATGCGTGAAATCTTTTCTGCACTGCTTCCACCCCATGTTTCTCTGCATTATGATACTTATCTTACCATGTGGCGATTATTTATTTATATGCCTTTTCTTTTCCTAGAAGGTAGGAGAGGTGACTTGGTCATCTCTCTATCTTGGTTACTTGACACTGTGTCCATCACATAGCATGTGCTGCCCAGATGATTGATGAGCATGTGTGAGGTTAAGGCCTGGGTGAGCCATCCATTAAGGACTGAAATGTGAGAGGTTGTGGTTGGGGCATAGGGGAGATGAACACATAACTGGCATGGGAGAGGAGGGGAGGTGAATCAGGACACAACTGAGAAGTGAGCCTGACACAGAATCTAAATCACCCTTTAAGAATTTACTAAACATTTCTTCTGTGTCAAGCATCGAGCTAGCTGGGCAGAATGGACATGGTCCCTGTCGTTATGATGCTTAGGATAAGTATATTATAAAATGTAGTAAGTGCTGTGATCAGGGGAGTGTGGGTGCTGTCACAGCACGCAGTCTGGTCCAGTGGAGAGGGTTAATCACAGCCTCCTAGAGGAAGTATCTTTGAGGGTGAGGAGGAAACCTTTTATAATGGTAGGAATTTGCCAAATAAAGAGCAGGGGAAACACAGTTTCCAGCAGAGGGAGTGGCATGTGCAAAGGCCTGGAGGTGGGATTCAAGATGTCTTAGAGCACTGGAAAAAAAGTTCCGTAGAGCGAACTGTAGACAAGGAGAGCAAAGAGATAAAGCTGGAGGTGTTGATCCTGGCTCAGTGGTGGACAGCCTGCATACGGAATTTGGCCTTTATCCTGAGGACCCTGGAAAGCTGTTGAATGGTTTCAAGCAGATGAGGGTAAGATGACGTTCATGCTCTAGCTATGGTATAGCCCCTCTAACGTTTAATCAAGGTGTGCTTATGATTTGCTGACCTTTCACCCCATGATTCTTTGACACTGCAGCAAAGTCTGCCCATTTGCTTTAAATCACTGAGTTCAGGAACCTGAAGTATGGAGAGTTCGTTCAGCCTGCTGCTTGCCTGAGTCCCTGGTGTTTGATCTCAGGCTCTGAGCCCATGGCTATGTTGCTGAGCGTGTGCTGTGGAGGACTGCAGCTCCCATCTCTTCTGCAGCTGTTGCTGCTCTCACCTCAGCCCCTTCACAGCAGCTTGCAGTGCCTCAGCCATTGCACATACCTCTGCTCTGAGCTCTCAACAAATTGAAAAAAAAAATTTTTTTTTTTTTAATTTTTTTTCCAACGTTTTTTATTTATTTTTGGGACAGAGAGAGACAGAGCATGACCGGGGGAGGGGCAGAGAGAGAGGGAGACACAGAATCGGAAACAGGCTCCAGGCTCCGAGCCATCAGCCCAGAGCCTGACGTGGGGCTTGAATTCACGGACCGCGAGATCGTGACCTGGCTGAAGTCGGATGCTTAACCGACTGCGCCACCCAGGCGCCCCAACAAATTGAAAATTTTTATGACAATGTCAAGTAATGGGATAAGTTTTGAAAAGTAGGAATGAGAAATAAAGACCTCTTTGCCTTTTTTCCCTGCAAGGGAATTTGAAAAATGTAGAAATTTTAAGTCGTATGTGAAATATCCTTGGGGTTTCCTTTCCTTTCCTTTTGAAAGTTTTCATATTAACCAAAAATCTGGTTGCGATGCTTGTGGGAAGATAATTTCTTTTGGCTGGAGCTTAAGCTCCACGTTGTGAGCTTTTTAATTGTCTTTCATCGGAGGTGGGTTGGGACCCAACTGTGCAGTCGCCAGAGCTCATCACAGTCCTGTTGCTGGGTGAATTATCTCTGTGAATCTGTGTGTTTTCCCCTTGTACCTACCTGATGAAAGCCAAATTAAATCAATTTTTAATCAAGGAGATGAATGACGGTTTTTCCTCGGAAAAGAAACCACAAGGCCCCAAAGTACTGGATACAATAAAAAGTGAAGTTTTTATTTGCGTATGTGCCATTAGGCATGGCTTTAGTGTCAGGAAAACAGGAGGTACTTTTAAAATAGTATTCGGAAATAAGCCATCCCAGGAAGATGAAGGAGAGTGCTTTTCTCCTTGCTCCTTTGTCTTTCATAGGTTATGCATGCCTGTGTGTTCCTAGCATCTTGCGCAGGTTACAGAGTATATGATGGGTGCTCGGAGACAGAATGAACGCTTGGTTTTGAGCAGGTCCTTCTTTCATGCTGCCCCTTTCCTATAGCTCCTTAGCCTGCTATTTGTTCATTTTGTCATCCATTTGTTCATTCATTCAACATATATTTTTCCTTCCTGACTGATGTGAGGGCCATTGGTAGGGAATGCAGTGAAGGGAAGTTACCATTGAGTTGAGGCTCCAGAGGCATGGCCAGATAGAGCTCTTTTTATTTAATACATGTTTTGTCCTTGATTTTGGGAAATTGATTTCTGGGCTGCTATGGGCACCAACATCATCCTCCAGAAAATTACTGACTTCCACTTGCTTGCTTTGGTGGAAGGAAATGGCTTCTCTTCTGGTGAGGGAGGGTGGCAGAGGGAGTAGGAATTAAGACTCTTCAGTTCACTGGCTCAGTTCCCATAGGAAGTCTCCCATGTGCCTTGAGGGGTGGGGTTGTGGGGAGCCAAGCTTGCCTCCCCTGGGATTTGATTCCCATAATTATGTGTCTGACTTTGGGCTCTGGGCTCCTGAGGTTTTGGTATCTCCCGAGGACTTAGGCAAGGCACCAAACCCTCTCTGCAGCCCAAGTTCCAGCTTGTTACTGTGATTGAATAGGCTCCCTGAGTGGGACTCTTCATCCGAGGAAGAAAGTGACTTTTATTGAGAGCCTTTCAGAGGAACTCAGGAGACTGGATTTTGGGTGCTCCAGAAACCCAGGGCTGAGCGAATAAGAGATTCAGTAAAGCTGTGTG
This sequence comes from Neofelis nebulosa, assembly GCF_028018385.1. Classification (NCBI taxonomy): domain Eukaryota; kingdom Metazoa; phylum Chordata; class Mammalia; order Carnivora; family Felidae; genus Neofelis; species Neofelis nebulosa. Next base: position 124,902,601 of record NC_080782.1, read on the forward strand.
CCTTCTGCTTCCTCATGGTGCTACTCAGGTTCATTCTGGCTTCTTTGAAAGCCTGCTTGGCTTGCCCTCACCTGAGAGGTGGGGGTGGCTATGGCAATTTGGGCAGGTGAGCAAGAAGGGAAATAGTAGATAAAGTTGACAGTGGTTGGTGATGGAAGTGCAGTGGACGTGGGGAGAAGGAGAGGGAGGGAGTGTTGGGGGAAGAGCTTGAGCTTAGCTGTGAACTTGCTGAGTATAAAATATTGGAGAGAAGAGTAAAGCAGGCATAGCCTTCAGGGAGAGGTAGCACAAACACTGTGCCTAGATTCTCAAGCCACTTTCCTGTTCAAGTTATCTACTGGGGTTTTAGGCCACTGTCGGGAGTAATACAGCCCAAATCCAGATTCTGTTGACTGGCTCTTTCTATTAATAGATGGTGAGAATTTGCAAGAGCTAACAAACCACTGAACTGCAAGGCAAAGGAATGAGTTCATAAGCAGAGTTCATAAACAATGGTGACTCTCTTATCTTATTTTAGCAGGCATGTAGCAGGCCTCCTTTTCTCCTTTCTAATCTCCCTTTCACTGTGGGCAGTTCTTCAGATTCCAGGGGTTTGCTAAGACACTGCGGTGAGCTGTGTCTTTGAAACTCATCTGACCTGTCTGGCAAAGAGAGTTCCTGGAGTCTTGATGCCACTTACCATGCCTCCAGGTCTTCAAAAAGCACTCCTGCCTCTGCTTGGGATACCTTTTTCATCACCTGTGTTTGGATGATTCCTTTTACTCTTTTAATCTTTAAAGCTCACCTCTTCCAGGAAGTCTTCTCTGACCCTTATCTCTTGATGATGGTATCTGTTCTCCCCTGCTTCAGACTCCTCCAACCATGTCTGTCGGAGTCTTTGAATGCAGTGCTTATTATAATGACTGATGGACTCCTCCATGTCATTGCCCATCTCAAAGCTCCTGGAGGACAGGACCCCTATTTTACTTAGTCTTTGTATCTCTCCACTTGGATCACGTTTGTGTTGCAGTAGATCTCAATACACATGTGTTGAAGGGTGAGTAATCTGCCAGTTGGATGTGTTGGGGTGGTGGCAACTGCATATATGTTTCCTAGTAGGCAGTAAGGGTTCCTTCATCTTTTCATAGTGCACAAAATTTTGCTCTTTTGGTAGCTTTCTTATATGGAAGAGTGAAGAAGGTCTTTGTAAAAATATTTTTCTGGATTGGTGTGGCTGTTAACTGCTCATCTGAGGTCGAAATGGCTTTGGCGTGGGTGTGAAACTGCAGGTAGTAAGTGAGCAGCATGTCTGGGCTGCGTGGGCTTCGTGCTTTTCTGTTTTTCTGGATGCTCTTCACATTTTTGTGAGCTATAACCCAAACATGTGGCTTCTCTGAACCCGGAGCTTGTACCTAGTTGTTATGGGAGTGATTGCCTTTCAGGGTAAGAATTGGTAATATTAACCAAGCTTCTTCCACAGTGTTGTCTCTTGGCACTACCAGGGGCTGCAGTGGCTGTTTTAAGGAGAGCTGCCACAAGAGGAATCTCTGGCCAGTGAGAGACAGGATGGAATCATTGGAAAGAATTGCCTCCTACTCTGTGGCAAGGCAGACCCATCAAGCTAAATGGAAGATGTAGGGAAGGTACTGAGTAACAGAGACAAAAAACTTAAGGTCAACCAGGAAGTGTGAGGTGGTAGTTTTGTAAGGAAACTAGGAAGAATTAGGGCCTCTGCTGTAAGGGGCAAGAGAAGGCTATTTGGCATCTTGTACACCTTTGATACTCTTAAAATGATCTCTTCCTATCAGTGGAATTGGGTTCAGACCATCTGCTGCCCAAAATGTGAGCTTCAAATGCTTACTGATCCTTGACTATATGTGCTCTGCCTAGAGGCCTGTTGTGAGACCGATTGTTTTTAGGATGTGTTTACCTGGGCAGGTGGCTAGCATGTCACCCCCTTTCAAGAAGTCTGGTGCTATGATAAGGGTAGCTGGCAAGTTGTCCCCATGGAGCCTACTGTGGCAGGAGAGACTTCCTGGGGTCCCGTTGGCCTCCCCATCACAAGCTCATTCACTGGAACCTAGAGTCCCTTTGTAGGCTCTAGTCTAGGATGTTGCTGTTGGCTGAGTGTACCCCTGTCAGTTGCAGGCTGATGACTCCTGGCAGGCTGGGATTTGGTTGGTGGCATCTTGCAGAGCCCCCTGACCCTACCTGCTGTCACAAATCCTGTTGTATCCCCTTTGTACACATGCTTGAATGTCTTGTGATACACCACTCTTAAGAAGAGCAGATACCAGATGGGAGAAGTGTCTCTCTTGGGTTTATGTATGTGTATAGACCTATATTTTTAAATACACTAAAAAATAAATTGTGGCCTGGTTTGGCAGTTTTCCATGCTCAGAATGTGTTTGTTATGTTCTCGATCCCCTATGGAGACCAGCAGAGCTATGAAAAGAATCCACCTCATTAGGAGATTCTAGAAGGAAACTGGGATCTCTGGGCACTTCCTCAGGGTAAGGGCTCCTCCTCTTTTACAGACTGCCAAGGCCAGGGCCTGGGAACTGTTCCCCCAGACAGTGTGCTCTGTGCCAGTGTCCAAGGATTTTAAGCAATTTCATTAAGTAACTAATAGACTGGGGGATATTTAAAGTGTGATTTTGTTGACATTAAACACAGTTATTTAAATATCAGTTAATTAGTGCTTTTTAATATCGCTTCTTGAACTCAAGTTTGGTTACTGTAGTTGGTAGAGATACTTGACAAACCCAAGTTCAGTGTGGAGGCGTGGGGCACAGTTGAGCACGGACTTGGAGGAGGAGAGGAAGAGAGAACACATAATTTACAGCTGCTGAAATAATTCAGCTGTTTTCCTTGCTGATTGCTCTCCTCCTCTGTGCTGCTGATGCAGTGAATTGTTAATGGGATGGGCTCTTGCTGTTCCAATCAGGGTTGGGATGAGGCCATTTTGATGGGAATAAACTCAGAGATTGGGAGGAACATTTTTAAGTTTGAATCAAAAGCCACATTCCCAATCAATCCCAGCACAGGATCTAACCTTTGGGGTGTGCTTTGATACGAGGGCTGCATCTGCTTTAGTGAAAGCAGGGACTCAACTTTGGAATGCTGTTGATTGGGTAATGAGGGAAAGTGGGGAGATGAGAATTTAGGGCTGGGGTTCAGCTTAGAGGGTACAGACAAACTGAGTTGCCCACAAAAAAGATAGCTCTATGGAGGGCTGGTGAGCCCTTGGAAGGATTCCCTGCCTGAAAAATCTGCTTTGTACTTGTACCTGGGTGGATGTCAATATTCTGGATTAAGGTGTTGATGTACTCACCTGTACATTACCTCCACCTACTCTTTCATTACATAGTTATTTATCAGCGCTCCTTTTATTGAGTTCTTGCTGTGGCCTTGACCTTGCACTAGCTAGGGATGGAGCAGTAGATGAGGAATGAGTTTTGCCTTCAGGGAGTTCATATGTAAAGTATAGATTGGTGGATATTAGGACAGCAGCATGGAGAATTGTGGGAGTACATGGAGGACCAACAAAATATGGCAAATGAAACCCAGCAGGATATGAACACTGATCGTCTAAGTTGGGCTTATCCCAGGAATGCAAGGGTGGTTTCACATTAGAATATCTTCACATAAAATTTGCTATATTACTAGGTTAAAGGGGAAAAAAAAATTTTTGTGATCATCTTACAGATGTAAAAAACACACATAAAATTTAACATCCATTTATGATAACAGCTGTGTAGAAATAAAAGGGGACTTCTTTACCTTGACAAAAAGAATACCTATCAGAAAAACTAAAGAAAACATCATTTTTGCTGCTTAAATTTTTAGAAGAGACAACAGTGTAATGAATGTACCCATGTGCCCATTGTCCAGTTTCAGCAGTTGCCAACTTGTGGACAATCTTAAATTCTTTTTTAAAGTGGTAAAAAGGTATAGCGTGAAATTTGCCATTTTAACCATTTATTTTTATTTTAGAGAGAGAGAGTGCAAGTGGGGGAGAGGGGCAGAGGGCAAACAAGAGAGAATCATGACCTGAGCTGAAATCGAGTCAGACGCTCAACTGACTGAGCCACCAAGGCACCCCATTTTAATCATTTTTAAGTGTATTAGCGGCATTAATTACCTTCAGAGTATTGTACAGTCATCACCACTATATACGAAAACTTTTTCATCACCCCAGACAGGAGCTCTGAACCCATTAAGAAATACCTTCCCATTACCTCCCCTGTACCCCCAGCCATGGTGACCTCTAATCTACTCTCATCTCTGAATTTGCCTATTGTAGATACTTCATGTAAGTGGAGTTAGACAATCTTTGTCCTTTTGTGTCTAGCTTATTTCACTTGGCATTTTTAAGGTTCATCCATATTATAACCTGCATCAGAACTTTATTCCATTTTACAACTGAATAATCCATTGTATATATATGCCACATTTGAAACCTCTATTAAAGGGCACCTGGGTGGCTCAGTTGATTAAGTATCCACCTTTGGCTCAGGTTCGTGAGTTCGAGCCCTGCGTTGGGCTCTTTGCTGACAGCTTGGACCCTGGAGCCTGCTTTGGGTTCTGTGTCTCCCTTTCTCTCTGCCCCTTCACTGCTCACACTCTGTTTCTTTCTCTCTCAAAAATAAATAAACATTAAAAATAAATAAATATCCATTAAAAAATCCATCCATCTCTTGATAGATACTTAGGTTGTTTCCACCTTTTGGCAACATTGACATGCAAGTATCTTTTTGAGTCCCTGTTTTCAGATATTTGGGTGTATACCTAGGAGTGGAATTGCTGGGTCATATAATTCAATGTGTAGCTTTTTGAAAAACTACCAGAGTTTTCCAGAGTAGCTGTACCATTTTATATTCCCACTGGCAGTATACCATATTTCCAAATCTTTGCCAGCAGTTGTTTTCCCTAAAAATTTTTTTTTTAATTATAGGCATCCTAATAGGTGTCAGATGGTATTTCATTGTGGCTTTGATTTGCATTTCAGTAACCACAGCTGGTAATGAGCATCATTTCATGACCCTATTGATCATTTGCGTATCTTCTTTGGAGATACCTTTTTTGTTAATCTCCTTTGCCGGTTTTTATTTAAAAAAAAATTTTTTTTTTTAACGTTTATTTATTTTTGAGACAGAGAGAGACAGAGCATGAACGGGGGAGGGGCAGAGAGAGAGGAAGACACAGAATCGGAAGCAGGCTCCAGGCTCTGAGCCCTCAGCCCTCAGCCCAGAGCCCGATGCGGGGCTCGAACTCACGGACCGCGAGATCGTGACCTGAGCTGAAGTCGGACGCCCAACCGACTGAGCCACCCAGGCGCCCCTCCTTTGCCGGTATTTAAACTGGGGTGCTTATCTTTATGTTGTTGAGTTGTTTACATATTGTGAAAATTAAACCTTTATCAATATGTGATTTTTCCTGTTTGGTGGGTTTTCTTTTCATTCTCTTGCTAGTGTTATTTGAGGCCCCCCAATTTTTTTTTTTTTCTGTTTATTTTTATTTTTATTTATTTATTTTATTTATTTATTTATTTATTTTTTATTTTTTAATATATGAAATTTACTGTCAAATTGGTTTCCATACAACACCCAGTGCTCATCCCAAAAGGTGCCCTCCTCAATACCCATCACCCACCCTCCCCTCCCTCCCACCCCCCATCAACCCTCAGTTTGTTCTCAGTTTTTAACAGTCTCTTATGCTTTGGCTCTCTCCCACTCTAACCTCTTTTTTTTTTTTTTTTTTTTTCCCTTCCCCTCCCCCATGGGTTTCTGTTAAGTTTCTCAGGATCCACATAAGAGTGAAACCATATGGTATCTGTCTTTCTCTGTATGGCTTATTTCACTTAGCATCACACTCTCCAGTTCCATCCACGCTGCTACAAAACGCCATATTTCATTTTTTCTCATTGCCACGTAGTATTCCATTGTGTACATAAACTACAATTTCTTTATCCATTCATCAGTTGATGGACATTTAGGCTCTTTCCATAATTTGGCTATTGTTGAGAGTGCTGCTATAAACATTGGGGTACAAGTGCCCCTATGCATCAGTACTCCTGTATCCCTTGGATAAATTCCTAGCAGTGCTATTGCTGGGTCATAGGGTAGGTCTATTTTTAATTTTCTGAGGAACCTCCACACTGCTTTCCAGAGCGGCTGCACCAATTTGCATTCCCACCAACAGTGCAAGAGGGTTCCCGTCTCTCCACATCCTCTCCAGCGAGGCCCCAAAATTTTGATGGAATCAAAATTGTGATGGATTCTAATTTATCAGTTTTTTTCTTTTATTGCCTGTGGTTTTAGTATCCTATTTAAGAATTTATGGCCCAATCATAAAATTTTTGCCCTTATGTTTTCTTGTAAGAATTTTATAGTTGCACTGTTAAATTTAGGTCTTCCATCCATTTTTAGTCAATGGCACCCTTGTTAAAAATCACTTGACTGTAGATGGGAGAGTATGTGCTTACCTTTTGTCGATACCATACTGTTTTGATTATATTAGCTTTGTGGTAAAGTTTTGAAATCAGGATGTGTGAATCCTCCAACTTGGTTCCTTTTTTTAAAGATTGAATATGAATCTTAGAGTGAGTTTTTCCATTTCCTTGAAAAACGCTGTTGAGATTTTGACAGAGATTGCATTGAATCTATAGACTGCTTTGGATAGTACTGTCATCTTGACAGTATTAAGTGTTCCAATCCACCCAGAAAGTTTTTCCATTTATTTAGGTTGTCTTTAATTTCTTTTAGCAATGTTTTGTAATTTTCAGTGTACAAATGTTTTCCTTTGGCTAAAGACCTTCCTCCTTAGTTAAATTTATTCCTGGATACTTTTTTTTTTTTTAATTCTATTTTAAATGGAATTATTTTCTTAATTTCCCTTTTGGATTGTTTGTTGCTAGTATAAGAAACACAACTGATCTTTGAGTATTGATGTTGTACCTGCAGCTTTGCTGATTTTATTAGCTTTAACTGTTTGTTTGTTTGTTTGTTTGTTTGTTTTGTAGATTCTCCAGGGTTTTCAACATCTAAGTTCATGTCATTTGTATATAGAGATGGTTTTGTTTCTTCCTTTCCAGTATGGTATCTTTTATTCCTTTTTCTTGCCTATAGCTCTGGCTAGATATTCTAGTATTAATGTTGAATATAAATGATACAAGCAGGCATCCTTGTATTGTTCCTGATCTTGGGGGAAAAACTTGTAACCTTTCACCATTGATGTTAGCTGTGGGTTCTTCTTATATGACTCTCATCATATATGCCCTTTATTATGTTAAAGTTCTGTTCTTAGTTTATTAAGTGTTTTTAGAATGGAAGGATGTTGGATTTTGTCACATGCTTTTTGGGTATCAATTGAGATGATTTTTTTCCCCTTTATTTTATCAATATGTGTTAACTGGATTAATTTTCATGTGTTGAACCACCCTTGTATCTCTGGGATAAATAACACTTGATCATGTTATACAGTCCTTTTAATATGCTGCTGAATTTCGTTAGCTAGTGTTCTTTTGAGGTTTTTTGCAGATATATTTATATGGGATATTGGTCTGTAGTTTTCTTATAGTGTCCTTGTCTTGCTTTGGTGTTCGGATAATTTTGGAGTCAAAGAATGAGTTAGGCAGTGCTCCCATTTCTTCTACTTTTTGAAACATTTGGAAGGATTGGTATACTGCTACGTTTCTTAACAGTCACTTGGCTGGCCAGGAGGCCCTGGGCTGTGTGGCATGATGGTACCTATTTGGAACTCTGGTCTTGAAGCTGGGCCAGGTCATCTTTTCCATACTCTTTTGTCTCAGCACCTCCATCTTGGCCACCTGTCTAGGGAACCATTCATACTGATGATGCACACTGGCAGGTGACCTGGTAAACAAGGTCTACTTGTTAAGTTGGACTCTAGGATTGCAGCTTTGCCCTTGTACTCTCTCTTTGGGCTGATGGATGGTTTGTCTGTTCTTGGGCTTGCCAAACAGGAACAAGGCTTCTGAGCCATCTCAAGGACCAGATCAAGTCAGCAGACAAGGGAGAATATTATGTTGAGAATAATACTTCTTTTAAATGTTTTCTCGTATAGCTAACATTTCAGGAAGAAAGACTCCATTGAGCATAATTTCCCATAATTCTAACTTCATAGCTGATCATAGAGGTGGTCACACTTTTTTTCAGAGTAGTAATTCCTATGTGTGTGCTATTATGTTCTGCTTCTGCTCAAAAATATGTATCTGTGTTCATGTTAGCATCACTATCCATAGTTTACCTATTTAGACATTTTTTTCACCTGTTTTAATGACAACACTGTTTTCCATTGTGCTAGTCCAGATGACCCCTTTTGAGATTGTTGATTTGTTCAATCAGCAGATATTTTTGAGTGCCAGGCACAATGCTGGGTGGTGAGGATACAGCAGTGGGTTAAGTGGACAATTGTCCCTACCCTTATGGAGCTCCCAGTCTGGTGGGTTCTAGTTGTTACAGGCCTGTGAAATGGAATTTCATTGACCATGTTACAGCCTTGGAGAAGATGACAAGGTTGTGTAGTCCCTAGCCCTGGCTCCTATCGCTGCGTTCTAAAAAGCAAGCAAGGTCTTGGCAGGACAGTGGCAGTTCTGCTTGTTAACTGGGCTCTCAGTGAAGCCCAGGATGGGGAGCCCTGGGACCATGGCAGAGTTGACTGTGAAATGGGACTGCTGCAGCAGGGAAGACTGCTGTTTCCTAGGTAATACTCTGCTTAATATTTTTAGTGCGTGGTCACGGCAGAACTAAATGTGGTTTCTGATCCCAAATTGGTAATAAATGTAGACATATTTAGAGTCAGAAACAATGCATTTAAAATCCTCTGCTCCTTAATGGTCCTGCCAAGTGCTGAGTTTAGGTTTCTTTGTTTCTTGGCTACCTACCCAGCCTCCCACCATCTCTTGGAGAAGGCGCCCGGATTTTCTTTGGGTGTTAGGTGGGATTGTGAAAGCCGTGAGTTATGGCTCCCTGAGCTGTGTTGAGAGGCATCAGATTTTTGTGTTTCTGCCCACATATGTAAATGTGTACATTTAAAAATTCATCCTCCTTTCAAGTTTTTAAGGATCTGGGATTATAAATAGTCTCGGACTCTTAGGCGTGTTAAAAATAAAATATGATGTTTCAGTTGCTGATTTACCTGGAAGACATAGTCAGTGCCAATGTGATAGTAGCGAGTTCTGTGTTTGGTGACCTGTCCTTATGGTGCGCTCATTGTTTCTGTAAGTTAATGCTGTTTTCTTGGGGCTCCTGATTTAGTTTAAGGAGGAACCTAATTGTTGCTCATTTCATCCTTTAAAAGTTGTAATTTGTGTCTCAAGTTGCCTAGAGCGGTATTTATTTTCTCATGGTATATTTCTTAAGTTGGCTTTCTTTTTGATAATTGTGCTGTCTCAAATTCTGTTGTGGAAAGCCATGTTATCCACTAATTGTGAACGGGACGTCAGCTCCCTTGAGGGCAGCAGTGGTATCTTTTGTATGTTCTGTTCTGAAGTATGGTGCTCAGGGGACTGAGGCTAATGGTAAAATATCTTTGTGTGGTACCTGTTTCTAGAGTGTGAATGCTGGATGCTTGAAATCCAAAGTGCCAGAGTGCCTAGCACAGAATAAGGGTTGGTGTTCTTAGTGATTTGCACATAGTCCATTTGGAGCTATGGACTGGAAGTCATATCTTCCTTCCTATCATAGTTTCACTAAGAGGCTCTGATCTCCTCTGGAAGCTTGGAGACAGCAGGAAAAGATGAACTCTGATTCTGCCCCAGCCCCAGGTTGTGTGTGGATGAATGTGTGAAAGTCCTTGGTATTCTTTGGAAGCAGGCTATCGAGAAAGCCCATTGTGCCTACTATCAGGAGATCCATTCATTATTTTAAAGGAGAGGGAAGAAGGAGGCCCTGGTCCCTTATTCCCTAGATGCCAGCTGACCCTGTCTAGAGTGATCCACAAAGTCTAGGTCTCTTGAATTTGTCCTGGCTATTCCTGCCTTCCCTGTTCCCCTTTTAGAGGTATTGGAGTTTGAAGACAGGCCTGAGACACCAGGAAGCTGGATTCTGAAGTGGCCATTCTCAGTCAGCTCTTCACTGGGCACTGATGCGGAGCCAGCCAGCATTGCTGAGGTTTGAGTGGAAATGCCTCTGTAGCCACCTAGAGTGTAGTGCAGGTGTGTAGGCAGGCCTGTGGCTCAGGGAAACTGGGTTCCAAGGAAAGACTTGATTGTCAGAGCACAAGACAATTCTATAAGGGAATGAAGCCCTTACTGCCTTTGTTTATCCTGTCCTTTATTCAAAATTTTCTCTCACAGTAGTTGTTAATGAGAGCTACAACCTTCTTGAGTCCTCACTTTGTTCAGGTACTGTACTATATGCTTCATAACATCTCACTTAACACCAAGAACCATCCTGCAAAGTAAAGTAGTTACTATCAAGTCCATTTGTAGATGAAGGAATTGAAACCTGGAGAGGTTAAGCAGCTTGCCTAGAGTCCCACAACTAGGTGAGGTGACCTGGCTTGACATTCGGAGCCCACATTCTTTTCATTACACTGGAGTGGAGATGGAGTAGAGTACACCTTCTAGTAACCTTGGCTGTTATCAGACATAGGCTGGTCACTTTAAGGACATTAGGCAGGATCAGAGAACAAGTAGAAGAAGTAGGTCTCCTTGCCCACTCTCTGTTGGGAGCTTGTAATCTAGGGCCGAGGGGGAAGTAAACTGACCGGGTCTGGGGTATTTCTCTAATTCACCTTGTCACTTACTGGTGTGCTTAGGAAAACCACATTCACCTTTTTGGCTGCATTTTCTTTTGCCATGTAGAGGTAATCCTGTCCTAAATGTTTTTGGGATGGGGAGTGAGGATGTCAGGATCACAGACTATTTGGAAATAAGCTTGGATATCATCTTGGCCAATATAGTTACTCCTCCCCTTTGCTTCATTCTCACCAGACAGTTGGGTATATATGAGGGGAGTGTTTGGGGGTTGGAGAAGAAAGATACTTTCACTTCTTGTATAGCTGAGAAGTCTGCATGATGGGAGGTTAAGAGGTGAAGACACACAGGATGCCAGGGACCTGGCTGCAGTCTTAGTCAAGGATGTTCTTCTTCTTGAATATCTGTGCCTCCTGTGTGAGCTGGGCTGTGCCAAGGACATTCACCAATCAAAACATATGTGTGTGAAAACATATGTGTGTGTATGTGTGTGTGTGTGTGTGTGTGTGTGTGTGTGTGTGTAGTGTAAAAACTTGGGACATGGTAGAGGTGGGTCTCTCCACAAGAGGGCCCCAGTAGGCTCATTTAAAAATTTTTCTCCTGACACAGAATGTGTGCCTTTGTATCCATTCACACTGTTGAAGAATAAGTAAAATGAGTCCAGTTTCTGTGGCTGATTCATAGATGACTGGAAAGGCAGTGTGGTCTATGGAAAGAGGATGGATTCTGGGCCAGATTGGCTTTGAATCCTGACTACCACTCTGGCTGCATGAACTTGGGGAAAATACTTAACCTCTCTGAATTTCAGTCCCCTCCTGGGCAGAATGAGAACCTTGTCAAATGGTTGTTGCGAAGAGTAAATGAGCTTAGAACTTTGCTTGGAGCATAGCAAGTACTCTATAAATGTTGACTATAATTGCTCTTAGACAAAATTTATTTTCCTGTGGGTAGTCCAGATACTTATTTGAATCCTAGGGGATTTGGTGTCATTGGGGTATTTCTCTCCATCCTGTATTACAAAGTGCAAGAACTAAAACTTCTGAGCAGTTTGGGGCATGGGAGAGCTCAGAGAATGTGGAGTTGTGTCTGGTGGGAGTTTGTTCTTAAAGACTTTGCCTCCCTGCTCCCTCCTTCTGCTGGTGTGACTGTGCCTATCTCTATCCTGAAGACATGTGTGTTGGAGGGGGTAGCTCTACACAATCATAGAAAACCATTGTATGGCATTAGAGGATCCATCTTTAGGACCTGACCACTGGAGCCAATTCTTTGTCTTCATTAAGAGACTCAAGTGATAATATTGAAAAAATTGGATTTAGAGAAGTGGCCCCAAATCTCCAAACTTCAATGGACCCACTCAAGCTTTCAAAGCAGTCTACCTTTGTGCCTCTATTTCTTGTCTCATGTACCCTCTTTTGAAGGGCCCTCTGGTGGCCTCATTGCCAAACCCAGTGGATCTTCTCATCCACATTCTTTTTTATTTAAAAATTTTTTTTTGCAGCAGGGGCAGGAAAGACAGAGAATCTCAAGCAGGCTTTATGCATAATGTGGAGCCCAATGTGAGGTTCGATCCCACAACCCTGGGATCATGATCTGAGCCAAAATCCAGAGACGGACGATCAACCTGCTAAGCCACTCAGGTGCCCCTCTCATCCTTATTCTGACTGATCTCTTGACATCATTGCCTGGAACTTGATTTTCTCAGGATTCTCTCCTCTGTTGACCTTTGTGATTCTGCACCATTGTTCCTTGTTTGATTGCCTTGCTTGCTTTTTTCTTTTCCTATATTCCAGCCATGACTTGAAGATTATTCTTGCTCTTTCTTTCTCTCTGGGTTTCTCCCTAAGACAGGGAGTCTATTCTTGTTGCTTTGCTTATTGACTCTGTGCTGATGGCACCAACATTCTTACCCTGCCCTAACCTTCTCTGCCTCTTTGTATTCAGTAGGTGTGAAGTTACCAGAGACTTCGTGGATCCACTGAAAAGCTCCATGCCAGAAGGCATTGAACTGTGGTTATTAATGTAGCTATCAAGTGCCCTCACTGTTGTTTAGATCTTTAGCAGTCCAAATGGAGATTGGGTCTTAAAATGCTTTTCTAGCATTTAGTTTTTTGATAGCCTTGTTTGAGTAAGGATAGGTCTAGAGAGGGCCGAGCTGGGCTCCCATTTGCTTTGTCCCTTTTGCTTTTGCTCTCTTTCTGCTTGTCTTTTGATTTCTTTTAGCTGGAGCCACTGTCTTTTGTCTCTGAGATTGCAGTTTTTTGCTAATATGCTTAGCCACCTTCTTAAAGATCTGTTTCCTTGCCTACTAAGGTAGGGATGGGAGTTGGTATGTCTCTCACCTTTTGGAGTGCAGAGTATCAGGAATGCCCCCTTCCTATTTCTTCCCATGTTGTCCTCCTCCCAGGGCTCTAGTCCCCACTGGGCTCATGGAATTCTTGGCTCTATGTGCTCTCAGGTGGGGCCAGCACTGTCCTTGTATTGCTACTGGAAAAGCCTCTCTTGGGCTCTCTTTTGAAGGCATGTGCATGAGTGGATTTTGGCTTTGTAGCTGTCTGTTCAGGCAGAGGCTTAGGTTTCTTGTGAACTTTCTACCTCCAGCAGCCTCCTCGAGTTAATTTCCTTCTTGAGTCTGTTGAGAGCAGTCTGTATTTGCTCAGCCCTAGGCATGACCTCAATATTTGGGACAGATACTGTCCCCACTACACAAATGGTCAGTGGGTAAGGATGTTCCATGTCCAGCCTCCCAGCCAGTAATGGACTTAGTTATGGGATTAGAAGCCGCATTTCTTTTGTTGTTCATAGGCTCTTTGGATTCAGTTGCTGTTTTCCTCCTGACTTGCTGTGTAGATTATGGCTTAGGGGGAAAGAGACTGTTTGCCTGACTATTCCAAATTTATTTCTTTTGTCCTTTAAATTTTTCTTTAAAAATCCATTTCTTTTCCTAAGCGTTTGCACATTGTTTTCTCTTGTCAGGACTGTCCTTCCAGTGTCCTCTTTGCGTTGTTTCTTCAGCTTTGTATTTACTCAGATTAGGCGGTGAGTTTGTTTGTGTAGAGGTGAGTGACTGTGTATGTGTATATGAGTTTGTGCAGCCCATAAATAGTAATGAATGTGTGTCTGTAGGAAGAGCTCATCCTCTAACCCTCAGTCTGTAAAGCAGAAGGTTGTTTTGACAGGTGTTCCTGCAGTTGGCAGTTCTACATGATGGTGGCCTGGCTCTCTGGACACAAGTATGCTGGGAAAAGCATTGAATGCGCTGGGTCTGCCTTGGGGCTCAGCAGAAAACTGGCTTTCATCTCTCCTTTTTCAGCTGGGGGTGGGTGCTCTTCCAACATCTGTTTCCTTCACCTCTTGGGCGAAGATAGCCAAAAAAAAAAAAAAAAAAAAAGGCTTTGGTCCTAAAGTTTGAGATATAGGGCCAGCTAAAGAATGTGTAGATTCTGTAAGCGGCAGAGCTCTGGAGAGTTGTACCAGGGTGCCTGGACTGGCTCTGATTGCCTGTGTGTCCAAGGGCAGGTCATCATCCCTACTCTAATGATAAGTAGGTGCCAGGTGCTTTGTTAAGCATTTTCCATATTTTTATTTAATCCTCTCTAACACTCTTTGAAGTAGGAGCTCTTACTATGCCATTTTACAGATAAAGAAACTGAGGTCTGGTAAGTTGTATTCAAGATCACACAGCTAGGAATAGACAGAGCTAAGAAATGGCCTTCGATCATTTTGAATCTAAATTCATGTACTAGACTTTATATCCATGTTTTTATCTTTTTGCTTCAATTTCCTTCTTTTAAGATAGAAGTAGGAATTCTTGCCCTTTCACTTTTCTAGATTTGGAGAAACAAACACATGGACACAAACTGTAGGTTAAGAATGTGAGCATTTTATGAGGTGGAATTCAAAGTGCCCTCAGGCAGTTTGCTGACGTGACTCTGCCTGCCCAGGACACTTGTGACCTTTTCCTATTCTCACTCTTCTCTGGCCCTGAGACTGGAGAGCAGCCACTGTCCGTGGGGTCTGCCAACCATCTAAGAAGCTTTCAGAGATCCAGCACTCCCACTTCTCCTTTGGCTTCTTGCCATCCTCATCACATTTTTTTGTTTTCCTGCCTTGAGAGAAGATAGAAGTTACGGGAGGATGTCTTTTTTACCCAGGGCCTAGTCCTCTCCTCCAGTCCTATCTGAATTGAGTAGAGGACATGAGGCCCCAAGAGAGGCAAGGTCTAGAAAGTCGAAGGGCCTCCTCCTACCCATGCCCCAAGCATCTGCTCTGGGCTGCACTAAGCTGATAATACAGATTGCTGGAGCATCTACCCTCAATTTAAGTAAAGGTACAGCCTACAGATGGCCAATTTTGATGGAAAAAAATGGACATTTCATTTTTAGTCCTTATTATCTTCTTGTCCCAAAGCCCAAGGATACTTAAGGAAAGAGTAACTGTTGAAACACTGAAATGTGTTTCCCTTTCCCAGACTGAATGATGGTGTTTGAAGTCAGAAGAAGACCGTAATGTGAAGACCTTGGTCTGTCTTCCAGTGAGAGCCAAGAATGACAGGAAGGTTTATTTTGCAAGGTGTACAGGGGCAGGTGATGAGGCAAATCCAGTGTTAGGGGTGGTAAGTAGGGTTTGGGAAGGGCACTAACATCAGCCCAAGTGTGCCAACTGTGCCTCAAAGGTATGCCATGACTTTGGCTTTACTTACGTTATTGTCTGAGGTTTTCTTTAGCTGCTGCTGCTGCCCAGATACTTGCTTGTGATGTGGGATGTCAGCTGTCCTGGTAAAACACAGCTGTGTGCCACCTCTCTTTAGTCTGTTTCCACACTCCCCCACCCTCACCTTCAGCCTAAAGCCCAGAAAACTGCGTATTTTCTACTTGTTACTTGTTGAGTAAGGACCAAGACCAGGTGACGTGGCTGCAGGCCAGACTGCTTAGCAGGACACAGGATACCATCACTCATGCTTGTGTGTGCCTGTATGTTGCAGAATTTGCACTTGCTCTTAGGGTACCCTTGCAAAGCCTGGAAAACTGTGACATATCTTTTTCCCAGCCTCACTCCTCCTGTCTCTCCTCAGGCACCTCCTCCCTGCAACATGTTCTGTCTCTTGGTGTTTCATGGAGAAATATATGGAGGCAGTAAATAGGTCAGGTGTGCGGTCCATGTGGAATTACTGGGGGGAGACGAAGGATCCATTTGTGAATCGATGTCTCATCCTTAGTATTGGCATAAAATGCTTTTGAGGGCATTAGTGTGTGTGCAGGAGATGGAGGCGGCTGGGAACCTTGTGGGAGCTGCCATTTCTCTCACCACCTCCCTTGCCCCCTCCCCACGCATTCCACTTCCCACTTCGGGGTTGGGGGGGGTGGTGGGGAAGCTGCTGTTTGTGTATCAGCTGCCCTCGACCTCTTTTTCTTCAGTCTCTTCTGGATTTCCTGCTCATTTGTCTTCTTTGCCCTTGACTAATTCATTCTCATTTATCTCTTCCTCCTCATCTTTTTCCCCAGCATCAATTCCAGTGTTTATCCCTGGCTGTGAGAAGGGAGTGCTGAAATGTGTGTGTGTACATCCATGTACACTTGAACACTATTCATGCAGGGAAAGGAAATCTGTGACTTTGGGGATAATCTTTGTTTTCTCTTACGGTTTATTTCCTGATAATGCACCCTGCTTCCATTCTGTATTTTCCTTTCCCCCAAAGGCTGAGGATTAAGAAAGGTATGGGGCATTATAGGAAGCTCCAGGGCTGTGTTTTCTTGGGACCCATCTCCCTGGGCCTTTCCAGCCCTTTCATTCCTGATGTGGAAGTCTCTGCTTGCTCCTTGTGCATGCTCACCAAGCCTGGCCACTGCCCCCTCCCCTGCCACGCACACTCAGGTATGGTCAGGCACCTGTCCAGAACCTAATGCTGTGTTGTGAACTCACTCCCAGTCTTTCCGTATGATTGGTGCCCCAGGGAAACCGGTTGCTGGGGAAAGCTCATGTGGCACTCAGCCGCTCCATTTTATCGACGAAAAAAGAGGGGAGAAGCTGGCAGAAAGCAAAGGCTTTTGCTGCTGGGTGAGTGTAGCAGCTATTTTTAGTGCCCAAGCCTTTGCTTTTCCATTTGGCTATGCTTTTTTAGCACAGTGCTGGTCCAGCAGGGCTGTTTTCCTTTATGGTTCCAGATGTCCTTAGGGAAAGTTTCTGTCTGCCTCTGAGAAGGTGTGGGCTGGGCAAGTGGGTAATAACTTCTGACAGTGGGTTCAGGTAGGACTTTGGGTCCCACTGCAGTCATGTTAAAGGACCAATTTCTTGAGGTGGAGCATGTACTGGGGCAGGAATAGGAACGAGAAAAGGTAAGCACCATAATCTTCAGAGATATTCCCCTATAACTGATACAGTTAAGCTTTTTTTGAATACATGGCCTAATGAGATATATTAGGGCTGAGTGATCAACATTCAAACCTTTTATAAGGGCTTGAAGTAATGCTGACATGTTTTGACTTTTTTTTTTTTTTTTTTTTTTTTTTTTTTTTTTTTTTTTTGAGACAGAGAAAGAGCATGAGCAGGGGAGGGGCAGAGAGAGAGGGAGACATAGAATCTGAAGCAGGCTCCAGGCTCTGAGCTGTCAGCACAGAGCCCGACCCGGGGCTCGAACTCAAGGAGTGTGAGATCATGACCTGAGCCGAAGTCGGACGCTTGACCGACTGAGCCACCCAGGCGCCCCTGTTCTGACTTTTTCTAAGGCTTCTTAAAATTTTTAGCTTGTTTTATTTCTCTTTCTGCCTTTCTTTCCTAGGTCATTTGCCAATTTTTTTTTTTTTAAAGTACACGCGTTTCTCTTTAAGATTTCATTTAAATTCCCATTAGTTAACCTACAGTGTAATAATGAGTTTCAGGTATACTATATAGTGGTTCAACAATTTGGATTAAGTTCTCTTGACTGCCACTCTAGTTTACTGACCAAAATTGTTGTACCAAGAAACTCTGTACCCATTAAGTAGTAACTCCCCTGGTAATCTATAATCTACTTTCTGTCTCTGTGAGTTTGCTATTCAAGAAAATTCATTAAAATTTTTTTTTTTAACGTCTATTTATTTTTGAGACAGAGACAAAGCATGAATGGGGAGGGGCAGAGAGAGAGGGAGACACAGAATCGGAAGCAGGCTCCAGGCTCTGAGCCATCAGCCCAGAGCCTGACGCGGGGCTCGAACTCACGGACCGCGAGATCGTGACCTGAGCTGAAGTCGGACGCTTAACTGACTGAGCCACCCAGGCACCCCAAGAAAATTCATTTAAATAGAATCATACAATATCTGTTCTTTTGTGTCTTGCTTATTGCACTTGGCATAATGTTTTCAAGGCTCATTCATGTTGAAGCATGTATCAGAATTGCATTCTTTTTATGGTTGAATAATATTCCATTGTATGTATACACAACACTTTAAAAATATCCATTGATCTGTTGATGGATATTGGGGTTGTTTCCACCTTTTGGCTATTGTGAATAATGCTGCTGGGAACATTTGCATGGAAGTATCTGTTTGAATCACTATTTTTAGAACTGTTGGGTAGAATAAATACCTAGGGGTAGAATTTATGGATCTTAAGGTAATTCTGTGTTTTGCTTTTGAGGAACTGCTAAACTGTGTCTCACAGCAGCTGTACCATTTTGCATTACCACCACTAATGTATGAGGTGTTCCAGTTTGTCTACATCCTTGCTAATATTTGTTATTTTCTTTTAAAAAAAATTATAGTCGTCGTTGTTTATGTATCTGGTTATTAAACCCTATCAGTGAGAGAGGTGATTTGCAAATATTTTCTCCCATTTTGTTGGCTGTCCTTTCAATCTCTTCATAAGGTCCTTTGAGGCACAAAAGTTTTCACATATTGATGGAGTTTAATTTAGTTATTTTTTTAAATCACCTGTTGTCTTGGTGTCATTTTTGAGACACTACTACCAAATACAAGGTTATGAAGATTTCCTCTATATTTTCTTGTAAAAGTTTAGCTTTTAAATTTAGGTCTTAGATACATTTTGAGTTAAGTTTTGTACATGACAAAAGGGTAGATTCCATCTCATTTTCTGCATGTGGCTATTCAGTTGTCCCAGAATAGTTTGTTGAAGAGACTATTTTTTCCCCGTTGAATGGTATTGGTACCCTGTTGAAAATCATTTGAGTACACATGATTATTTCTGGGTCCTCAGTTCTATTCCAATGGTCTTTACATCTGTCCTAATGCCAGTACCACACTGTTTTGATTACTATTGCTTTGTAATAAGTTTTGAATTCAGGAAGTATGAGTCTTCCAACTTGGTTTTTTTTTTCCTACATCTTTGGGTCTACTTTGGGTCCCTTGAAATTCCTTATGTATTTAAAGAAGGGTTTCTCCATTTTTGTAACAGCCTTGGTATTTTGATAGGGATTGCGTTGAATCTGCATATTGCTTTGGGTAATATTGTCATCTTAACAATATTAAGTCTCTAATCCATGAACATGGAATATTCTTTTATCCTTTTGTTTTGATTTTAACAGCTACTAGGGCCTGTACTTCGGATAGTTGGGCCATTTGAAAAGTGATGTGTAAGACTTCATGGCTTGGGAATATGGAACTTTGCTGGTTGATGGGATACTGATGGCATCTGTTTTCAGGTATAATAGTGAGCATGGTTTAGAAGTGAACGGTTATGATGACTTATGAGGATTTGGACTCATGTCTCTTGATACACAAATCAATTGGTTAGTTTATTTCTCTCCTTATCATAGCCAATACCACCCTGTACAACCTGACAATAAGTTGATAGTGAGGAAGGAAGGGACCCCAACCGTTGTATCTCACGTGAGAGTCTTGCTTGGCTCTCTGCTTCCAACCAAGGCATATCTGGTCATGAGTGGCTGGACTCCTTATGGTAGCTGGAAGCTTCCTTTAGATCTTCTCCTGTGGTAGAAGGAAGACCTTTGATATATCTGTGCAGGAAATGTCTGATATCCATTGAACACATGACATCATTGGAATCACATTGCTGGGGGATCAGGCACCAGCTTCCTGTTTACCTTCTGTCTTCTTTGTTTACATTCCTCAGGTCTCTAACTGTGCCTCCCCAGGGCCTGCCCCCTACTAGGATGGCTCTTCTGGGAATGCTGCTCGGGCTGCTGATGGCTTCCTGCTTCACCTTCTGCCTCAGTCATCAGAACCCGGTAAATTTCTTAACACAAATAGAAGAATCCCTGTAGGCTCCAAGAAAGCCTCCATACCACCAAGGCTTTTGTGGGAATAGGGTGAGCTTTTATTTTTCTTACAGGAATGTGGTTAGCACTGGGTCAAGGAGTATGTGTACTCTCCTCCCCACCCCACTGAGTCCTCTGGCCTCTGTTTAAAGCTCATAGCATAGGGGCACCTGGGTGTCTCAGTTGGTTAAGTGTCCGACTCCTGGTTTTGGCTGAGATCATGATCCCTGTATCATTAATTTGAGCTCTGTGTCTGGCTCTGTGCTGACAGCGTGGAGCCTGCTTGGGATTTTCTCTGTTCCCCTTTTCTCTCTGCCCCTCACCCACTCTCATGCTCATGCACACTTTGTCTCAAAAGGAAGGAAGGAAGGAAGCTCATGGCATAGTTTCCCTTTGGAGAAAATAGGATGATGATATGGTAATACTGATAATGTTGATGAGGTTATCATGTACCAATTATTTTAGTAAGTGCTTTATATGTATTCTCATTTAATCCCTCCAAAACCCCTAAGAAGTGAACAACTACAGTTATTATCCCTCATTTTCAGAAGGAGACTGAGGCTCAGAGACATTAAGTAACTTGGCCAGAATCATTCAGCCAGTTTGTGGCAGAGTTGGGAAGATCAGGATTCTCCCCAGGAGCTGGTTGCCTGTGTGGTGAGCACTAAGTAAGACTCAGCTTCTTCTTCTACTCCTGTCTTCCTTGTGCTTTTTCTGTCTCTGTCTCTCCATTCTCTTTTCCTCTGTCCTTTTTCTTCCTCTTCTTTTTAAGCCTGTCTTCATTAACCTAGACCTCACTGCTTAGGCTTTCTGTCACTGTCACAGGCAGGAGTAGAATGACCAAGAAAGCCCTGAGCTTGGCCTGGCTGCAGCATGCTAAGACTCCTGGCCCCATTTGCCTGGCTGGCCCCAGCAATAAACTGCCCTTCACCAGCTCCCAGTGCTTCCTCTTTGCTTTCCCCTGAGAAGCCTTGACTGTCAGCTTTCTGACAGTTTCCCCTTCCCCTGGCCACCTTCCTCAACCCCAGGGTCTCCTGCTAAATGTTGGGTAAGTGTTGAAGGCTTTGGAGCAGGAGGGCCTTGAAGTGCAAATGACAATTGTGATGAATTTAATAGCAATCCAGCTCAGCTGAGGTTTACCTCTGGCTCATGGCAAGCTTCCACCTTCTCTCTGAAGTCATTTGTTTTTTCTCTGCCTTTCTGCTCACTTTGTGGAGCAGAAGAGGAAGTACAGTTAGGAGTCACGAATCCTTTTGAGCTTTTAATGTTCTCTAAGATCTTACTGGTGCTAGTTTTTTTTGGCCTTTTCCTCAAGGATAATGAGGATGAGATTCCATTGGCCCCTGAGGGTGGGACTGGCCACAGCCTGAGTTAGGGGCTGTCTTTGTCATAACCTAGACCAGAAAAGCACCCAAGTGTCTGGAGGGATCAGGGCTGTGTACTCCCCTCCCTCTCTGCCCCCACTCAACCTGCAGCTCATGAGGATCCGGTGCTTCCCATGATGAGCTTTAGCAGATGCACAATTAACAAAAACGTGCTGATGAATTTGCTTAAGGACTGTGTGTTAGTAAGTCCCTTTTGGATAATAGTCCAACCAAATAGATGAGCTTTCAGAGCCATAATTATTCTGGCCCATTTATATTAGCTCTATTGAGTCTAGTCTCAGAAAAATGTTAATACTGACTTTCATCAACAGAAGCTACTTTTATCCTTATGTCTGTTCCTAAGCTGTATCCATTTGTCATAATCTTTCATCATGTGCTAAGCACAAGTAGGAGTTGAAGCATCTTTTCTCTCATACCGTAAAAATTGCTGCCCTGTTGGCATTTAAAATCCAAATTATGCAGTCAGCCACCTTCACAACAGTGAAAATGGGTGGTGGGATAGCTGGGGGTGTTTATGATCCTTTATTCAGAGCCTTGAGTCCAGGCAAGAGGTCCTGGTGGCCTGGAATTGTCCTCTCCAAAGGCATTTGTACAGGTTAATGGCTACCCAGGAAATATTGTGTGTATCAGGGTACGATCTTCTGCTGTGATACCTCCCTGAGATGCCACAACTTAGCAGCAGTGTGGATACTGAAGGGATGGGGTTGTGTAGTATACTGGCCTTCAAAAAGTAGTGAGTATGAAGGAGGTAGTGGAATCCAGTGGAAGGAGCACAGACCATTGGTAAGTGGCACACCCTACTTTGGCAATTTGGCCATTTCTGAGCTTTGTTTTCTCATCCGTAAAATAGGGTTGATACTTCCCTCTTAAGATTTTAATGTAGATTATGCGTGATTTGTATGTATATATAAAAATATATATGAAGCACCTAGCTTTGGGACTGGCAGAGTATGGTCAATAAATGTCAGCTGTTATTTTCAGTAAAAGGGTGTCTGCTTTTATGATTTAATATAGGGCTTTGTCAGTCAGGGTCCTAGCCCAAAATATTGCCATGGCAGTCTGTCTCTGTCACAGCGTCTGTCAGCTTACCATTAGAGATTCATTCATTCTCCTGGATCTTGAAGGCTTTGGTCTTTAAGAATCTCTTACTCAGATACAAGTGCAAGGAAGTGAGACATGGCAAGCTGTTGTCAGCTAACACCTTAGCTGGAATTTCTTGCCAGTCAGTTGAGAGGAGATTGGTATTTGGAGTGATGGTGGCAGGGAAAAGAGTGCTGAGGTTTCAGTATGGAAGGGAGCCCTGAGAAGCCAGCTGAGAGGGCACCAGAACATGGGGGGTTTACTTGTTGACCAAGGGCTGGCTGGCTTCTCTCACCCCTTGGTCTTTATCTGCTGTTGACAGCCCTTCCCGGGCAGAGAGAGGCTAGTCTTGCTTGTCCTTTCTCTGGGACTGTGGTTTGTTACTTGGACCGTGAAAGCCTTCCCTTTCCCCTGAGGGGGTGGGGGTGGTGGGGGTGTGTGCTGGTAGATGTGCTAAGGTGATCTCAGTGTGCCCTTCCCCCCCTGCCCCTTCATTCCCTCAGTATGCAGGGCATAGCCATTAGGACACATAACTAAGAACAGAAACACAGAAGTGAGTCAAAATTCATGCATGGGCTTTGGAGACAGGCAGGCCTGGACTTAAATTTTTGTCTGCTTTTCTCAGCAGTGTGATTTTTGCTCAGGCCCGATACCTGTCCTCATCTATAAAATGGGAATAAAATTTGTGCTCCACAGATGAAACTTGGGTGAGTTGTGAGGCATGGAAGGCACTTTAGCCCAGAGCTACAAATGGTAGTTGCTGTTACCATTGCAGTCTCATCCCCATGATGCTGCTTTTCCTCAAAACCTTTCTTGGAATGCCCCTTTTGAACTGACTCCCTCAGTGCTTATCAGATGTGGTTTGGGCAAACAGTGCAAAGTTGCTCAGAGTTAGATTTGGTGAATAGGGTGAGCTGATCACAGGAGCACCAATTTTTTATCACCCCTACTAAAAACAGATTTGTACTATAAAATAATGGCAGATTGTGTGTATCTGTGTATGTGTGTGTGTCGCTTAAAATCTGGTTCAAAGGTGACACCAACCGGAAGGTCAGAAAACATTTTCAGCAATGGTGGGATTACTGTGAAAGTATTTAGCCTCCCTAGAGCCTGAGGCATGTGGCTCAGTGGTTCATCGGTCTCCATCTTGAATCTATTAATGTTGAAAGAAATGTGGAAAAAGAGAATGAACACTCCCTCAGCCTAGTGTTTGAAGGGTTTTCTGACATGTTTTCATCATTCCCATTCCTATTGCCTCTTACTGCTTCTCTTAGTGACAAGGATTTTGTTGCTTGCTTACAGCTATACCTGCCAGCAGTTACCTGACTAATAGACAAAAGCAAGAGTTGCAATTTAAAGCTTAGAGAGGTTTAGTTTGGCCCTCTTAGTGTTCTAAAATACAAAAATTTTATGTAAAAATCATCTGTTTTTCTGTTTTCTCTTTTTCATGGCAGTGGTGGACCAGCTGAGTAGCAGCTGTGTTCCTTAGTCAAGGCAGGAGGGCTCCAGTTTTCACAGCCCCCAATAACCTGTTGTTTTACTGCTGGCCCTACCTGGCCCCTGGAGGCATTTGACCCCCATACTTCTGAGGTAAATTCTATTAATATTCTCCTAGTCCCATGGTCTAGTGTGTGGTGCTTATGGCAGAGGCTGGCCAGCATGACTCGGCCCTGGATTACATGGGTTTTGAGTATTTGCAGACAAGGTATTCTTTGTTCTGCAATGTGGGGCTAGTGCCTGGGTTCTAGTAGACATGGCTACTTTGGGCTTTCCTCAGTCCAAGGCCTCCAGAAGACATACCTGCCTGTGGGACAGGGTCATTTCTTCATTCCTTTGTTCTTGGATTACAAACTTAGTCCTTTGCTGGGCATTGGGGTACATTGGTGAAAGAGACTCACATAGAGCCTGCTCTTAGGAAATCTGGCTTTAGGCCAGTGTCTCTTGCCACTCTGTCTTTCCTTTAGTTTCCCAAGCATGTCTCCTCTTCTCCTAGCTTTCTTTTGAGCTCAGATCTGTGCAAGCTTCAAGTTGAAGGTAGGAGGCATTTGACAGCCAGGCTGCACAGGTGAGACCACAACCAAAACCTGACCTGCCTGAATAATGTCACAGTGTGTAGTCACTGTTGGATGTCATAGTACAGACTCATCCAACCTGGAACCTGTGATGGTCTTTACATGTAGTAAGAGTAATCGCTACCATGTATCTGGGGTCTAGTGGTTTACAAGATAGTTCCTCATCTAATGTATGAGTTAGATGTCATTAGTATTTCTGCTTTACAAATGTGGAAATAGGCTTAGAAAATTAAGTAACTTTCTGGGAGTCACAATAAACTGGGATTCAAACTTCAGATTATCTGATGTGGAGCTTAAGTTCTTAACTACTATTGCTGTAGTCTTGGCCTCTCATTACTTGGGATATGATTTGAGGGCCTCTTCTTGTCCAAGATCTCTTCCTTACTGGTCTTTAACAAGATTTGAAATCCTGTCATCTGAATTTCATGCCTTTATTTCTTGTTAAAATGTTAAAAACCCTTGGAGGGGCATTACATTGTTATCATGAATACTTTAACACCTTGCCCTTCCCTCTGACAGCTAATTAAAGATCAGACCCTGGGGGACAAGATAGGTGGGGATGCATATCTGGAGCTGGGGTGTTGCTTGCAAGAGATGCATTACTGCCTCTCATGCAAGGTTAGTATTATTGGGAAGCCAAAATGAGATGTGTGTCAAGTTCCTAGAACAGGTTTGAGTTCATAGGAATTCACGAAATGTGCTCACTGTTAGTAGGGGAAGACTTGGGAGGTGGGAAGGTTGAAATAACTTCCTGGTGTACTAGTATGGGTTCCTTCTTGCTATGCCAGAGCTCTAGAACCCTCTGGTTCTATTTTCCAGAGGCCTTACTGCTTTTATGCAAGTAAGGTTTAAAAATTGGACACGAAGAATTGGAGGCCGGGAAGGAGCAAAATGAATAATACTTTGTATTTATCTTGCATCTCTGTCTCCTGAGCTCATGATGCTCCACAGACACCATCTCATTAATCCTCCATGCTCTCCAGGGGGTGGAAGGAAACAGGTTTTAGGAAGAGGTTTTCAGCTGTGGCTTCTTTCTCCCTCAGCCCCACCAAACTCCCAGCTTCCCACTTGAAGCCATTTCACCATGGATTGTTATGTCCAAGTGGTCATTTATGCCCTGTAGGCACCCTGGGGAATTGCCAGGCTCTTATTGTGTCCTGCTGGACTGCATAGGAATCAGTTGGGCCTCAGCTGGCATCTTTTGTATGTCTGGGGTGGCTATTTGAGGATTTATTCTCCCATTGATATGTGTTTTTTCATATATATATATATACATATATGTATACGTATATATATACGTATATATACATATACGTATATATATATATATATACATATATACATAATATATATATATACGTATATATATACGTATATATATATATTTAATGTTTATTTTGAGAGAGAGACAGCACATGTGTGCGCAGGGGAAAGGCAGAGAGAGAGTGAGAGAGAGCATGAGTAGGGGAGGAGCAGAGATTGAGAGAGAGCATGAGTAGGGGAGGAGCAGAGAGAGAGCGAGGGAGAGAGCAAATCACAGGCAAGCTCTGTACTGTCAGCACAGAAGTCGACATGGGATTCTATCTCATGAACCATGAGATCATGACCTGAGTCGAAATTAAGAGTCGGATGCTCAACCGACTAAGCCACCCAGGTACCCTAATGTATCTTTTTTATTTGTAAGAGCAATAGGTAGGAGTTTTAAACATCATACAGTATAGTAGCATAGAAAATAAAAAGTAGAAGTCTCTTATTGTCTCCTTTGCCAACCCTTCTTCCCAGTATGTTCCCTTAACCTCCTTGAGATAGTATTGAACTTTGTGGAGTTTTTCCTTAGGTATGTACAAACGTGCTATGTATGTATAACACATGCTGTGTTCATTTAACTGTATCACTGTGGTCCAAACAAGGCTAGAGAGGGGAGGAGTATGGAGGAGAAGAGTATACAACCCAGGCCATGTTCTCTATGCCTCGTGTCTAGTTCTGGTGGGTCACGCCCTGTGTTTTCTTTTCTCTGAAGGAGTTTGCGCTCACGAGCCCAGAAAAGAGCAGCACCAAAGAAGCCGAGAGAAAGGAAACCACAGCGGAAGAGGAGCTGGACTCTGAGGTCCTGGAGGTGTTTCACCCAACCCATGAGTGGCAGGCCCTTCGGCCAGGTACCAAGCCCAGCTCCATGTGAAACACATTCTGGATTCTAAGTGCATATGTCCTTCGTGCCCACAGGGCTGCTTTGAAGGAGCAGAGGCTCTGGCCCACTGGAGGGGAACAGTATGGTTCTTTGGGTGATGGCTGTTGCTGCAGGGCTCAGGGACTTTCATTTTCCAGCAGAACAGAGATTGCGGCACTCATGCCGTGAAAGGAAGGCAGGTGGTGGGTGGCCGAGCTTTCTGAGCAAGTGATTGAAAACTTTCTTTCTTTGCACTCTTCTAAAACACAGGAGAGGCAGTGACATGTGCCTCACTCTGCAAATGCTATTTTAGGCTCTGCTGCTCGGCTCAATGCTGCTGAAATACTGTTCACAGGAGAGTACTGAGCACCGATGAGGGGCAGGAGTATTCTGTTGTTAAAGGAACTTGTGCTAAGAAACAGGGGCTGGTCCTGGCCTGGTTTTTAAATGGGGCATCCTCAGAAGGAACAACTTTCTAGCCCTTTTAAGAACCTGGAACCATTGCTTAGAAAGTAACCAGCATTTGTGGAGTGTTTACTATATTCAGGTATTGAGTTAGGTGCTTCATCTGCATAATCCTGTTCAGTCTTCACAGTAGTAACTGTGATCTTCATTGTCTTATGAAAACATTGGCTCATTGACCTAACTCATTGAGCTAACTTGTCCTATGCCATTGACCAAAGAGAGCCTAGACCCACCTTCTTACCCCTTGTCCTTCTAGTCCCAGCCATTCTTGACGGTAACCACACTATGATGCCACTTGAGTCTGTTCTCAAGAGTAGGCTTTTGTACTTTTCACTGTGACAAGGTGGATGGCAAGCCCTGGCAGCTGCCACAGTGGAGTTTCATCAGTCCATGCAAATATTCATCACCATGTCTTCACTGCCCCCATTGCTGCTGTGCTGGCAGGGGCAGCATTTACTGTGCCAGCCAACTTTGTGGTAGCACTGTTACTCCTACTGGGCTTGCATAAGGGTTGTTGGTGCCATTGAAGAGTGATAAAACACCAAGGAAGTGAAGTAGGAAGTAATGGCATAGGGGGTAAAAGGAGGTTTTAGGAATAGAGGTATTGGGTTGAACAGATGTAACCTCTGACTGTCCTCCCCCACCTTCATTGAGAACTGAGCCCGCTGGGCCTTGAGGACCAAAACAGGAAGACTCAATGGGTTCGGGTGTGGAACATATGGACTGTTTCTACTGGTTTTATGAGGTTAAAAGTGCTCGAATCACTTCTAATCAGGCAAGTGCCTAGAGCAGATGGAATTCAATGTCCTGTGGCCCCCAGTCCTACCTTATCTGTTCCTGTGGCACCCTCCAAGGCCCTCATCCACATTGCAAAACAAGCATGAAAGTTCTGACCTGGGGACCTCGCCCAGCTGTCTGGCAGTGGGGTTGCTGTATTAATGCTTAAATAGAAGAGCCTCTGTCTCTAGCCTTGGGGAGGGAGAGCCAGAGCATTTGTGACAAGGGCAGGCAGAGGGCTCTGAACGCCTCCTGGAGAATTAGAATGGAACACATTATTTTTACAGTTAACTTGATACCCCATTACATTTAACTTGATACCCCATTGACATCACCCTCTACCTTCTAGTTTCTCAAGACCCTCTTGTAAAATCTGCACCAAATTTCCTTGAGCCTGCTCCAAAGGCTGGTATGTTGTAGTTGAGCACAACACTCAGACCCCACATCTCAGTGGGCAAACAGGTCTGGTTCTAGTCATGCCTGCCCCATCCCAAGAGTATTTTTGCCTATCCTGACCATCAAAGCAAGAGGAGTGAGGGAAGGTTAGGTGAGAAGTTTATTCTGGCCTGAGTGTGTGATGTGAGGTGATTCAGAGTGTGGCAGTATGGAGTCAGACCAATGGAGGTAGAGACTTTGTTGGGCCCCAGTCCAGGATTGAGGTGTTCTGTTTGTATGTTGCAAAGGTTTTGTATGTGTGTCTATTGGCAGGATATTGACCTCTCAGTGGTCTCTGTGGATAGCTGGCACTTGGCTTTAGTCAGAGTGTAATATTTAATTCACCACATTCTGAATGCTGCCTGGGAATTTCCACCACAGCTACCTGAAGGAATGTTAAAAGGAATGTAGCCAATTCTGGGAACTTGTTTGATGGGTAGATGAATGGGAAGGTAGTATAATTTAGCAGTTAGGAGAACAGACTTTAGATTCAGCCAGTCCTGGGTTCAAATCCTAGCTTTGCTATTTAGGGGATCTTGGGCGAGTCACAGAATCCTTCTCCCCTTCAGTTTCCCCTTTGGTGACATGGGGGAAATGGCTTGCTCTGCCTGTTGTGAGGATTCTTGACATGAAGATATCACCCAGTATAGTTAGTTCTGATTTTAGATGGTAAATTTGTGCTACCCCTTCAACTTGGTTGTGGAATTGGATGCCGGTAAGGGTGCTTGAGTATGTAGGCTTCCTGTCCTCTCTGGTCTTTGATGGGGGAAGAGAACTTAAGGTGAGAAGAGAGACTTCTATGGTCCTGAAATGCTCTCCCTCTCTCCTTATACAGAGATTTTTGATGAGGGAGCGGAAAGGGTTAGCACAGCTTTTCCTGCCTGAAATTCAAGGAGTGGCCCAGGAAGATGATGGAGTATCTTTTGGGGACTTTGAAGAAAATGGCTAGTTTCTGTTGACATTACCCCCAGTTCAGTAACTTCTGACCCCTCAGGTCTCTGAAGGGAGGACCTCAGTTCTGTGGTCCTCAGGCCTCTACGGAGGGCATACTGGGATACGTGGTCTGGGCTCATATGAAGGTAGATTCCAGGTTGCCTCCTGTGGCCTGGTACACCAGGAGACCTACCCATGACTTCATGGGCCTTCCCACCAGGTCAGGTGGGTATTGGGCCCCCCATCCATGGAGCCCTAGAGTAACTGCAGGTCACCCTCCAGAAGTCAGCCTGCCTCTGTTACTACTGTCAGCATCCTCACTGTGAGCCGCTTGTTCCTGGAAGTGATTTTCCTGTCTCTCTCTCTCTCTGTCTTCTGGTTTATTTTGGGATCTGTCTCACCTTATGGAGGCACAGCAAGCATTTGAGTGTGGATTCAGCATCAGCTGTTCAGAAGCAAGCAGAGGAAAGCTGTTAGCTGGCAGGTCCTATGGGTTCTGGGCAGGCAATTCAGAAATTTGTCCTGGGGCTGAGGACCCCTGAGTACCCCTGTGTACTTCTTATCACAGAAAGCTGGCCACAGCCAAGTGTGGTGGAGTCTGCTCCCTGGCCATTTCTGAGATCCTACTTTGTGCCAGGCACTATATTCGTAGCCAGAGATACACATAATAATTCACATTTACTGAGTGTTGATTGTACCAGACATTCTTTGAGGGCAGGTGTTAAAACTACCCTCATTTTTATAGACAAAACTGAGTCTCAGAAGTGACTTAGTCAAGGTGTACCTGGGTGGCTTAGTTGATTAAGCGTCTGACTTTGGCTCAGGTCATGGTCTTACAGTTTGTGGGTTTGAGCCCTGTGTTGGACTCTTCACTGACAGTGTAGAGCCTCCTTGGGATTCTCTCTCTACCCTTCTCTATCTTCCCCTCCCCCACTCATGCTTTCTCTCTCTCTCTCTCTCTCTCTCTAATATAAATAAAAATAATAAAATAATAATAATTAAAAAAAAAGAAGTGACTTAGTCAAATGACCAGTAAGTGGTAGAGTCAGAATTCAAAACTAGCTTTGTCTGGCCCTAAGCCTGAGCTCCTTACCCCTGTGCCATACTGTCTGTCTGAATAGCTAATGAAACATGACCCCTACCTTCTAGTAGCTTACAGTCTCACAGAGAATACAGAGACAGAAAAGGGCACTAGAGTATTTGGGATGTCCTGGTACGAGTGTCCTGTGTAGGCTGAGGGCACAAAGGAGGGTAAGGGGAGGCTAGGGCCTTCTCTGTATCCCTGAGATTAGAGTGGAACAGTGGTCAAATTTTATGATGTTAAATGTCCAACCCCATGAAGTTCTCTTTTTGAGCTTTGTGTTCTTCGTCAGATTGGTTAGAATCTTTGCACTTAAGTTTCCTCATCTGTCTGCTTCCCAGAGATGGAGTGAGACTAAAACTAGATCAACATGTGTAAAACGTTACACCCAGGATCTGGCACATAGGAAATACTCAGTAAGTAACTATAGTTGTCATTAAAAAACAAACAAACAAACAAACAAACAAACAAACAAACAAACAAACAACATTTGCTGCCTTTCTTTCATTGGGAACCTGAAGGAGAAGTGGAGGTGACAAGGCAGGCTGAGCAAAGGGCTCCCTTGTCCTCCCTATGAGCCAGTGCTGCTTTGTTGGCCTCATGTGGGCTCAGGGAAGCTCAAACTGGGGGCTCACTATTGACCCGAGCTGACTTCTAGGATGAGGCTGTTAGAACCTCAGAAATATTGGCATCAGCACAAAGAGCCCTCTTAATGGGAGCATGCAGAAAGCCTGTGCAGGAACATATTCATGTGAGGGGGTTAAAAAAAAAAAAAAATCCAAATCATCAACAACTGATGAGAGCAATCTAAGAATTATAGAGCACCAGCCATCTGGTCAGATCATTTCAGATCTGCACGAGCAATAGGAGGGAATTGAATTTTAAAAACCTCATTTATAGTAGACCAACTACTCTGTTTCAAGTATTTAAGAGAGGAGTCTGATTTCCTGCAGGCCCTGGACATCTGTCTGAAGGAGCACCTGACTCTGGTCTGGGTGATTCTGTAGGGTTGTCTCTGTGAGGCCTTTGGCCCATTGCAGCTTGGAAAGGGCTGTGTGATCCTTTAGTCCTCAGACACCAGCTGCACGTCCCAACATTTCAAGTCCATTCTGACACCATTTACCTGGAATTAATGTTAGGTCTCATAAGTTAAAGGTCTCAGTGCCATTGCATCTACTTCCAGTGCTAGTTGCCAGTTCCAGGCCACCCGTCTTTGTGACTGACCAGCTATAAATTGGAAATTCCCATAACCACCACCTCAGGTTTGATAATTTGCTAGAACTACTCATAGCTCAGGAACTTGGGAAGACACTTAGGTTTACTGGCTTTTTAATTTATCTTTATTTTTTAAAATTTACATCCAAATTAGTTAGCATATAGTGAAACAATGATTTCAGGAGTAGATTCCTTAATGTCCCTTACCCATTTAGCCCATCCCCCCTCCCACAACCCCTCTAGTAACCCTCTGTTTGTTCTCCATATTTATGAGTCTCTTCTGTTTTGTCCCTCTCCCTGTTTTTATATTATTTTTGTTTCCCTTCCCTTATGTTCATCTGTTTTGTCTCTTCAAGTCCTCATATGAATGAAGTCATATGATTTTTGTCTTCCTCTGATTTCACTTAGCATAATACCCTCCAGTTCCATCCACGTAGTTGCAAATGGCAAGATTTCATTCTTTTTGATTGCTGAGTAATAGTCCATTGTATATATGTACCACATCTTCTTTATCCATTCATCCTTCGATGGACATTTGGGCTCTTTCCATACTTTGGCCATTGTGGATAGTGCTGCTATAAACATGGGGGTGCGTGTGTCCCTTCGAAACAGCACACCTGTATCCTGTGGATAAATGCCTAGTAGTGCAATTGCTGTGTCATAGGGCCGTTCTATTTTTAGTTTTTTGAGGAATTTCCATACTGTTTTCCAGAGTGGCTGCACTAGCTTGCATTCCCAAGGTTTACTGGCTTTTTTAAAAAAGATACAACTCAGGAACAGCCAAATGGAAGGGATGCATAGGGCAAGGTAAGGTTTTGGGGGGGAATGGCACAGAGCCTCTGTGCTATCTTGTGAGCGTATTACCCTCCCAGAACTTGTACGTGTTCACCAGACTGGAAGCTCTCTGACACCGTTTTTGAGAGGCTTTTATGGGGGCTGAGTTTCCTATACATGATTGATTAAGTCATTGGCCATTGGTGGTTGAACTCAGTCTCCAACCCTCCCTCCTCTCCCTGGAAGTTAGTAGATGTGGCTAAAAGTTTCAATTCTTTAATCATGACTTGGTCTTTCTGGTGACCAGCCTCCATCCTAAAGTTACCCAAAACTGCTTTCTCCTCTCCCTGCAACCCCCAATCCCAAGAGTCATCTCATTAGCATAAATTCAGGAATAACAAAACATAATCCTGTCACTCAGTAAATACCAAGCATTTTAGGAGCTCTTTGTCAGGAATATATATTTTTTACTATCCCACAACTTGAGGTGAGACTCAAGGGCAAAGCTGCCAGCTTCTGCCACCCCTCTCACCAGCTCTGGCTGGGAGGCACGTGACCCTCTCTTCCTCCCCTAGTGTGGAGAGATTTTCCTTATGGGTCATTTCATCTACTAGGGTGGTCCACAAGCATATGACTTGGCTTGTGTCCCATCCTTCACATGCAGGGAGACACACACACACTTCTAGGCCCATGAGCACTGTGTGACTGGGAGTATTAGTTAAGGGCTCTTTATACCTAAACTCCTGTGTCGCATCAGAGTGGTGCAGTAGGACTTCTTGAGAAGGGAAGTATATAGCAATGGGCCTCTGTTGATCTTTCCTTGGTTCAAGTGCAGTGCTGGAAAGGTGGAACAGGGGCTGGATAGAGGAAACAGGGTAGTGGGGTAGTCTTTATGCTTTCTTGAACACAGGTTGTTATCTCTAGCAACTTTTCAGGTTGAGATGTTCAACAGAGCTTCTTTTTGGTGCTACTTCATTCCGCACAGTGCCGTTCCCCCCCACCTCCCCACGTTAAAACTTTTCAAGGCTTCTGGGGATTCCTTGAGAAGTTTATTTGTTCTTCTACCTGTACTTCTGGCCCATCTCCCTCACTACAGCCACTCCTGAGCCCTTGTTAGGCAATCTCTGCTCTGAGTATCTCTTTTGCACCTTGGTAATAAGAATTTATCAGGGGAATTGCTTGGGGCATAACAGGATGCCAGACCTCTTGAGGCCTGTAGGAACAATTTCTGAGTCTCCAAATTACCTTGTAGTAGGAGAGAAAAGGATGGTGGATGGTGGGCCGGAATACATGAAGGCACCAGAAGGTTGCATGAATACAGTTTAGATCTCTTCATTTCAGAGAACCCTCATTTCCCATTTGGGCAGTTTTAAGATGCCTCATCACTGCCCCTCAGCAGCCAAATCTCACACCTGAGGGAACAGGTGGAAGGCAGCACAGAAAAGCCTGTGACCTTCATGGCAGTCACTCCCAAGGCTGAGACCACTTTGAGGCTAGCTGGCTGAGCTCTGCAGGGACACCAGAGTTTCTCTGCCCAGGCTTTGGCCTTCCATTACCAGGATGGGGTAGGCCAGGGTCCAGTTTGCAATCTCTGTACTTGAGTGGTGATAGAGAGCAGCTGTTGGCCATTCGCTTTCTAATGAGCATTTGTATGCTTAATGCTCAACCTAGGTCCTTATCCTCCCCTTTCTCTGCTTCCTCCATCTACCTGTTCTCTCTGAGGTTTAATAAAGTCTACTTACCATAACAGCACAGCCTCAGCACTCAGAGATCGGGATACCCAAACTGGCTGAAATGAAAAACTTAGATGGGAGTAAGGATAATGGAAAACCAGCTGCCAAAGCCAGTCCCAGCCCTCATGCCCAGGGCTTGGCTTTAGTTCAGACAGTCCTGTGTACCTCTGACTTCCCTTATTTCTCTCATATTGGCCTCACCTTGCTGGCTAAGACTATCTAGGCTGTCTCCAAAGTTGGGACTAACCAAGGCTGGAATTAGCTCTCATGGGTTGCCTGGAGCTGGAATGAGAGGCCCTTTTCCAGAACCTGTTCCCTTCCTGTTTTTGGCATAGCACTGGAGGTAGGGATTGATTGGTAACTTCAGAGGAGGTAGAAATGAGGTAGAGAAGGGGACAGGTAGGAAGCATTAGTGGAGGGGGAGGGGATGACAGGAACAGAGACCTCAGAGTGGGAGTACATCTCCCTGGGTGGAGAGGAAGGATGTATAGGGAATAATGGGATGGTTGTGGTGGGCGTTGTCCCCTCTGTTAGAGATAGAGGGCGGTGGGAGGGAGGGTGGGAGAAGAGATGAGGAGAGCTAGCAAAGCAGTAGAACTAAAGATGTAAGCAAGTGTAAACTATAAGTGTATAGTTGGGTCCAGTCAGGGGCTGTTCTATAAATGGAAGATGAGGAAATGAAGAAAGATGATAGAAATTCCTAGGTTTGAGGTGTTAGAGAATAAGTGAAAGAAGAGAACTAAAACAGTAATTTCAGAGACAATGACATCAAAAAGCTTGTCTATTTCATGTAATATTTGTTGTATGTTCCAGTGATGTTCAAGATAGAGTGCTTGATAGTGGAGATAACATGGTGGGCACTGAATGCCTGCCAGGGCTTATGGGGTAGGAGGACTCCCAGACAGGAATAGAGGTAGATAAGATCATAGAGGAAGGGACCTGAAGGAAAGACTTCTTTCCCAGAGGCATGGTCATTAAAGCTGAGTAGAGAGAGCTTTTGTGTATGTTGGAAGGCAGAAGAAAAAGGAATCAATGTTGATAGAGATTTGAAATCCCAGAGAGCAGATCAAAATTGTTTAGGTGGCAGATGGAAAGTCTTGGCCTGGTGAATATGATGAGCGTTGGAAATTAGAAGCAGAAGTTAGGAAAAAACAAGGGTAAATGGGAAAGGTGTAGAGAGAAACTGAGGTAACATTTCTTCTATGTCTTCCAAGTTTTCTGAGCCAGGCTGAGAGTGGGGCTTCTACCTTGGATGATGCAAGAGAAAGACTCATTTGGCTGCTTGAGAGAGTGGAGCGATGACGAAGAACCTCTGTGAGGATGGTGCTTAGGCAAGAAGTCAGAACCAAGCAATTTTCAGCGTCAAGAAGGGCAAGGGCCCAGTTAGCATTTGACAGCCTAGCCTGCATTTGTAGGGGCCCAGGATCAGTGGATTTGGTGACTTTCTAGAGCAGTCTGAGCCCTAAACAGTGGTTAGCTGGACTGTGAGACCTGATGGGTACATCATTAAGGGGACTATTGTATTGTTTTTGGGGTTAGTAAGGAGACCTTGTTCTGGCCTTTGGGGCCAACTAGAGAGCTTTGTCAGAAGCTCCTATGAACTTGCTCCAACATTCTCTGAGACAGATAATATCAAGACTTTTACAGGTCTCTGACAATGGCCAGAGTCAGTTGGAGTGGTACCGTACTAGCCACTGATTGTCTTAGGTGGGCCTGAAAAGAACCTGAATGAAGCAAAGCTAGTGTGCAGGGGGCTCTGTGAGCCTTTTGGTCCTGTGCTCTAATCAGGCTGATTGTATTTCTGTTCCTTTGGGGATTTTGTTTTGTTACTGTTAATCAATTAATAGGTTGTTGGTCTTGCCTTATTTCCCATAATATTTTATTATGGGATTTTGATTTGGGCAAAGATTGAGTTGTATTTTAATTTATTTAATTACAGAATAGTCTGCTTTTGGGTTGTATAAGCAGTTATTTGAAAGGAAAGAACCATTTCTTTGGATTAAAAGTTTTCAGGTTTGATTACCTATAGACATAATTAGCTTATCTGGGCAGAGGTGAGTTTTTATGGAATAGTAATAGGGTATATTTGTTAAAATTTTTTTTTTTTTTTGCCTGGGGAAGGGAACTACCTCTATCCCCCCACCGCCCCTTATCCCAGCAGGTCTCTACATGCATCTTGTTAATCTCCATTCTGTCATCCCAGTTTTGCCAAGTCAGGCTTTTGGACAGAGGGTGAGGAGGTTGTCTAGTCTATCATGGCCAAGAATGACTGAGGCAGAATCGGACCTGAGAACTCTAGTGTAGCTTTTGGAAAGGGGAAGAAAACTAACATTTTTTTGGAGAAACTCCATTGTGCCTGGTGCTTTGTATACATTATTTAAGGGAGATCTCAAGGTGATGCATAACAGAGTGGTTACCTCTTCTCTTGATCTTGTTTGGTGGCCCATGCTCCATTAGTGAAGGGTTCCAAATTCCATTGCTTTCCCCAGGATTTCAATCTGTAGGATCATTGTTTGAAAGCAATGGTATTTGAGGTCTATGTGGAAACAAAGTAATGTGAATTTTAGAGGCTGTTGACATTGAGAGGGGGAAATTATTCAAGAGAATAAAGATTTATTCAAGCTTTGTTTCTTAGATTAAATCTTATGGATTTTAGGGGTAGATCCAGATGTCCCTAAACATGGTGGATTAAATAGCCCTGTATGCAGTCTGATTTTAGATTCTCTCTGGGTTAGATTGCAGATGGAGATGCTGGAGGAATTGTTCCCTGAAGGCCATTAACATTTCAACTTCCAGTATTTGATCAGAATACCTAGCTGAAGATAGTTTGGAGTTATATATAGAACTCAAAAGGGAGGGGCTCTTGCATAAAGCTGGCAGTAATAGGGGCAGCCAGATGAAATATCTGACTTACACAAGTCCATCTTAGTGATGATGTTGGCAGGAGCACTTTGGGAGTTGAAGGGCAGTGGGAGAAGTAAGAGACAGATAGATCAAAGGAAGGCTCTTTGCACCTATTTGCTGGCATCATCTAACCCTGCTTATGCATGTAAGTGAAAGTCTTGGCTCTGTAGTGACTCGCTTTGAACAAAATAGTCTCTCTTTTTCTCTCCCTCTCTCATTTTCAGACTCTGAGTCCTTCTCCCTTCCACCTTCCCTTGATGCCTGCTCTCTCTGCCTCCTTTCCTTCTTTACTGTAATGGCCTCTACCTGCAGCTGAGTGGCAGGTGGCAGGGATGGATAGATGTGAGGGTGTGTAGCTGGGGGAATATTTTCTGAGTTTTGCCAGCATCAAAGAAATTACTTCCAAGGCAATCCTTCCAGCCATGTATTTCATTGATCAGTCAGAATGAGAGGAAAAACATATTAGCATTGCCAGAAAGGCTATTTGGGAAAAATCAAGTCTGTGAAACTGAGGGATCTAAAGTTATAAGCATTAAAAACAAATCCTGGAGTGCAGCTGGAATTCTTCCCATCCTGTCTCCCATCATAGCCCTGTCCCTTGACAACTCCCCCAACCTGCTGTGCTACATGAATGGGTTGTGCCTCAACTTTCCGGAAGAGCCTCATTTGAAAGAGGAAGTGCCAGGTTGTATTGGACATTTCTGGGTGTGACATGGAAAAGCAATCTCAATAGTCGGGTTTTGTTTTGTTTTTAATTCTGTGACTGCAGTGTCTCCATATGCTTGGAGAGGCCCTTGGAAAGGGGAATTGAGTACACCTTCATGCGCATATATTTCCTCCCTGCCTGGTGCTATTCCACAGAGAAGTTTCAGGAGAACAGTGGCCTCTTCTTTTCCCTAGGCAGGGAGGTGCTTCTTGTCAAGAGAAAGACATTTCAGGTTGTTTGAGCAGAACTTAAAGTGGAGTTGTTTGTCTCCTTTGGAAAAAAGACAAAAGCTAGAGTGCCTTTCCTTCAGAGAGGGAATGGCCAGCGGACAGTGTCCATGGTGTATCTGGGCATCTAGTTGTTGTTGTAGTGCCTTGAGTATAGCAGGCAGTAGAGTGTTGCAGAGTCCGTCTCCCTGGGCTCACATCTCAGCTCTGCCTTTTATAGCTCGGTAATCTTGGGCAAGCTACTTAAATTTACTAAGGTTTAATGAAATATCATCTGTAAAATAGGGATAGTAATAATACCTGCTTCAGAAGGTTGTCTTAAATAGTACATAAAGTGAGCATATGAAGTGTTCATTACTTTCTCTTGTTTAAACATGAGTGGACATCAGACAAACCCAAATTGAGGTCTGATCTAAAAAATGGCCGACTCTTCAAGTATGTCCAGGTGAAGAAAGACCAAGAAAGAACTGAGGAGCTGTCACAGATTGTAGCACACATGACAGGTAGGTGCAATGTAATATTCTGGATTAGCTTCTGGAACAGAAAAAAGGACATTAGGGGAAAAATTGGTATAGCCTGAATAAAGTCTCTAGTTAGTACTATTGCACTCCTGTTAATTTCTTAGTTCTGATCATTGTTTTATGGTTATGGAAGATGGTAATATCAGGGGAAGCTGGGTGAAGGGTGTATGGGAACTGTAATTTTTTTTGCAACTTTTCTCTAAGATTAAAATTATTTCAAAATAAAATAAAACCAAGTAAGTTAATGTCCAAGTGACCTGTTAGGTCAAAGAGAAGCTGACCAGGGTAGAGCCATGAATAGCAGATCACATGTGACTCTGTCTCCCATCCCATGTCCGAAGGAGAGCTCTTACTGAGGGGCCCCAACGCCTGCCTCTTTAGCCCCTGTGTACCTGCTGCATCCTGAGGGGAGGTCTGCTGTAGGCTGATAATTGGTCAGCAATGCAGACACACACCCTACATCTGATCCTGCATGGTGTTACAGAGGGACTGGGGAGGGGTCCAGTCATTTGGCATTAGGAGTCTCTGCAGAGCTGAATGATTAGGGCACTTGTCTCTGTTCCTTGGAATATAAATGAAGTTCGGCCTGTTTTATTTCTCTATCTAAGCACCAATCACTATGGCAATATGTTTGCAGATAGCAATGCCTACCCCTATGCTCACACTCACTGTTTGATCATCCAGAAGAAAGAAAAATAAGTTCAGACCAGCTCCGCAATAATTTTTTATTTTGTTTCCTGTTATAAGTGCCTTGCTCTTGCACAAAGCAGGTGTTTTGCTTGCTCCTCCTGGGCACAGAAGGTACATGTGCTTTTCTTATGACTGATATGGTCATCTCTGTCATGCTAATAGCAGGGGTTGTAGAAGAAAGCCATTATTATAATTGGGAAAATGCGAGTGTTGGGGTTTTTTATTTGTGCATTGAAGTCAGCTGTCGCAGCGGGGGGGTGGTCTAGAAAGTATAAAGTCTTACATTCTGGCGACAACTCATTGACAAATATTTACCCTTGGAAGTTCGCATTTTCTAAGTTAAAGTCAGTGCTAAAAAATGTTCTTTATATTTTAACTCAGTGGCTAAGGTGTACTGCTTTTTGCTATTGATTTACAAATTTTATTGTCAGACCCTTGGGATATGTGTGGATTACTCAATAGTGTGACAAATGGCTGGGCTTTGAATTATGTATTGTATTACGGGGGAGTTCATAAACCATATTTCTCTATAGGTTGTTTTAGGCATAAGACTAGTGAACTGTCATTTCTGTTTTAGTCACACGTGACTAAAAAAAAGGTGGGGGTTGGTGGTGGGAGGGAGACATGTCTGGCTCAAAATTCAACAGTAAGCCACCCCTGAAGGCTTGAAGTATAGAGGCTTGAAGTGGACAGACTATGGAGATGGATTGGGAGCACTGGGAAGCAATTGGAAGAGAAGACAGCATCTGTGTTCCAAATCAAACCTATGTTGAACCTTTGCTCAGGCTAGAACCCCTGTGGAAAGATTACTGGCATCTGCTCCCCTGGGGTCTCTGTTCAAGTCAAATAACAAGTGACCTGAGGCCAGAGAGTCCTACACCCTGAGTGGGCCTACCACACTCCTGCTCCCCTTCCCCCACACAACCACTTGTGCTGATGGATGTGCAAACCCTTTATAGAAGGTTTGGCACTGCTCGGCTTGCAGAGATCATCTGTCTCTTTTGAATGAGCAACTTTATGTTTGTGGCTCCTTTTTCCTGCAGAGAGAAATTGCTTCTGCCTTCTGATGGAAATGTTTACCTTCCCTAGGGAAAGGCACTATTCTTTGGGGGTAATGTTTGCCGGTACTCCCCACCCCTCATGGGATCATAAGCCTGTGCTCAAGGGTGGACAGGAGGAGGTGGCCACTGGAGCATGCACAATTGCCACTGGGGCAGCCATCTGCCAGTGTCGTGGCTCACAGCCTGCTTCTGAGCAGGCCGCTGGGAGGGAGTGTCTGCGCTCCGGGACCTGCATGCATTATGCACAGCCTTTTCCCTAACTGAGCTTTCTAAGTGTGTATTATTCCTGTCTACCCTTTTCTTGTATGGTCTGCCTCGGGGCACCATTCAGAATGTCCCCTAATTATTCTGGAGCTCAGCTTCTAGTATATCTCATTTAGAGTTTCTGGTAATAGCTGATTTTTTTTGGGGGGGGGGGAGGGAATAGATTTCTAAAAATGCAATGAGGGATTGATTTACATTTATAGGGAGATTTGCTTTTTACAAGGAAATTGTCAACACTGCAGTGATACAGTTTCATCGAAATGGTATTTTGACTCTATCTGAAGCCAGGCTCTCTTTCCTCGTCTTTTCCAGAACAGACCTGTTATAATTTGAGGAGGCTGCTCTAGTATTAGAATGAAATCTGTGCTGCTAATTGCAGACCACCACCTTCCCCACATATTGCCCCCCCCCCCTTCCCTTCCTGAGATGGAGGAGTTTTTGCACATGCTGCTTAGAGAAAGGAGATTTATAACATGACTCAATCCTCGCCCACAGATCTAGGATTCTTGCCATCCACTAAGTTTTGGCAGGCAGGTCCTGTGTATGGAGAACATGTCCTGCCTTCCTATCCTTGCACTGCTCCCCTTACTGCGTATGCGTCTTGGGTGGAGTCTGGGGTGTCTAGCTTTTCATGTCTTCGACTTTTCCTCCCAAGCAACCCCTGCTTTTCCTATATGGCAGTATCTGTGAGGTAGAGGAGACAGTCTTTCACCTAGAGAGACCTATAAAGTTCAAGCCCTGAGGTGTTGTAGTGCTTATTTATCTACCACTGTGTTAAGAGCATAGCAGTGTGCCCTGGCCTTCAGGACCAGAGCCCACCTGGGAATTTATTCAAATAAAAAGATTGGCAGTCCCATTCCTCTAGTCACATGACTGGATATACAGGTGTCTATGTGCCTGTGATTACAGTGTTGACCTCTTTTTTTTTTTTTTTTTAATTTTTTTTTGTTTATTTTTGAGACAGAGAGAGACAGAGCATGAGCAGGGGAGGGGCAGAGAGAAAGGGAGACACAGAATCCAAAGCAGACTCCAGGCTCTGAGCTGTCACCACAAAGCCCGATGTGGGGCTTGAACTCACAGACCGTGAGATCATGACCTGAGCCGAAGTCGGACGTTCATTCAACCAACTGAGCCACCCAGGTGCCCCTACAGTGTTGACCTCTTAACGTTATTGAGGCCTCCAGGTTAGTGCTGGTGAGGCCATGATGCTGTTGAGAGTGAGTTACTGGTGACATTGGGCCCTCCTGTGCCCTCTGGTGGGGGAGAGGAGTGGGGGGAAAAAGTATTTGGTTTTAGAAAATGCTTGGCTATGAAGACTTGGTAAAATACTGTCTTCTTACCCATCCCTAGGTAAGTCAGAAGAGTCTAAGATAACAGAGTAGAGGGCAAAATAAACTTTGGGGGACCAGAGACAATGAGAAATGTGTAGGGAAGCGAGAGAGAGAGAGAGATTGCTGCTGGCTTACCTACCTGTTAGAACAGGACTTACTTGGCCCAGCAGCCCGATGACCCATGCCTGGCCCACTGTTCGCACATCTAGGAGGGAGGGGTGAGCGCCTCAGAGACTGCTCCCTGGGGATAGGATAGCGTGGCTACCTCTGAGGCTCCTGTTCCCCTCTTTACTGGAAAGCAAAGGGTCTTTGGTGGCTTGGCTCCTGCAACAAGGAGACTGGCCACATGGGGAGAGAAGTCTGGACCACATCAGATGCGGTTTCTTCTTCTTCTTCTTTTAAATGCTTATTTCTTTCTGAGAGAGAGAGTGCGCCTGAGTGAGTACGAGGGGGGAAGGGCAGAGAGAGAGGGAGACAGAGGATCTGAAGCAGGCTCTGAGCTGATAGCCCCATGCGGGGCTTGAACTCACGAGCTGTGAGATCATGACCTGAGCCAAAGTCGGCCACTTAACTTACTGAGCCACCCAGGTTCCCCAGATGTGGTTTCTTTTTTAGTTGAGCCAGTATGAAGTTTTTGTTGAAGGAACAACTTCCTCATCCCCTGACTCTTGGTAGATGAGCTGAACTGCTCCCTTCCAGTCTGATTTTTGTGGGCTTTCCTTTCCATTTCTGGCCTCAGAACTGACCTGATGGCAAGTTCTGGAGTCTTTCCAGGCCTACAGCCTGGGATAGGGCTTAGCAATGACAAGATGTGTTGTAGGGCTGTGCTTAGTGGATGTCCTTTGAAATTAACTTTCCCATAGTCCTTAAGTATCCCATGGAGGCCTCTTCAGGGGTCTTGATTTCCCTTGAACTTAGTGCTAGTGCTGACCCCCATCCCCCATATTCCTGTGTTTTTTCATCTTAAACATGATTGGTGATGAATTGGGGGAAGGGAGCAAGGATTTGCTTTCCTCTGCACCAGAAGTGCAGAGCTGCTAATTTCATTCTCCGTACTCTGTCTTTGAAATGAACAGGGTCCTCTGTGCCCATGTTTAGTACTGCTGTGTTGCTGGACTCTCCTGGCAAAAATTAGGCTAATGTCTCCAGCTACTGCATTAGCCACTGAAATGAGGTTCTAAATTGAAGGTACTACACCAATTGTGTCTCCAAGGTATTGCCTTGTTCTGCCTTTTATTATTCAAATTCATTCTCTCAATGATTCTCTGCAGACTGACTGGCATGCTGGTTCTGTGTGGAGCATTGTACTAGCTGAAAGGCAAGATCACCTTTTAAGAAAGGAAAGGGAAAAAAAATCCCACAAAAGATGAATACTGTGGTGCAAAGAGTCAGTAGTTTGTCTGTTCAAGAGCTCCTTGGGCAGCCTGAGCAATGTCTAGAGATAGCAGAGTAAGGGACCAGACCTGGGATGGATAGAGTGGAGGAGGTAGCATGGGGGTAAGAGTGATGTCACTGCATTAGTGACATTTGTGCCTTGTAAGTTTACCACACTTCCTCCTTCCCTTTCATGTTTACAGAGCACCCAAATATATGTCTTACAGGGTGCTGAGAACTCCAGGGTAGGAAACCAAAGATTAACCAAACAGGATCTTTTCTTCAAGAAGCTGTTAGTCTTACAGTTTCACTGGGTTTTATCTGTCTTTGGGTATGTGGGTGGGGGGTGAGGGGGATGTGGGGAGGATTTGAGCTCTGATTCTTACATTTTAGATCAGAAGTAGGAGCCTTCCAGCAGTCATGTGTTTAGAGAGTTGAGAATTTGGCTCTTACATGTTTGTTTTTAAAATAGATTTTTTTTTTTTTTTGCCTGCTGACAAAGTAATATGTTTTCAAAGCAGAAAACTTGGAAAACACAGAAAAGCACAAAGGGAAACAACAACAATACCACCCATATTCCACTATCCAGATGTAAAGGTAACAGTATGGCTTGTGTTCTTCCAGTTGTTTTTACAAAAGTGTTGTCCTATACCTAGTTTTTGAGGCTGATACTTTCCATTTAGAAATTGGGAGATGGGGCGCCTGGGTGGCGCAGTCGGTTAAGCGTCCGACTTCAGCCAGGTCACGATCTCACGGTCCGGTCCGTGAGTTCGAGCCCCGCGTCAGGCTCTGGGCTGATGGCTCGGAGCCTGGAGCCTGTTTCCGATTCTGTGTCTCCCTCTCTCTCTGCCCCTCCCCCGTTCATGCTCTGTCTCTCTCTGTCCCAAAAATTAAAAAAAAAAAAAAAACGTTGAAAAAAAGAAATTGGGAGATAGATTTTATGGAGTTTTGAAATGCAGAACCTCTAGCACATAATCAGGCACACAGTAAACATTATCCAGGTGCTGATCTTTATCAATCGTGTGAATATACCAGATTATGCTTAATTGATTCTTATTGTTATACATTTAGGTGGTTTACAGTTTTTCGTTGCTACAAGTAATTCTACAATGAACACCTTGTGTATATTTTTATGTGCCTTCTGTGTTCTTAGAAGAGATTCACCAAAGTCAAAGTGCTCATCTTTTCTGATTCTTTTGCCCAGCATCTCAGCTGAGATAGCCTCTTGTCTGGGCTGTTAAGATTGTACCAGGCTTTTGAGTATCTTTCATCCCTATTATGTATCACATATCAGATTCCATGGGATTTCCTCTCCCTGTGGTCCCTGGGTACTTCTCTCTTGACCAGGAAATCACTGGCTTCAGGGAAGACAGGGCAGCAAGTACAGAACACATGTTCTTACTGTTTTGTGCCAGGACTGTAGAATCCCAGGGGACGGGGACATTGTCATCAACCTCTTTGATGGTAAGCAGATACTGAATGCCTGTCCACCTGTGTCCCGCCCAGTGCCAGATGAGGCAGAGATAAAAAC
The DNA here is from genome assembly GCF_028018385.1 of Neofelis nebulosa. NCBI lineage: Eukaryota > Metazoa > Chordata > Mammalia > Carnivora > Felidae > Neofelis > Neofelis nebulosa. Next base: position 124,947,237 of record NC_080782.1, read on the forward strand.
CAGGCCTCTGTTTCAAGGAGCTTACTGAATGAATGGATAATGGAATTGACATGAAACATCTCATACATACTTACTGAGCATTTGCTGAATGGTACGTACTTGTCCCAGGCAACTGCTGGGGAACAGAAAAGGCTGAGGTGCTGTTCTCCTTAAAGGAAGCTACGGCACATATAAATAAGAGCTTTTTATAGGTAAAGTTAACTAGCCACACAGGTCAATAAGGGATAAATATCTAGTCATGCAGACAGCAAGTATTATAAAGATTGGCTGCTTTGGAGAAGAAGGTAATTCATTATGAGTCAGAGTAGTTAGATAAAGTTCAGAGAGAAGATAGGGCACTAGTTGGGGCTTGAAAAAGAGCTGGCATTTGATGAGGTAGAGTGGAAAGGATTTTCCACATGAGAAGAACAGCTTGCAAAGAGATGGTGGCAATAATGAATGATGGATACAAGTTGCACAGCAGTACAGAGCAGACTAGGGGTGGGGAATTGCAGAGAGGCAAGTGGGGATTAAGGCAGCATATTGAGAGACCTTGAGCATGTTGGGCTCCAAATCAGTATTTGGTACACAGTGTATGGAAACAATTTGGTAAAATTGTCCCTGATTAAAGGACAGGTAAGAAGGTCTTGATGGCTCTCAGTGCCAGAGGGCCCCCAGGCTCAGTCCTTGGACCTCCACTCTTCTTTATCTACACTAATGCCTTGGGTGATTGCATCTAGCCTAGTGCCTTTAAATTTCATGTGTGGGCTGATTTTTTAAATCTGCCAGATTTTTTTGGGGCGCCTGGGTGGCGCAGTCGGTTAAGCGTCCGACTTCAGCCAGGTCACGATCTCGCGGTCCGTGAGTTCGAGCCCCGCGTCAGGCTCTGGGCTGATGGCTCGGAGCCTGGAGCCTGTTTCCGATTCTGTGTCTCCCTCTCTCTCTGCTCCTCCCCCGTTCATGCTCTGTCTCTCTCTGTCCCAAAAATAAATAAAAAACGTTGAAAAAAAAAATTTAAAATAAAATAAAATAAAATAAAAAAAAATCTGCCAGATTTTTAAAAATCTCCAGCCCATACTTCTCTGAAGTCCATACTCCTTTATCCATCTGCTTGCTAGACATCTATACATGGATGTTTAATAGGCTCAACCTGAACAAGTTTAAAACTGAGCTCATATAACCTTCTCTACTTCAGTTAATGACAATTCTGTCCTTTGATTTATTCAGGCCAAAATCCTTTTAGCCATTCATGACTCCTTTCTCTCACACGTACATTCTTTTTTTTTTTTTTTTTTAATTTTACTTTTAAGTAATCTCTACACCCAACTTGGGGATCGAAATCACAACCCCAAGTTCAAGAGTCACGGGCTCCACCAACTGAGCCAGCCAGGTGCCCACTTATATCCACATTCTGTCTGACAGCACATCCTACAGCTCTGTCTGCAAAATGTATCCAAAATCTGACCATGTCTCATTACTCCTCCTACCACCATTATTTCTTGCCCAGATTATTGTAGTAGGCTCTGAACTGGACTTCTTCCTTCTGCCCTTATTTCCTACAGTCAGTTCTCACACAGCAGCTAGAGTGATTCTTTTGTCATGTCTTTCTGTGCTCAAAAATACCTGTTGGCCTTCCTTCTCACATAAAGTAAGAGTCAAATTCCTTCCCGTGGCCTGCATGTCCCTGTGATGTGGCTCACCATTACCTCTGTTGTTTTATCTCCTGCTACTCTCCCTTGTGTTTCCTCTCCTCTAGCCACCTTGGCCTCCCTCATGTTCCCTGAATGCATCAGGCCCATCGCACCTTGGGACATAGAATACTCTTCACCTTGACAGGTTTGTGACTAGCTTGCTTACTCTTCTTAGGTCTTTTTTCAGATATGAACTTCCCTTTCAACGGCCAAATCTAGAATGATTTAAGCAATGTAATGTACTAGATTATAGCCCGAAGTATAAAATAAATATATGTAAATCTGAACTCATACAAATGATTGAATGAATAAATAGGAGAGGAAAGATAAGTCTTTGTTAAAGAAGAATTCCAATAATATATATAGATGCTTTCCCCTCCAGGAGGTGATGCTTAAACCTTTTGAGTGTGGTCTGAATTTAGGGACTTATTTGTAAAGAACAGATTATGGAAAGGGAAAAATAGTAACTTTACAGTGGAGAAACCTGGTCAGTATTACTTGTCATCAAAGGGATATCCCCAATGCTGTCAGGTGGATATGATGAACCCTCCTGATAAGATGTGAGAACAAGGACTCTTTAGCTGTGGTGTTCTTCCTCAAAACCAATAACCCCAGTCTAATCATGAGGAAAACATCAAACAAATTTAAATTGAGGGACATTCTGTAAAGTGTCTGATCAGTACTTCCCCTCCTCAAACTGTTGTGGAAATGATAAGAAAAGACTGAGAAACTATCAGAGAAGACATGACACCTAAAAACACTGTGGTATTCTGACTTAAAATTTCTTTCTTTCTTTCTTTCTTTCTTTCTTTCTTTCTTTCTTTCTTTCTTTCTTTCTTTCTTTCTTTCTTTCTTCCTCCCTCCCTCCCTCCCTCCCTCCCTCCCTCCCTCCCTCCCTCCCTCTCTCTCTCTCTCTCTTTCTTTCTTTCTTTCTTTCTTTCTTTCTTTCTTTCTTTCTTTCTTTCTTTCTTTCTTTCTTTCTTGTATTCTTATTTGTATGCTGGAACAGAAAGAGGAAATTAATGGAAAACCTGGTGAAACATGAAGAGCCTCAGGTTTAGCTACTATTAACGTACCAATGTTGGTTTCTTAATATTGACACAGGTGCTACAGTAGTATAAGATGGTAATATTAGGGGAACTGAAACTGGGTTAAAGTTGTGCAGGAATTCTTGGAATTCTACTATCATTTTAAGTTTTCTGTAAATCTAATATTAATCAAGGGGTACCTTGGTGGCTAAGTCAGTTAAGCATCCAACTTCAGCTCAGGTCATGATCTTGGGGTCCGTGAGTTTGAGCCCCGCGTCAGGCTCTGTGCTGACAGCTCGGAACCCTAGAGACTGCTTTAGATTCTGTGTCTCCCTCTCTCTCTGCCACTACCCAGCTCATGCGCTCGCTCGCTGTCTCTCAAATAAACATAAAAAAAAATTTTTTTTTTTTTAATTACTCCAAAAAAGAAGGATGGGACCTTCTCAAAAAGGCCTTCCCTGGCCACCATCTGAAAAAAGTTTTTTTCCCTCCTATATCTGTCAAATCCTTTTCCCTGCATTATTTTGCTCCTTAGTACTTACTGTCTCATAGCATATGTTTTACTCATGTTATTTTTTTCCATGCTACCATGTCTACTCTGAAAGAATAGGGATTTTGATCTCAGTCTTGCTTGCATCTGGATCTTCAAGGGTCGGCACTGTACTTAGCTCATAGCAGGCGTTCAATAAACATTTGGTAATGACTGAAAGAATGAATTCTTCTATATCATCCTTGTGTCCTTTTTTAAAAGAAGTTTATTTTGAGATGGGGAGTGGGGTGGGTAAGGGCGAGAGAGAGAGAGAGAGGAAGAAAGAGAATCCTAAGCAGGCTCCATGCTCAGTGCAGATCTCAGCGTGGGGCTCGATCTCATGACTGTGAGACAACAACAGTCTGAGCCCATATCAAGAGTTGTATGCTTAACTGATTGAGCCACCCAGGCAGCCCTATCACCCTGTTGTCCTTAAGCAGCATGAAGATTTTGTCTTTGGGCCTTCCTTTCTCTTTTGAGAAATATAGTGGTTTGCTATTCCAGTGGGGGAAATGACCCCTTATTGTTTGCTTATTTTTTTACTTTAGCTCACATAGAAATGAGAGTCATGTCAGAAGTGGATTGTGTGTTTCCATTGTGTTTACCCACCAGCAGGAAGGACAAGTAAATGTCATCAATAACTACTTTTCTGCAGAAATTGTTCCTCCTGAAGGTGAGGGCCAGCTTATGAGAGACACCCTTCTTTGTTCACTCCTTCCTCTCATGTTTAAACTTGTGATCCAGGACTGGCTGGTTTAGCATGACAAATATGATGTGTGTCTGGATGTGAGGACTGTGAACATGGGACTCTTTGATCTAGAAAAGTAAAGTTAGTCAAGGAAAGTTAATTTAATCCTGCGTTTGTAGTGAGCTGCTCTTTGCCAAGCACTGGAACTTGAAGGGTGAAGATAGTTGGAATGTGGACTGCTTCAACAAATCCTGGTCACTACAACCTGACAACGATGCTTGACTTCAAGGGAACTAAATCTAGGACAGACTGAAGAAAACCTCCCTCACATGGTCAGTAGTAAATACATGGTTAATATGGATTCAGAAGTACCTTAGAAAAATGTGTGGACGATAGCATTGCAGTGAGCAAGGAGTGTAAAGAGACTTTTGAGGACCTTCACTGATCACAGTGGAGAAGGATTGGTTTCTTTCACACTCAGTGCCTGTGCCAGAAGGGTCCTGCAGATTCCTCTCATGCTTTGATGGAGGTGACGTTGGATGGAGAATTATGTTGGTGGAATGTTTTCAGGCACAAGAAATGGGGAAATGTTTGAAGAGAGATGGGTCCGAATGATGGGTGGAGGATTGCAGGCAGTGTCTGTTCAATAGCATCTGTTTTTTTCCTGTGTTGGAACTTGATTTATCTCATAATATATTTTAAAGCCTCCATGGAACATACTTAGCAAAGAATGGGGTCACACTGATTTGAGGCCTGAACAAAGTTGTCAGGAACAACAAAACTATTAGATAAAAGATACTTCCCTTGTATCCAGCACTCTCCATCTCCTGTTGTTTGCAGGTTCCTTGTCCTGAGCGCAAAGATGGAGCATTTTTGCTTTGTTTTTGGTGCTATGCAGACACACCTGTGGTGCTCTCTGAACAAAGACCTGCTCTCTCCTGGGCACAGGAATTGGACCTGGGCTTGGGGCAAGATTCCTTTTGGAGACAAATAAGCAGGGCATTTTGCAACCCCCTCCATTTTGCTCGTCTTAAGGAAGAGGCCAAGGTTCCATTCCTTGGAAGTAGAGCAGAATGTACTTTCTTAAAACTATTCAGATATCACAGTTGGGTTCAATTATCTGCAGAAATAGATTTATATAAAAGGAAAACTTACAAAGGAGAAATTTGTACCAAATAACAGTCTACATTTTTGTTAACAATTTTTTTTTCTTTTTTAAGGCCATCCAGTTGAAAGTCTGAGTGTCCAGGAAAGAAGGGTGGGGTGGGGGGGGGGTGCGGGGTGAGGAAGAAGAAACAAGGAAAGAAAAAAAGAAACCAAAGTACTTAAAGATTTTTGAGTGTAAAGCTGAAGTCTGGGCCATCGTATGCTCCTCACCAGCTGTGCTGCCTGCCTGGGGCTTCCCCTCCTTTACTTTCTTCCTCACCTATCACTGCCCCACTGTCATTGGATGGTCAGGCAAGGAAAGCTGGCCTAGAGAACCTTCACTGTTCCAAGCCCCTAGCTCTGCCTGACTGCTGCTCCAGCCAAATTGGATGGCTTAGGGTCTCCTACAACTGATTTATTCTCATCTCTGGGTCATGCTTGATGTGAACCCTTTCTCACATCTTCAGGGCCATATTACAAATGATAGCTGTGGAATAAATTACCACAAACTTAGTGGTGTGGTGGCTTAGCTCACAGTGTATGTAGGTCAGAAGTCTTAGTGCTAGTTAGCTGAGTCTTCTGCTGAGGGTCTCGTAGGTTTCTATCAGAGTGTCAGCCAGGCTGTGTCCCTTTGTGGTGGCTCTGAGGAAGAATCTGCTTCCAAGATCATTCAGGTTGTTGCTAATGTGTCTTTGGAAACAATTCCTTCAAGTCCTATTTCTGGTCAAAGGGTAAATGCAGTTATAATTTTACTAGATGTCAAATTTCTTCCGTAGGGGTTGTACCATTTTGCATTTCCATAAGCATTATATGCAACTGCCCCTTTCCCTATAGTCTCACTTGTAGATATGTATTTGCTAATCTGATAGGTGAGAAATGGTTTCCTACTGCAGTTCTGTTTGACCTTTCTTGTATTCTGAACAAAACTGAACATCTTTTTTTATACAGTTAAGTGGAATTGTATTTATTCTTGTGCGAACTGTCTGTTCACATTTGCAGTCCTTTTTTCTACAGGGTTACTGGTCTTTTTCTTTTTTCTTTTCTTTTTTTTTTTTTTTTTTTTTTTTTAAATTTTAACGTTTATTTATTTTTGAGACAGAGAGAGACAGAGCATGAACAGGGGAGGGGCAGAGAGAGAGGGAGACACAGAATCTGAAACAGGCTCCAGGCTCTGAGCTGTCAGCACAGAGCCTGACGCGGGGCTCGAACTCACGGACCGTGAGATCATGACCTGAGCCGAAGTCGGATGCTTAACCGACCGAGCCACCCAGGCGCCCCTGGTCTTTTTCTTCTTTATTTTTAAAAGCTCTTTATGGATTATGGATACTTGGTCTAAATTGTTGCACATTTCCCCTTTTGTCATTTGTCTTTTTACTTGTAATATTTTCCATGCATCTAAAATTTTTATAAACTTACTACTATTTTTCATCATCAAATTTATTAATATTTTTGTTATTGTTTCTGGATTTTGAATCATAAATAGAAGACTTATTCTCTATTCCCAGGTTGTAGAGGAATTCATCTATATTTTCCTTTGGAATTTGTATAGTTTCAGTTTTTACATTTAAATATAATTTGTTTGCAATTTTTCCTGATATATAGCCATAAGGAACGGAGTTAATTTTATCTTTTTTCATATGTGTCTTAAATTATTCCAGTGGTATTTATTAAAAAGTCTTCCTTGGGGCTCCTGGGTGGCTCAGTCAGTTAAGCGTCCGACTTCAGCTCAGGTCATGATCTCATGGTTAATGGGTTCAAGCCCTGCATCAGGCTCTCTGCTGACAGCTTGGAGCCTGGGCCTGCTTCTGATTCTGTGTCTCCCTCTCTCTCTGCCCCTCCCCTGCTCATGCTGTCTCTCAAAAAGAAATAAATGTAAAATAAATAAATAAATAAATAAATAAATAAATAAATAAATAAATAAATAAAAGTCTTTCCTTTCCCCACAGATTGGAGATGCCACTCTTATTATGCACTAGATTTTCATATGCAGTTGGGTCTCTTTTAAAATTTTCTTTCCTGTACATTGCTAATTCAGTCTATTTATGTGCCAGTTACCAAACCTTTTTAATTATATAGACTTTGCAATATATTTTATTACATAGTACATCCTTCAAGTTTATTTCTTTGTGTGAGCACATGTGTGTTGTGAGAGAGAGAGAGACAGAGATAGCTCATAAGGGAGATAAGCCCTCATTCCTGAGAAATTTTAACTCTTAAAGGTAGGTAGAAGAAAGTTAGCTGGCAAAGGAACCTGGGGAAGGAGAGACTGTAGAGGTAGGAGGTAATTAGAAATTTGCTGACCCAGCAATAGCACTGCTAGGAATTTACCCAAGGATACAGGAATGCTCATGCATAGGGGCACTTGTACCCCAATGTTTATAGCAGCACTTTCAACAAGAGCCAAATTATGGAAAGAGCCTAAATGTCCATCAACTGTGAATGGATAAAGAAATTGTGGTTTATATACACAATGGAAAACTACTTGGCAATGAGAAAGAATGAAATATGGCCTTTTGTAGCAACGTGGATGGAACTGGAGAGTGTTATGCTAAGTGAAATAAGTCATACAGAGAAAGACAGATACCGTATGTTTTCATCTTATGTGGATCCTGAGAAACTTAACAGAAGACCATGGGGGAGGGGAAGGAAAAAAAAAAGTTAGGGAGGGAGCCAAACGATAAGAGACTCTTAAAAACTGAGAATAAACTGAGGGTTGATGGGGGGTGGGAGGGAAGGGAAAGTGGGTGATGGGCATTGAGGAGGGCACCTGTTGGGATGAGCACTGGGTGTTGTATGGAATCCAGTTTGACAATAAATTTCATATTAAAAAAAAAAAGAAATTTGCAGTCTCAGAGAAGTCAGGGCAGAATACATTCGGACTGAGTTACTGATCTCTTGTGTTAGGTGCTGCCATAAAATCTCATGATAGGAATAAGAAGCATCAGTGGTTATCACTTGGTGGGAATAGTGTGGAGTGGGCTTTGGAGTGAATGGGAGGTGAGGAGATATATTCAAGTGTAGATAACCTTTGAAAAGTTTCTCAGTATAAGAGAAGAGAAATAAGGAAAAGTAGTACCTAGAAGGAGTGTAGGGAACTTTTTCTTTATGTCTCTTTAAAGTTCACGTAATATAAAGTTAACAATTTTAAAGTGAGCACTTTAGGGGCGCCTGGGTGGCTCAGTCGGTTAAGCGTCCGACTTCAGCTCAGGTCACGATCTCGCGGTATGTGAGTTCGAGCCCCGTGTCGGGTTCTGTGCTGACTGCTCAGAGCCTGGAGCCTGTTTCAGATTCTGTGTCTCCCTCTCTCTCTGACCCTCCCCCCTTCATGCTCTGTCTCTCTCTGTCTCAAAAATAAATAAACGTTAAAAAAATTTTTTTTAAATTAAAAAAAAAATAAAGTGAGCACTTTAGTGGCATTTAGTACATTTGTAGTCACTACCTCTACCTAGTTCCAAAACATTTTCATCACCCCAAAGGGCAACCCCATTACCATTAAGAAGTTACTCTTCATTATCCCCTCTTTCTAGCTCTTGGCAGTCACAAGCCTCCTTTCTGTCTTTATGGATTTACCTATTCTGGGTATGTCTTAAAAGTATATATATATACTTATATAAACAGACTTTTGTGTCTGTTTTTCTTCCACTTAGCATAATGTTTTCAAAGTTCTTCCATGTTGAAGAAACTGGAGACTGTGTATAAAAGCTTTTGGAAAGACTCTAGTACACAGAGATAGGGTGAAGATCCAGGAGACAGGGTGGGTAAGAGGTAAGGTTCTTGAAGAGGTGAACACCATTCATTTGGAAATGGGAAGTTGGGGAGACCCCATGTGATAGCTTTTATCCATTCTATGGTGTAGAAGGCCAGGCCTTCACTGAGAGATGGGAGTCAGAGGTTCCAGGGAGGGTAGATGATCTGAACTTGTGACTGAGTGGAGGGGTAAGATGCACTAACTAGAGAAACGTTGTTATGATTGGTGGGTGGTACTAGACACTTTTAATCTTTGCCCACTATTTCAGTTCACAAAAGGCCTTTTGGGAAAGTCTTCTGAATGTTGCACAGTCACAGAGGGAATATTTACTTTTTTCTGCTGCCTTCTTCCCAAGACTATGTTCTAACCATACCGGAACTTGGGGTCCTACCAGAAATAGGACCCACAATGCATACACCTTCACAAGTTTAAAAGTTTCTGGTTGGGCTCTCCTGAAGCAGACATTGAGATATAGGCCGGGGCGCAGTATGTTTATTCCAACACTTGTGAAAGAAAAGCAGGGGAAGCAGGATTGGATGGAGGAAGAAGTCAAACTATGATGCAAGCCCAGTGAAGCAATGGCCATCCCAGCAGTGAGTTATGGAGTGAGTATAGTCCTTCAGATGGTCTTATATTCGGCAAAAATGTTAGGTTTTTATAGCCATACCTGGTTCAGTCATTCGTTACAGGCTGTCTCAGAAGATCATGAACTTGACCACAGCAGCTCTTTGCAGATGAAACCTACCCTGACAGAGTTGACACTGCAGGTTTCCTTGTGAGTGAAGCAAGTTTTTCCTTGAAGAGTCGATTTTTGGCATACCTGCCATGGAATAGATGGTCTAGCTGGGCTTCCAGCTGGAACAGCTTGGAGCTGAGGCATGTGGAGAGCAAACTCTTTCAGGACAACCCTTGCAGTCATTGCCCCAGAAATTGTTCTTACATACTGAGCATATGAATAGGAGCCAGGTACGCTGGTAGAGTTGGCACCAGAAGTTAGACTCTGCTTCTCAGGTAGAATGAGCTGAGCCCTGCCATTTGAGAACATAGGCATTTGTTCCCATGGGGAGTGAAATCTTGCTTATTAGAAAGTCTTTGTTCTCAGTCAATCAACTGACCAGGAGTGGTTTGGATTTTGAAAATGTTTCATGATGTTTTTGACTTCACTATTCTTTGTCAGAGAAATGATAAAAAGGAAAGTGCACCTAGTCAGCAGTCAGCAAATGTTTGCTAAACGAGTTGAATGAAAGAACCATTGTGAGCAGAGCAGCAGCAGGAAGGAAGCAGAGGGTCAGAATTCTGTGTCATCTTTTCAGAGGAGTCTGTGCTCCAGAGGTAGCAGCTTGACAAGCTTAATAATAGCTCAACATGGAAAGAGAGGGTGAAGAATAGAGCCTGCAGCAGAGGCAACCCTGTGGTCCAGGGTTGGGGTAGGGAGGTTTCTGAGTATGGTAGACATGGGTGCGAAGTACCTCAGCTGGATGGTGAGAAGAGAGAGTGGGTGCCTGGAAGTGGATGGGTGGCTGGATACTGGCCACATGTAGCCTTGGGACACAGAGAGGGGTTGGTCTGGCAACGTTTTCCCTGAATAGGTTTCTCCCCTCCCCATTGTTGGAGAGCTATGTGGCCCTCCCCTACTTCTCACAGCTTCCTCCTGTAGCTCACAGCCCCACCAACTCTGACTTTTCTCTCCCAGAACTTAAAACAATATGATTGCCCCCCACTCTAGTCCATTGATTGACCCCTTGTTCCCGTAAGCTGTTGTTTCACCTCAGGCCTGTGGCCCATCAGCCCCATCCTGGTTCTCAGAGTCTCTCAGTGTCCTTGTGGCTTCATTCTTTCCCACATAGCATGGACCTCATGGCACCTGTCATTTATAAGACACCGTTTATTGTCATTCCCCTTGATTCCCTCACCTTTTTGTCATATGAGGAAAGAGGTAGGACTGAGCAAGATGTTGGATTAGGAATGAAGAAAGGGCAGTGGGGTGCAAGTTAGAGTACTGGGGTACCACTGCTTTTGCAGTCAGGTTGCTAGCCCTGAGAGTGAGGTTGCAGCTGGGTGAAGGGGGATGGAAAGAAGCCTATAAATATAATAATTTATTATTTTAGTAACTCATTTCTGTAGAAGTTAAATTTGGCAAATAGTCTCTACATCTGTTATTTCACTAGAGTCCATTCTTACCTCTTTCCTGACTCTTTGTTTCCCTCCTACTTTTCAGATGTAGCCATTTTTCAAAGCTGTTGTAAATATTGCATCTTCTCTCTTTGTTTTCTGCCTCAGAGATTTCTGGCTTCAGCCCTCATTGCCATGCACATGACTCTCAAGCCTGTGTTTCCAGCCTCAGCCTCACCCCATGGGCCTCCGTCTCATATTTTCAGCTGTCTGATACAGATCTACCTGTCTCATTGGTGCTTTGCTCTCTTTTAAACCGAACTCATGGGGCGCCTGGGTGGCGCAGTCGGTTAAGCGTCCGACTTCAGCCAGGTCACGATCTCGCGGTCCGTGAGTTCGAGCCCCGCGTCAGGCTCTGGGCTGATGGCTCAGAGCCTGGAGCCTGTTTCCGCTTCTGTGTCTCCCTCTGTCTCTGCCCCTCCCCCGTTCATGCTCTGTCTCTCTCTGTCCCAAAAATAAATTAAAAACGTTGAAAAAAAAAAAAAATTAAAAAAAAAAAAAATAAAAAATAAACCGAACTCATGGGGCGCCTGGGTGGCGCAGTCGGTTAAGCGTCCGACTTCAGCCAGGTCACGATCTCGCGGTCCGTGAGTTCGAGCCCCGCGTCAGGCTCTGGGCTGATGGCTCGGAGCCTGGAGCCTGTTTCCGATTCTGTGTCTCCCTCTCTCTCTGCCCCTCCCCCGTTCATGCTCTGTCTGTCTCTCTCTGTCCCAAAAAAAAAAAAAAAAAAAAAAAAAAAAGTAAAAAAAAAAATAAATAAATAAACCGAACTCATGATCATTCCCTTCAAAACTCAATCTTCTTCCTATTTAATCGTGATGGCATACATCCTCCCATTTACCTTACCTTGAAACTTGGGCATCTTATCCCTTCCGCCCACCCCCACCCCCATGCTGTCCCCAACAGCTCATTCTTAATAGTTGCCTTGCTCTGCCTTGTCCCATCACTTTGTTTCCATTCTCAGTGCTCCCTCCTGTTCCCCCTGCATGATTTCTTCCTAAGCTATGGCTCCTTGCACAGATTTCCATCTCCAGTTGTGTCTGCCTCTAGGTGCATCGTCTACATATTAGCCTCTGTTCTTCTTGTAACATATTTTCCCCAAAGAAATGCTTCCCCATTGCTTAGACAGTTAAGGTCCCACTTGTCAACATGGGTTGTGAAGTGCCACAACCTCTCTCTTGCCTTGTTATCTCCTGCAATGATTCTTTCCACACTCCCCTTATTTTCTAGCCATGGGACTACTTCCGTTTCTCTAATTGTGTTCTGGACTTTGCTTCTTTTTTGACTCTGTTTATGTTGGTTCTGGTTATGTTTATATAGCTTCTTTTCCACTTCTTTCTTTCTCTGCTCCCTTGCCCCCTTAGCCTACATAATTTCTATCTGTTAAAATCGTACTGATTTATATCCATTGCAGTGGAATACTGTGACACTGTTGAGAAATTAGGTAGATGTACATAGAATAATATTGAAAATGTACTGCTAGATGATAGAAAACATGTCATACGACAAATGTATGGTGTGATTCCATTCTTGAAAAAATTGTTAGTATTAAATGTATGTGAATGTAGATCTAGAAAAATTGAAAAATTGTGCCCTGTTAGTAATTAGTCTTAAAGAAAAGTGACAATTATAGAGATTATAGGCTGATTATATATTCCTGTAATGTTTGACTTTTTTTAAAAATTTTTTTTTTTCAACATTTATTTATTTTTGGGACAGAGAGAGACAGAGCATGAACGGGGGAGGGGCAGAGAGAGAGGGAGACACAGAATCGGAAACAGGCTCCAGGCTCGGAGCCATCAGCCCAGAGCCTGACGCGGGGCTCGAACCCACGGACCGCGAGATCGTGACCTGGCTGAAGTCGGACGCCCAACCGACTGCGCCACCCAGGCGCCCCAATGTTTGACTTTTAAAATACAATGGTTGTAGGGCACCTGGGGGGCTCAGTTGGTTGAGCATTTGACTTCAGCTCAGGTCATAATCTCTCATTTGTGGGTTCGAGCCCTGAATCAGGCTGTGTGCTGACAGCTTGGAGCCTGGAGCCTGCTTTGGATTCTGTGTCTCCCTCTCTCTCTGCCCATCCCCAGCTCATACTCTCACTCTCTCTCTCTCTCTCTCTCTCTCTCTGTCTCTCAACAAAATAAAATGTTAAAAAATTATTTAAAAAATACATTAAAATTTAATGGTTGTATATTTATGTAGTAACCAGAAAACATAAAGGAAGAAAAAAGGTGGGAAAAAAGTTGTCCTTGCCCTCCCCACTTCAGGGTTCATCTGAATTTTCTCCTGTCTAGTTGCTTCCACTAGCAGATGCTCTTATTCATATTCCCACTCCCTACCACACACCCTCTCACATGAAGCTCCCATGAAGCTCCCATGAAGCCTCATAGTAATATATGTTACCTTATATCCCCTTCTTGTTCCTGAACTAAGACTAATTGGTATCATTTGCATCCTTGAGCCCCTGTAGGGCCTGGTCTGGTGACTGTGCTTGGTAGCTGCTCCAACAGTGTTGGCTGAGCTGGGATGCCATGCCCCCGGCATCTCTGGTATCCTGGTATCTGCTCTTGTGGTTTAGGAGGGACTGAAGGCCCTGTTTTTTCGACAGCAAGAGCTATATGCCTCATGAGGCTGATCGATTGGCCTTTAATTCATTACCAGCTTCCTGAGTAGGATTCTAATGATTATGATTGATAAAGATGTGATTGGAAATCTGATCTGTGTTCCTACTGATCCCTAGAGGAATCTATTCCCACATAGCAACCTAGGCCCTTACCTAGCACTAGATAAATTCAATTCAGCAATCCATCAAGACATAAAGTAATTGAAGTGTGGATTAGTGCCTGCCAAGAATGGCAGGAGGAAATGATGGAAGAGTTTTTGGCTAGAGGGGCTGAGCTGTCCAGCCCTTAGGGAATCCATTATTCTATCAGCCCACCATTCCCTCTATTGATGGTGTCTGCTTTGCAGGTGTTTTCAGGCCCCAGATCACAGGCTTTGGTCTTTGTATCAAAGGACTTGTAGCACATGGTGAGAGACTTTTCTATTTGATGTCAATCTGTTTTCTTGGGGGTAGACAGCAGAGGTGTTGGCAGTTAGGATTTGGTTGTTCCTGAAGTGCTGTCAGGCTCAGCACATCCTCAGAATGACTCAGAGACAGGGAGAGGCAGTGTCCAGTGGTGGACCAGGAACTGCTCCTCAAGTTAGGCAGACCTGGTTTGGAGACCCAGTTCTGCTGCTAGCTTGAATGCTACTCTAGGCAGGAACCATTGTTGGTTGCAGGATCCTAGATGCCTGATAATTTGATGTTGGGTAAATATTTGTCGACTTGGGCTTTTTGTAGAACCAGAGTATTCTCATCTAGAAAATGGAAATAACTATCTCATAGGATTGTTGTGAAAATGGAATAATGTATGTATGACACCTATTCTAGTGCCTAGCACTAAGAGGTAATTGGTAACTGCTAGTTTCCTCTTGTCTGTCCCCTTTCCCCTTATACCCTTAAAGGTTAGAAACCTTAAGACTTACTGTGTACATAATTACTAGGCTGCAATGAGAATGGCTTTAGCTGATGTCATTTTTTAGCAGGTGTGGCCTTTCTCCCCATCTGTAGTTGTCTTCTGTAGTCCTTGTAGCCATCTGCATGTATTAATGTAATAAAGACTGTATTAACAGCAGTGGCTCATGGCGCAACAGTGTCATACAGTGGAGAGAACCAAAGACTAGGACAAGTTACTGAGCTCTTTATCTCTGTTTACCTATTTGTAAAAAAAGTAATATTTTCCCTTTGTAGAATTTACATTGCAGTCCAAATCTACTTATTTTTGAGAGGGCATTCCCTTACCCCCACTGTTTCCCTGAAGGATGCTGTGTCCTATTACATGCCTCCTTTCCCACTGTTCTCCCTGGTTGTACTTGATTCACTTCTCCTGAATGCCTATCTTAGGAAAGGAACTCAACAAGTCAACTATCATTGATACCATATTGTGATAACAGTGGTTAATGCTGTGCTCATAGTGTGATACTACAAATTTTTTATTAGGCTGCTTGCTAATTAAAAGGACTTTAAGTGGCTTTTAGTAAAAGGATGTATATAGAAGACTGCTTAAATATAAATTAAAATTAATTTAAACCCTGTGATCATAAGGTTGCAGAAAACAAGTGTAATAATCACCTTGGATACTTTGGTTATAGGACCTAGACATTAAATGTAATTCTGAATGGCCTAGCAGCCAAGAGAAAAAGGTAAATATGATGAATTACATAATTATCATCTAATAAAATTGCCGATATTTATATTGGTTGTCTGCTGAGAAAGAAGCTTTTTCCTGGTGCTAGTAAGAACCGATCTAAAAGGCTTTTTCTGATAGACATTATACCATGTACTGCGCAGTGTCTTTAACAGATTTTTTTCAGAAAATGCAGAAATGTACCCCCCCCCCCCCCCGTCTGTTCCTTCTGTAGACTTTGAACAAAATTTGAGGGCATACAAGAAGTACTGTAGGGGACAAATCTAGTGAACATTGTTCTGTTTTAACTAGGATACAATATAGAATCCCCTTAGCAGAAGGGACAAGGAACCTGTCCTTTAGATTGCCTTCCTCATATGTGTGCTCATATTAGGTTGATTTTAGCAGGGGCTTGAGCACTAGGACTTGGCACAGCTTAATGAGTCAACATTTCATCTTTAAGACAACCTTAGCCTACAGTTCTTTATCAGGAATGAACCATTTGTGATCCTACTGTATGTATTGTGGCAATGTGAAAATGAATGGACACATGTTGACTTGTTAAAAATTAAAAAAAAAATTATTTATTATTGAGAGACAGAGAGAAACAGAGAGTGAGCATGGGAGGGGCAGAGAGAGGAGGAGACACAGAATCCGAAGGAGGCTCCAGGCTTTGAGTAAGCTGTCAGCACGGAGCCCAATGTGGGGCCGGAACCCACAAACCACGAGATCATGACCTGAGCCAAAGTCAGATACTCAACCGACTGAGCCACCGAGGCGCCACCGCCCCCCCCAATTTTTTTTAATGTTTGTTTATTTCTGAAAGAGAGTGTCAGTCGGGGAGGAACAGAGAGAAGGGACACAGAATCCAAAGCAGGCTCCAGGCTCCAGGTTTGTAGCTGTCAGCACACAGCCTGACGTGGGGCCCAAACCCAAAAACTGTGAGATCATGGCCTGAGTCAAAGCTGGACACTTAACCTGACTGAGCCACCCAGGTGCCCTAAAAAAAACTAATGAATTGTTTAACTCTTTTCATTAGTATGTCCAGTGGGTGGTAAAATGTGTACCCAGCAAATTTTGTGTTTATGTATAGCTTTATTTGGAGATGCAGCCATCATACACAATCTATCGCCACGTGCAATAACACACGTTAACTCCTTCTCTCCCCTAATCCCGCACTGAAGATGGTAGTCTTTAGTTACCTAAGAAATTCTTGTGTTTGAGATCATAAGTGTAATGTAGTATTTGTAGCTATGTGAGAGAAAGTAGAAATTCCACATTTTCATATCTCTTTCCTTTGGTTTTTCTCTTCTTGGGACTTTGAGGTTGGCATGTGGAAGAAGAAAGTCATTGGAAAATGTGGGTGTAGCCAGTGCCCATTTGCTAATGGAGAGAATTCACTCAGATTTCAGAAATGGAAGAAGACCACAAGGCTATAAATGAATAAAGTTATTATGACTTTGTTGAACCTTTTGATGCCAGTTAGTCTTGTGAGAAGCTATTCAGTAGAGTTTAATTTTCCATTTAGTTCTTTTTGCCACCACCTGAGCTAAAGAAATCCAGGCCAGTTCATTATACCTTTGGCGCTTGTTAGTAAGTTATTTGCCATCCCCCTTCCCTCCATCTCTGAAAGGGTTATCTGAATTGTTTGGGAAGGCAGGGTATTCTCTACTTGTTTATATCTATTATTTATGTTTGCAGTCAATTATACTCAGCCTCCCTTTCAATTACAGAGATGGCCCTTGAGCATTTTTGTTTCAGGGAATAAGTATCTGTTATAACAGTTAGCTCTGAAGAAAGGGGAATTACCCATAATTCTTGTCCTCAGAAGACATGTAGTACTAATGGATCCCTGGCCTCCTATTGACTCCTCTGGAGAGTCACTGCTCTTACTTACTCTTTGGCTCAAGGTCTCCTGAATTGGAACTGGCAGCAGGTACTCAGTGTTTAAACCAGATTTGAGTCCCTTAGAGGTGCCTCTGCTGTGAGGCCCCAGGATTCCAGCTTATGTTTATGCTGGCCATGTAGTGTTTGAATAGGCCCTCACAGTAGTCCAGGGATATGCCATTTGTGGAATAAAGACCTTCTTATGTGATGTTTAATGTGATGGTCACTAGCCACTTGTGACAGTTGAAATTTAAATTGATTAATATTAAATGAAATTTAAAATTCAGTTCCTTAGTTTCATTAGTCACATTCCCATTGCTCAGTATCTGTGTATGTATGACTCTGGTATGTTGTAGTAGACAACATGGATTTAGAACATTTATATTGTCACCAAAAGTTCTATTGAATAGCCCTGATCTAGAAAGCAGATGGCTGATGCTAGTTGACCTTAATTGACTGCTGATGTGGAAAAACAACCTCCTCTCCTACTCTTTATCTTATTTTTTTTTAATTTTCTTTTTAAGTAATCTCTGTATGTAGTGTGGGGCTCGACTCACAACCCCAAGATCAAGAGTTGCATGCTGTACTGACTGAGCCAGCCAGATACTCCTCCTACACCAAATCTTAAATAGCTGCTTAATGATTATTATTTTGCTGCTTTATTATAATTTAAAGTCATCAAATGAAAAGTGCTAGATATTGCTAGCTAAAGCCATTGGCAGCAATGTGTGGTTCTCTGCCTCTTGTTGACTGGCATTTTATATATGTGTGCCATGTGGGAGTGGTTTTCCGTCCACTAGGGATGATGAGGAGTTGACATGCAGGTTGTGTGGCTGAGCTTCTCACCAGAGAGATTTCACCCGATGTTGTGGGTGGATGGCCTTACAGGTTGATTCTTGCCCTGTTCTGCTACTCTGACTTTCTTCACCAGGGGGGCCAGGAGAAAGTAGGTCTGATGAAATCTGGAGGCTAAGGTGGGAAGATGGTTGGCTTTCAGGACCTGTAATGTGAAAATCAGGTCCAAAGGCTTCCAGAAGAGTTAAGATGATCTAGAAATAAAGATGTCTTAATTCTTGAGAAACCTCAGTGAGAGATTGGGAAGTTTTTATGTCAATTGCAATGTTGTCCACTATAATTCTTTGTAATTTTTTTTCAGTCAGGATAAAGTTAGCTAAATACTAGAGATTGAGAGAATATAGTAACCAAAAATTGTTTGTTGTGTACCCAAATGTGAATGTGAAATTTTACATGGAAAAATGCAGCCATATTGCACAAGTGACCCTGGAAGGACATCTTCGCTGCACTGAGAGAGAATCCCTGGGCCCATACAAAATCTTCCTAAAGGCTAGATCTAGATCCATGCTTACTTACTCAGTGCTTTAGTTTGTTTGTGGTGTGTTAGAGGGAATGAGGACAGTGGAAACCACATTCATATACATCACTCCTCCTACCCTGACAGTCCCTCATCCTAAAGTGCATTAAAGCATATGATTTGTCCTAGGATAAGCTGAAGATACGATCTGAAGAGATGACTCTCTCACAATGGGATTTGATTACCAGGATTTGGGAGGGGGTATAGGTATTGCATTGTCTCCCTGATAGCTCTCCAGTCCTAGCATATCAGTGACTGATATGGTGCCTCCGTGTACAACTGTGCCATCCACTCTGCCCTCTCAGGCTGAGTGCAAGTTTATTCAGAGAGGAGGCTTTGGAGAAAGTTCCTCATGACATGTGGCAAAGCCTCAGTTTCTGGGTTTAGGAGATAGTGGTAGCTGTTAAGAAAAGCTAAGGGAGGGGGCGCCTGGGTGGCGCAGTCGGTTAAGCGTCCGACTTCAGCCAGGTCACGATCTCGCGGTCCGTGAGTTCGAGCCCCGCGTCAGGCTCTGGGCTGATGGCTCGGAGCCTGGAGCCTGTTTCCGATTCTGTGTCTCCCTCTCTCTCTCTGCCCCTCCCCCGTTCATGCTCTGTCTGTCTCTGTCCCAAAAATAAATAAAAAATGTTAAAAAAAAAAAAAATTAAAAAAAAAAAAAAAAGAAAAGAAAAGCTAAGGGAGATTAAACAGTAAGCTCCCAGAGAGAATTAAAAAGATTGTTAGATTAGAATCACAGTGTAGGGGTCCCTGGGTGGTTCAGTCAGTTAAGCGTCCATCTTCAGCTCAGGCCATGATCTCACAGTTCATGAGTTCAAGCCCTGCATCAGGCTCTGTGCTGACAACTCAGAGCCTGGAGCCTGCTTCAGATTCTGTGTCTCCCTCTCTCTCTGTCCCTCCCCCACTTGCATCCTCTGTTTCTCTCAAAACTTAATAAACATTAAAAAAAATTAGAATCACAGTCTAGATAAGAATAGTTTGGGGAGATGGGAGTTTTGTTTTAGCTTGGGATTCTGGCCTCCTTTTCATGCAGTAGGACTGTTAGAATTTCAGTTATGAAAGCTGATAAGAGCTGAGAGAAACACCAGTCCTATTTGATGAGTGGTCCTTCAGGTGATCTTTTTGTTTGTTTGTTTGTTTAAGCCTACGCATCTCCTATGTGTCATAGAATTCCCCCTCCATTCCACTGAGCCTGCAGTCAGCCACTGTTCTTTCTAGGGAGACGCTGCCATGCTGGGAACTGTACAGAAAGTCAAGTTAAAAAATCACTGTCCCTGGTCATTGTGAGCTTGTAATTGAAAGTCATGGAGAACATTTAACTGATGCCTATTGTGAGCATATATGTAAACTATCTAATAATGTGAAATAATGAGGAAGTCTTGGGTATTGGACAATAGAAATTTAGGGGAAGTTGAAATATATGTCACTTCTATACTTTTTGTAATTCTGAAGTTATTTTGGAAACGAAGCATTTGTGTGTTTTGTTCATAAAGATATCATGTATTTAGCAACATGAATTCCTGAAAAACTTGTTTTTAGAATGTGGAAGAGAGGATGATTAAAGAACCAGAATTAGACCTGAGAGAGGAATAGCTTTTTGATCTCTTTCTGGAGGCTCTTTGATTGCTCACTTTGGATCACAATGGTTTTTGAATAAGAGTGACCATTAGCCGTACCAGTTGAAGGGAAATTGGTTTCTTAGTCACTGTGCTGGTGAAATAATGGGGTGGTTATAATTCTGACCTTTTTGACATCATGTCCTTAGTTTTTAAAATGTCCATCCACCTGTCACAGGCCCCAGGAATAATCATTTACTCTTCCAAATGGAGATGCTTGGAGCCCAGAGACTGATCACAGGATGGGACGGTGTATAAATAACTGTACCAGTATCAAGCTTTTGCTGTTCGCAAGGTCTATACATTCAGCCATTTTAGTGGCTTT
Organism: Neofelis nebulosa; assembly: GCF_028018385.1. Taxonomy (NCBI): domain Eukaryota; kingdom Metazoa; phylum Chordata; class Mammalia; order Carnivora; family Felidae; genus Neofelis; species Neofelis nebulosa. The sequence goes on from NC_080782.1 coordinate 124,967,644, forward strand.
CCATGTAATGCATTTGACTTTTAGTTTCTGTTGCTAAAATAATGGTGGCATATTCTCTTTTCCATTTGTTTATTTATGGTCTTGTTTTCTACCCTTGCAAAACTTGATATAGGTACAAAGCTTCAGAAATGTACACATACCAGAGTAATAGATAACTCTGATTTGGTTACAAGGCAATAATTTAAGTTGACAGGTTTAGCTGATAACATAAAACACAAGAGAGAAATAGGATCAGTTTATAAATGTCAGCAGAACCCCTGAGAGTGAGTTGCTGCCTTGGAGCTGACTCCGGTACTGTTGTTTTGTCTAATATATTACAAAGCGAAATAAACTGATGTCTGTGAAAATCTGGCTGACCAAGATTAAAAGAATAGTGCTGTAAATTAGCTGCTTCCTTTATGTCACTTTTAACCAACTTTCAGAGAAGGCTAAATGACAGGACATTAGGGTCCTTGCAGAAACTTGGGGTTCCAGTTTCTCTGGAATGCCAAGGGGCCATGAGCATGGATGGACCTGACTGTCGCAAGTCCTGCTGGGAATCACAACCTGCTAGTTCTCCATGCTTCACTATGCCTCTTTTCCAGGAAGATGGAACTTTAGAATAAAGGAGACTGTGAAGTCCACATGTCAGAAAACTTTACCTTGTTGAAGGTCACTATAGGTTCTGTCACTGTGACATCCACAGCCATCCAAAGTGATGATGTGAAATATTTCAGTGATTTGTAAAAACGAAAATCAATTCAGCATAATGAGGCATTGACACACAAGATCACCCTCTCTCTCACAGAAAATAAATATTCCTGCTTTACCGTGACATTTATTCCCTATAAATGCACTAGCATTTGTGTAGCGTTATCTTATGATTGTGTTTTATTCCTTGTGATGTGCTCTTTTATTGATGTCTGTAGAGCCAGGGGAAGTGGTGGGGACTGCTTAGGGCATCCAGGAGTAGTTGGTTTTTAGGAAACTAATTTCAATTCTGTATAGTTAGTAGGACTGGGCATAAAAACTAAGCACATTCATCATTTGCATGCCTCTCAGTGGCTTCCACACACTCAGAAGAGTCCTTGGAGTATTGCTTTTACTCTGTAGAGCAGTTTGGTCTGACCTTGTTTTGAGATATCTCTTGCTGCAGAGGAAAACTAAAGTTCAAGGGACAGAAATTTTTAAAAAGTCATGTTTCCATCGATCTGCCTCAAGGCAGAACTGCCCTGAACTCTGTCTAGAAACCCCTTTCAGAGATTTCTGTGGATATTGCTCACAAACTCTGGTTGTTGATTTGTGCTTTTCAGTCATTATGGACATTAAACATTGTCTTAGTCTGTTTGGGCTTTTGTAACAAAATACCATGGAGTTGGTGGCTTATGAATGAAAGAAATTTATTTCTCACAGTTGTGGACACTGGGAAGTCTAAGATCAAGGCACCAGCAGATTCAGTGTCCGGTGAGAGCTTGTATCCTCTACACAGATGGCTCTCTTCTTGCTTGTCACCTCACAAGGGAGCTCCCTGAGGTTTCTTTTATAAGGGCACTAATACCACTCATCAAGGTCCCACCTTCAAAATGACATCACCTTTGAAAGACCCTGCCTCCACATACCGTTATATTGGGGATTAGGTTTCAACATATGAATTGGGGGATGGGAGGCATGTGACACAAACATTTAGTCCATTACAAACACTAAATATAACTCAGAGATGCTTAGCTCTAAAGGCAAGAGGGGATGAAGGGAAATCCTATTTTAAAAACTCTTTAATCCTCTCGACTCTGAAGTCACCCACCATGCCAGTGTGTGTGTAAATCCTTATGGAGTTCCCATCCTCTTCTTTTCTTGGGTTTCCCTACTTAAACGCCTGGGTGGCTCAGTCAGTTGGGCGTCCAGCTTTGGCTCAGGTCGTGATCTTACTGCCTGTGGGTTTGAGCCCTGAGTTGGGCTCTGTGCTGACAGCTCAGGTCCTGGAGCCTGCTTTGGATTCTATGTCTCCCCTCTCTCTCTCTGCCCTTCCCCCTCTCACGCTCTGTCTTTCTTTGTAAAAAATAAATAAACAATAAAAAAAAATAAAAAATAAAATAGAGGGCACGTAGGCTGGTTGGGTGAGGGCTCTGTTAAAGATCATTTGGGGATAAAAACACTGAGGTTGAACCCAGTGTCTTGTTACTTTGTGTTTGAGCAATGCTCCTTCTTGTTCCCAGCCCTCTGGACCACCTTCTTGTAAAGCCATAACCCTACAAAATACCTGTCAGGTAGTTGATTGCAAATATGCAATTTACATTTGATTGATTGGATTTATCTCTGTTTAGCAGAATGTGTTAGAATGTGTCTGAGTAGTACATCTTGATTATGGCTATATGGTATTCTACATCATTACGTCTGTATTTTAGAAAGTGTGTATGTTGTAGGTGTATAATTTATAGATAGATTCCAGTTGTAACAGTGTATTTCAGGGGAACCCTAATGAACCCATTCTATAGTAAAGACATGAAATGGTTGGTTGGTTTGTTCTTTCCAGCTCCCCTCCTTTTTCCTTTTTAAAATATATCTTTATTTAATTTTATAATACATGCTCATATAAAAAAGTCATAATTACAGAAATATATAATGTACGAAGTAAAAATCCTTTTAAGTTCAGTTTCTTCACCAGAGATAACATATGTTAGTGTATACTTTTTTTGTTTTGAAGTTTATTTATTTATTTTGAGAGAGAGCAGTGAGGGAGGGACAGAGAGAGAATCCCAAACAGACTTTGCACTGTCAGCATGGAGTCCGACGCTGGGTTCTCACAAACCGTGAGATCATGACCTGAGCCGCAACCAAGAGTCGGACGCTTAACCAGCTGAGCCACCCAGGGACCCCTATTAGTGTACACTTCTTTAAACCCTTTTTATTGTAAAATTAAATATAGATACAGAAAACTAAAAGTGTATATAGCTTAATTATTAGAAGGTGAACCCTCTTGAAATCCTACACAATGCAAGAAATAGAACTTTACCAAGTACTTCAGAAGCCCCTCCAGTGTCCTATCCCTGTCAAGACATCTCCCTTGCATCAGATGTAACTGTTAGCCTGATATTTATAGTAATTGCTTCTTCACTTGTAAAATATTATGTTACCGAAGTGTACACCCTAGACTCTTTAGTGTTTCCCTTTTAAAAAAATGGTTATATCCTTCAAGTTTCTTTGAATCTACAGGTTATTCCTGTGTGTTTTTCCTTTATAATTTGTCTGTTGAAGAACTCAGGCCATTTGCCAGACGGAACTTTGCTGATTTCATACTCAGGATGCTGTTTAACATGTCTCCCAGATCTCAGTGTTTCTTACAAATCGTTAGCTGGATCCAGAGGCTCAATCAGACTCAGGTTCTGTCCCTATGGTAAAACTATATGTAGTTTGGGGTTCTTGTATTAGGAAGTACATAATGTCTGATTGCCTCTCGTGGGGTTACAGGATACTCATATTCAAATCTGTCATTTTGTTTTTATTTTTAGTTACATTATTTTGATAGAGACACTTCCCCTCATATATTATTTGGTTACCCAGTAGTACAGTTCATAAGGGAAAGTCAGAATAAATGCTTGGTTCTTTTTCCTTACTTACCAGTTTTCAAGATAATGAATTGGTTTCTAGTCATCCTCTGGAGGTGATTATTTTTTTTTTCTTTTTCCCTTTGTGAACTCATGGATTTAAGTGTATGGGGTATATTTTAATCCCTTACAATTATTATTTTTACTGAAACTGCAGTCATTCCATCTTTGTTCAGTTGAAGGTTTTCAAGTAAACTCTTTTGATGTTACCCTAGCAGTTATTGACAGCTTTCTTACTATCTGGTGTGACAAGATATTCTAGGCTCATCTTATTTAAATCCTGCTCAGGACTGAGATCAGCCATTGCTCTAGGAAGCCCTGGTTTCCTTTAAAAGGAGATGGTGTCTTAAGACTACAGTTTGGCCATTTGGGTTGCTCATTGCCATCATGTTGATCATTGTTTCTAGACTTTTCTGTTGACAATAGCTAGGAAATATATATGGTAATATACCTCATGCAGTCAAATGGATATTCATATTCTTGAGAAGAGGAATTTTGTTTAACCTCTTTGATATTAAATCCATATCTCTTTCCTTCCACACTAAGAATTCTGGTTTTAGGACACAGGGGAGTGTGCAATTAAAATATCTAATAATTACTCATTTGCTCTGTGTCCTTTTATTTATATAATATATATATATATAATAGTTTCAGAATGGCATTATTACCACCCCTTATATGATTACTGAAAACATTATGTGTGTGTTCTCGTTCTTTTTTTTTTTTTTTTTTTTTAATGTTTATTTTTGAGAGACCGCAGGCAAGGGAGGGGCAGAGAGAAGGGGACAGAGGATCAGAAGTGGGCTCTTTGCTGACAGAAGCTAGCCCGGTGTGGGGTTTGAACCCACGAACCATGAGATCAGGACCTGAGCCGAAGTTGGACACTTTACCCAACTGAGCCACCCAGGCGCCCCTCCTTATGGTTTTTAAATATTCCTCCTTTTACCTTCTATTTATCTTAAGGCATTTTCTGTTGTGATTATTCTTTTATTTCTAATTGTTCTTTGAGTTTTGGCACTTCATTTCTTATTTTTGTTCTTGAATATCTCCTCTCATTAAAAAAAAAAAAGTATTTAGCTCATTTTGAAATAGCAAGTTCGTGTTTTGATCTATTGGTGGCCATGTCTTTCTGACTTGCTTGCATTACCTGTAGGGATGTTACTCTTAGCCCTATTCTTTTTTTTACGGTCTTCTAATGTCTTTATAGGATTTGACTTCATTATTTTTCTCTTGCTTATTCTTATGTGGAATTAGATTTCTTGGGATTTGAAAGAAGCATGGTTTTAATTACCTTTTCTAAATTCATAGTGCTCCCTCTTCTGTTGTTTTCATGTAGTGTTCACAAACATGGCAGCTTCCTCTATAAGGTTTCTCAGCTCTGTTTTCTTCCCTCACTTTTATGTGGACCTCCTCTTTCCTTTATTTCTGTTGTTTCAGTTTTGCTTAATTTTGGTTCCATTTCTGAAAGTGTCTTATTTTGGGATGCTGTGCTGATACAGAGCACTGGTTGATTAAATTGAGAGTTCACTGGGACCTGATTTCTCTAGCCCCTTTGAGAACTTAACCATGGGTTTCTTGGACTTGCCTGTTATTGGACTGGGAAAAATCCCTCCTAGGGTCAACTGCTGTTCTCCCATCAGCCCACTGTGTTTTTTAGTGAATACCTGTTGATTACTGTGGGGTTTTCCTCTGTAAAGTATGAGAGGCACCTCCTTGCTTCCTTTATCATCCCATACAGAGAGTGGTACCATTCAGAGTTGATGTCATTTGGTGGTTTGTCTTCATCTGCTTCTGTTTTGGGATTCCTAGATATTTTTTCACTTAGTTTTGATGTAAATGTTGTTTATGGGTTTGGTTTTGCTATCTAGTCGCTGAGTCTGTTTTTGTGTGGGGATTTGGCTAGATGAAGAAACTATGCTGCTGCGACGTTAACATCATACATTCTTTAAAAAGAAAGATGAAATCATATATTTGCAATTTTTTGTTTTTGCTTAGCCTTAGTCATCTTTTTATGTCAGTACAAGTCTCCCTCTTCCTTGTCTTCCATTGAAGGAATGTGCTGTGTTATGCTGCAAGTTCCCTGTGATGGACATTTGTATTGTTTCTCGTGCAGAATTGTCAGAGTTCAGAAATTACATAGGTAAAACCAATGAACCTTCAAAGTAGTAATTAGTAAAACTTTATTGTGCACACACCAAAAAGACGGTTTGCAAACAGGAAACACTCAAACCAAATCATGGAATGAGGCTCAGGGGTGTACTGTTATAATGTAGCTTATATAGTGAGAAAGCAGCGACTCTATATTCTTCACACTGGTTGTAATATTAGAATTTTCCTAAATGATGGGGAACTGATCACTGGTTACCTCATCAACTTTGGGAAACAGCTTCCAGTTTTGCTATGACGTCCAGAGGCGTAAGCAAGAAATGATCCAGGTGAAGTTAGTCTTGGAAAATAAGTTAAATTACACTTTGTTTTTATGACTAAACTGGTTTTGCCTGCTCAAGGAATTTTCAAGGCTAGTCTCCATTTGTTTTTGATTTTAACACAATTGATAAAATATTGTAATGAACATTCTATCCATATATCTTTGTGTACTTCTGTGAATGTATCCATTGGAGACATATACAGAAGTGGAATCTGTTGGGTCAAATGAAATGAAGAGTTATAGTTTTAATACATGTTGCCAAATGCCCAAAAGTGTTGATTTATATCCTTAACCTGTTTTAGAATGCCTTTTGCTGATTGGCCTTGCCAGTATTGGCCTAAAAGCTCTCATGATCTCATAGTTTTTGAATTCGAGCCCCATGGTGGGATGGATCTGTGCTGACAGTGTGGAGCCTCCTTGGGATTCTCTCTCTCCCTCTTTCTGCCCCTTCTCCACTCATGTACTCTCTCTCAAAAATAAACATCTGAAAACAAACAAACAAAATATTTCACATACAATTTGAGTCTTCACCGACTGGGCTCAGGTGACATTGTTCTTGCCTTCTTGACCACAAGCTCTATCTTATTTCTGTTTGGTGGACTTTGGAATACTTGAAGGGTTAAGAATAAAGAGCAGTCATAGAGCTGTCACCAACATTTCATACACTAAAGCTTATAATTAGAGGTGATAGTACTCAGAAGTCTGCAGTGAAGTCTGATGTGTGTGTTTTACTAACAGTTAAGAACTAAACCATGCTTCCCTCCCATTCTCTTTTGATCTCTTGCTCTTTGTTTCTGTCTGTGTAATTGTCTTTGTACCTCTCTTTGATTTTCTTTATGGGTTGAGGAGTGATACTGTGGAAATAAAACACATTTAAAAATATGCTTAAATTAAGTTTGATTTTCCCCTGGTTCCAAATTAGAGACTATCTTTGTAGCAATACATCCTTCTGCCCTGCATTTCAGAAAGAGGAAATTGTTTGCTTTTCTTCCCATAAAGCTCACTCATTTTTGTTTTGGGACATACAGTGGACATTAACTGTGTACCAGACACTCTGTTTAGCAATGTAAGGAATATAAAGATGTCCTGACTTCAAGAGGAATCTAACCTACAGGAGAAAATTTGACAAGTATTACAATTTTATGGATTTGTTTCCGTCACTAGACCAGTGATTGCCTTAATTGTGGAGAGTCCATGTCTTATCCTTAATTTCCCTAAAACCTGGTCTATTGTGAGTGGCCAGTAAATGTCTGTTTAATGAGTAACAAGAACCTAAATGACTAAGAGAAAATAAAGAGGTAGTGCCATTAGAAAGGAATAAGCAAGACAGTCTGGAGATTGAAAGGAAGGGAGGACAGTGCATAATACCACATGGAGTTGGTCAAGCTAGGCTATTAAAAAGTGGATTTGAGGGGCGCCTGGGTTGCTCAGTCGGTTAAGTGTCCAGCTTCAGCTCAGGTCATGATCTCGCAGTTCTTGGGTTCGAGCCCTGCATCGGGCTTTGTGCTGACAGCTCAGAGTCTGGAGCCTGCTTCGGATTCTGTCTCCCTCTCTCTCTGCCCCTCCCCTGTTCACACTCTGTCTCTATCTCTCAAATATAAATAAATATTAAAAAAAAAAAAAGATTTGATTTTAACAGCCTAAAAGCAATGAAGGAGGTAATATCAAGGACAAAGGAAAGCACGGAATGTGTTTGGCTAGAGTGTGAGGTACCTGTGGATGAGGGAAGATGGGGCAGAGATCAGCAGGGGCCTTACTGGATTAGGTGGGGCTTGGACCCCAGCAGGGGTATTGGTACTTTGGAGCGCAGCAAAGAACCACTAAAGATTTTTAAGAAGGAAAATGCCAGGAGAGTTGTCCTTGGGTGATTCTTTGCCTATGTGCAATAGCAGGAGGCACAGCACAAGACCATCTATCTTTTCAGTGGAGATTAGCTCTCATGATCTCCTAGGGTTGCTTCTAGCTCAGGTTACTGGCATCCCTGGAGTTTTGAAGAATTTGCCGTTTCCTTTAAAAATTTGAAATGGGAGGTAGAAAGAGGGTATTAGAGGGTGTCTTGGAGATGGCTTTTTGGGAGGTGATTTCTGTCAAAAGGGATTCACACCAAAAGTAGTCAGTAGGGAATGAATCCACTTAAGGGTGGGAGGGGAGTACCTAGGCCAGAACTTCTTAAAAATTTTTTTTCTTTAATGTTTGTTTATTTTGGAGAGAGACAGAGAGAGAGAGAGAGAGAGAGAGAGAGAGAGAGAGAGAGAGAGAGAGAGAGAGAATACTAGCAGGGGAGGGGCAGAAAGAGAGAGGGAGACACAGAATTCGAAGCAGGCTCCAGGCTCCGTTCCAAGCTGTCAGCACAGAGCCCAATGCGAGGCTTGAACCCATGAACCATGAGATCATGATCTGAGCCGAAGTCAGAGGCTTAACTGAGCAACCCAGGTGCCTCAACCTAGGCCAGAACTTCTAAGCACAGCTTTTCGTGTACAGTGGGTAGAATATATGTAATCAAATGACGGTTGCAACATTCACATTAGGTGCTCAGGATTGGGAGCATTGTGAGGAGGCCCAGCCAGAGCCAGCATCAGCTGTGAGGATGGAGTGGTGGTGTGGAACAGGCTGCTTGTCTGAAGTATACACAGATTTGCTGGAGCGCCAGCCTTGTGCCCAGTGGCCCAAAACATCCAGGCATCTTCGCCCATGCTTGGGTGGGCACCTGCCAGCATAGTCCCTTGAGGAACTAGAGTCAGGGCAGCTGCTTTTATAAGCTTTTATGGTACATTGTTGCAAAACAGACTGAAGCCTGTGATTGAGTTAAGTTTTGAAACCCTTCTCCCTTGTTGCTGGTTGGCAGCTGTTCTCATTTCATTCCTCCCCATGTTTGCTAAGGTTATGCTGCTGGATGTAGCTTCTTTGCTTTCTATTCTGATGTCTTGGGGAGTGGGATAGAGACCTCCCCGTCTTAAATGGATTTGGTTAGCCTGCTGGTGGCCCCAGTCAAGGAAAGCTGTAATATGGGTGTTTTTGGTGTGGTACAGGTCTGGTTTAAGTGGCTCATTTGCTACCCTCTCAATTTGGATGTCCTCAAGCCTTTATTGTTACTTAACTTTTTGTAGCCTTAATGAAGCAATCTGACTTGAAAATTCTACAAAAATCATGGACACATCTCTACAGAACTCAATCATATATTCTAAGAGTTTGTCAACACTCAGTGTGACCATCTATCATGGCACTAGTCCCTGTCTCATAGCTGGAAAAACCGTGCACAGAGCGGGAAGAGCCAGGCAAACACCATTGTTTTTTTTTAAGTTTATTTATTTGAGAGAGAGAAAAAGCATGTGCAAGTAGCTCTTGTAGAGAGAGAATGAGCATCTCAAGCAGGCTCCATATGTGCTGTCAGCGCAAAGCCCGATGTGAGGCTTAAACTCACACCGTGAGATCATGACCTGAGCTGAAATAAAGAGTTGGACCCTTAATCAACTGAGCCCCCCCCCCCCCCGGCACCCCTAGGTGCCTGGCAAACACCATTATTGAGGCAAACACCATTATTGAGGGCTCCGCCAATAATGGCAAACACCATTATTGAGGGCTCTGTGGAATCAGCCCTAAGCATCCCACAAATATTCTTTCTTACTCCTCACAGTGAACTCTTACTCTGAGCCCCATTCTGTACATGGGCCACAGAGGTTATTTTCTCAAGTTCTAGGAGATATCATGTGGTGGAACTGGAACCTGTGTCTTCCTCTTGCTCACCCGCTCCCTTCTACCACCGCACTGGACAGCTGCCCAGGTCACCTAGATGTTAGGGGCTTGTAGCTCCTTCTGGTGAACCTAGCAGTAGAAGAGAAGAAATTAAAGCACAGCACTACTTAGTAGGTCTTTTAATACTGATGATGCCAAATACTAAGTTAAGAGGCAACAAATTGGGATGGCCGTTATACTTAGGTGAAATAAGTCTCGGGTGACCTCATGTTGTTGTGCATGTTGGCTGCGATTAAAGGTCCTCCCACGATGGTAGGGGAGGGTCCCCGGACCAGTTGTTTCCTTGACCGCCTTCCCTGCACTCTGTTTCTCCATCTGCCTCATTTCCCATTCAGGTTTGCATGCCACCTCCACTGCTCTCCCCTCCCCACCAAAAGGGAGAGATTTAAGAATTCCATCCTTTAAAACTGATCTAGAGAGAAATTCTGCCCTAGGAATTTTGTTCCATTCATACCCTTGGATTTCTTCTCTTTCCACTGGAGGGAGCATCCAAGGTGAGGGGCTTTTTCAGCAGGCCTTGGGGAAATTGTAGAGGTCAGGAGTCACCAATACTTGTTTTGAAATAATTCATAGAGCCACATTTGGCCCTAGAGGTAACAGGTGCTGTAAAAAAGAACAAATAGAGCCAATTATGGTGTCAGGAACCCTGGGCATTAATGGGGTGGGAAAGAGGATTAAATATTAAAGTACAATATCTTCACACTAGGCTTTTTTAACCCCCTTATTAAATTATGACTTCTGTTTGAGGAAAATAAATGAGAACAAAGGGTATGTTTAGAATATAATCTTTGTGTTTTAAATTTGACTAATGAGTGGTTTTAGCACTTTCATTTGGTTCTCAGTCAACCTGTGTTCAAAGTGTCAATTAACCAATAAATAATATGAAAAAGTCGAGTCAGAAATGGTTGCCACTCCTGCTAATGAGCTGCTAATGAAATTGTGCCTGGGTTGGAAATGTACTCTGGAATCCCCAAGAGTCCCTCCAGAAAATGAGCAGTAGTAGAGCCAAGGCCCCTTGCCTCTGGGAAATGGGTACGTTTAACTCCTTCATTTCCATCTTGGCATTTTCCCCCCACCTCATTATTGAGTGAAGCTCATTGCCAGTCTTTTGTGGTTAATATCAGTTACACTGAGACTTTTACAGATGCAGTTTTATTTGGCTTAATAATTATTAGGTGGGTTTAGAGGACTGGAAAAAATGTTGGGATGTACTGTGATTTATTTCTGACTGCCAGGCCTTTGGCCTCTTGGTGATTCCCTTTCTCTTTGAATTTTCTTGAGCTTTCTTCACCTCCAACACATGTGTGCTCAATGGGAATAGACTGAAGTCTGAATATATTCAAGATTTTGTACAGTTGAGAAAGTAGGGGTTGGGTGGGAGTATATCTTTAAAAAGAGAGAAATGACAGGAATTAGTAGACTGTAACCGTCAACAGGGTTATTGAAAACCTGATTTCCAGCATGAATACAATATTCCAAGTGCTCTGATTAAAAGGCTATGCTATATCTGTTAGTCTCACTTACTGGGTTTTTGTCTAAGCTAAAGAGGAGTTTGGTAAAGATTGAAGGTAGAAATAGAAGGACAGAGGCAATCAGCAGCCCAGGAGACAGACATGGAAAACTCATTGTGCATCTGTGGGTAAAAGTAACTCCTCTGCCCCTCACCACTGTTCTCCTTTACTCCATCCCTGGCTTTAAATTTGAGGTCTCTGACAGGTATCCTGGGCTGGTGGGAAAGTTGCTGCGCATGATTAAAGGGCTGTTGCTTTTATGGGAGGGAAGATGGACAGCCATGATAGGATTCCTAGTTTGTGTGGTCAAAATATTACTCCTTACTACTTTCTCATGCTACCCGTTCCCCTGGTTCAGGCTTTATTATGTGTGATTGGGACAAGTACAATTGCTTTTCAACTAGCCTCCTTGGTTCTTGTATTCCTGTTTTATATGCTGATCTCCAAATGCTTCAGATGGAGTTACTCATAGCACCCTAAATATGCTCATTTCTTTACTTGCTTGAAAGGTCTTCTCTGGACTTGGAACTCGGAATGTTACTACCCCCTTTTCTTCATTTACTTCCTACTCCTCAATGGCAGCAGTTGGTCTTATTCATGTGGTATTCTTCCCAGTGGCCAACACAGCAAGTGGCCAACACAGCAAGTGGCCCTCAGTGGGTGTGCAATAAGATGTGGTAGAAAGGATGCTTAGAAAAGAGCAGGCTCTTGCCTAACCCTGAGTAAATGCTTGTTGAAAAGCCAGTTATGAAAAGAGACTGTGTCCTCCATATGGTTACTTTGAGCCTTTGTCCTCTACTTCTCTGACTGTAACACAGGAAGTCTTCTAAGTAGCATTGCTAGTCCTTGAAGAACACTGCTCTTGTGAATTCTGTAGGTAGCGGTTGGTGACCACCTGTTGTCTGTCCTCCTTCTGGACTGGGAAGGAGACCGTGCATAGGTCCCAGCAGATGATATTTTGGAGGGTAGTGCTGGAGGGTGGTGGGAGCTGTCAGGGTAGCTGCTCCCTGAGGAAAACTGTGGAGTCTCTTGTTCTAAGGGGCTTTAATGCAGGTGAGGGATTTCCACTCTTGTGTGGAAGCCATACCAGATAACTCTTGGATTCTCTTGGATTCTGTGACTCAAGAGTGAAAATTCAGTTTGGAGAATATTTTAATTTTTTTCTCATTTTTTCATTGTTATGTACTTTTAAAAAATGCATAGATATAACTACAATCCAAACTGGTTTGCTGTATGTTTCACTGTTCATAAAAAAATAAATTTCTATTTGTGTTACCCTTAAAAAAAAAATAACATTAAGCATTGGTTCAGGGTTCAGCACTCCAGAGAGGTTTGTGCACATTTTTTTTTTTTGTTAGTGGTTCAGTTCAAGTTTGGCCTGAGAGACAGGATAGATGCTCATTTGTGTGAGGCAGGGATCTTGCCAGGACTTGTTTGGGGGTTTTGAATAAAAAAGCAGAAGGAGAGGGCTGTCGTAGTCATGGCAACTGGGCCTGTAAAGTCTCAGCTCTGACCAGCCCTGGTTAGGGGCTGGGAGGCCCTAGTGAGGTGAGTGGCACTGCTTCCTGTTCCATAGTCCTCCTATTCTTAGATTCTGGGGGTAGCCAAGGCAGGGGGCTGGCATTCAAACTGACCTTTCTGGAAGCCTACTGTGCCTGATGTTGAGCCTGAGCTGTAGACACGAGTAATTGGTTCTTGCCCCTCAGAAACTCAGCATAATCTGGTATTTTTATTCTTGTTGACACATACCCATAGGACTTGATAAATAAGATGTCTTTGTTTCATCCTGGTTGACATTTACCTTTTTGGGGCTGTTCCCTGAAGCCCTTTTAACTTCTTCAGAACACTGACACAGTATTTTCTCATTTGTTCTTCACAACAATCTAACACATTAGTGAAAGCAGACACAGTAGATTCTTTTCATTTGGCACAGAAGGGCATGAAGATTCAGAAAGAGAAAGGAATTTGGCTAAATTCACCCAGCCTTCAAAAGCAGAGCTGAGTGGGTAGCAGAATTCCAGGGCTCATGGTTGCATGGCCAGCTCTCATCTGAGCAGGCCGTGTCAGGATAACCCTTGATTATCCTGCATTGTAATTGCATCCAGGTAGGACTTGAAAGAGTCTAGAAGTCTGTGGAGGGAGAGTTTTCCAGGCACAAGCCTAGAGAGGACAGCCCATACTTTTCACCCTTCCCAAAGCCATGTACCTGCTGAGGCATCTAATGGCAAGGCAGAAACAAGAGCACCATGGCATCCATCTGCATTGGCCCTGCCTCTGCTGAAGCAGGGCAACCAGGCTGCCTGGTATCCTCACTGTGGGTACTAGCCAAGGAGGACCCTATCGTTGTGAGTCTAGGTAGAGCAAGTTTCTCATCACTAGGAACTGGGATGAGTTGGGACAAACACTGACCATGCAAAATTTGTCAGGTGAAAGATCTTTTCCAGTAGTCACAAATTGGCCATGGGCTGAATTCCACTTAGAGATAAAATTTGTTTGGCTTTTATATTTTAAAGTTTGACGCTTTTAGAGGGAGCATTTTTCTCAGCCCTCACCACTGTCTTTTGTAGATGGCCCTTCTCATTCATCTCTCATACTTGCCTGCCTCCTGTGGACATTTCTGTTGGCTCCTACCCCTTGGTCCACTGTTTGTTACCTGTGCTTCTACCAGGGTTCCTCTTGCCCAGGTGGAGGAAGAGGCCTTTATGGCCTCAGGCTTTCTTTGGTCCATTTTCTTCTTCTTCTTTTTTAAGTTTTATTTTAGAGAGAGAGTGTGAGTCGGGGAGAAGTCTGGGATCATGACCTGAACTGAAGTTAAGTGTGGGACACTCAACCGACTGAGCCACCTAGGTGCCCACATTTTCTTCTTCATACCATACTCAAGTATCCTGGGGCTGTGTAGGCTCTGTGCTTAGCTCTCTCTGTCTTGGCCCCTAGAAGTATTTGGTGTCACCTTGGACTGTACCTGATAGACTAATTGCTATTCTGGGATTCAAAAGGAGAAGGTAGTGCTTTATCCAATAAAATGAATTTTTTAAACATTTTAATTGAGATACAAATTATATGCCATAAAATAAACTAATTTAAAGTGTATAATGGGAATAATTCTCAAATGTCCTAGAGAAGGTTGGTAGAATACATGGGTAGTTTTCAGACTGTGGTGTTTGATGGATAAGAAAAAGTTTAAAAGCAAATTTTTGAGGAGGTGTCTGGGTGGCTCAGTTGGTTAAGTGTCTGACTTCGGCTTGGGTCATGATTTCATGGTTTGTGGATTCAAACCCCGTGTGGGGCTCTATGCTGACTGCTCGGAGCCTGGAGCCTGCTTCAGATTCTGTGTCTCCTGTCTGCCCCTCCTGCACTGTGCTCTGTGTGTGTGTCTCTATCTCCCTTTCTCTCCGAAATAAATAAGCATTAAAAATTTTTTTAAAAAACAAATTTTAGACACGAAGGCCAGCTTCTTTACTTTGCTAAGAGGCTTAACGTGAAACAACCGACTATCATCCATCATAATCATTTGCTCATTTTATAAAGGGGCATTTAAACACTAAAAAGGTAAAAACTTTGTAATTTCAGGGAAAAAGAACTGTTCATTGTATTGGACTCTTTTAAATTCCTTGTTTCAGGACCATTGGAATGAATTGTCACAGTAAACAAACCACCGCAAAACTTAGCTTAAAACAACAATAATTTCTTTTTGTATAGGTCTGTCTTAGAACTCTAGAAATAGTTCACATATCCTTTGGATGCCCCAAATAAACAATTAAACCAACCAGTGTGTGAATGAGTGGGAACCACAAAACAGAATACAGACACAAACAAGTGAACCAAGTATTCCACGTTAATAACATAATCACATTACAGTGGGTGAGGAAGAAAGGAAATAACCTAAGTGACTTTGTGAAAAGATCTCTTGAGTAGATACTGTAAAGTCATAGATAAAAGAACTCACATAAATACTGTAATCTAGTTGGGTAAATGTGTTTCTCATAGGGGTATGGGCTAGCAATTTTGAAAGTAGATTTATGTTAGAATTGAACAGTAAATACATTGCAGATAGTAAGAGCCAAGTTTCTCTCTGTTGGAGAAAGAAGTTACAAGTAAGGAAAGGGAGAAGACAAATGAACTCTGTGGTGTTAGATTGAAATGTGAGATGTCATTATAAACTTGAAGTTTTTAATAAATATACACATAGACAAAGAAATAGGGATGTGTATATGAGCGTATATATAAATGTATACACATACACAAATTTCTTAGTTCTTTCCATTGACAGGGTCTAAAAGCTATGATAACCTTAGTTGTAATGAGCATACCTATGACCCAGATCTTGGTTTCTAAATACTACTCTTCAGTAAAAGAAACAAGGGTTCCTTGAGAAGTAGTTGATTCTAGGGGAGGGGAAGGAAAAGACAAGATGAACTCGGGACATCTTCTGAAACCAGAAAGTAAGGAAATAGTTGAAAGAGAAAATGATGGGGGAAAGGAACTTGTTTAAGGAATACAAGAGCCAACCTGAAAGAATTGCTAATTGGCCAAGCTGAAATAACTGGGCAACAAAATAAATAATATAGAATTGAATTACAACTCACAGAATAAAATATCCACAAGAACCATACTGGTCTAAGTAAATAATTAAATAGATGGAGGACTGACAGTTTTTCCTTGTAAGGGAGTTGCTTTTTCTTTCTTTCTTTTTCTTTTTCTTTTCCTTCTTTTTCTTTTCTTTGCTTTGTTTCTTCTCCCTCTCGCTATTTTATTTGTAGCAAATTTTCTTTATATTTTTTTAGAGATGCATACTGAACATATTGTAATATTTCTTTTTTTGTGTGTGATGTTTCTGTTTGCAACATTGCATAGTACAAAAAGTTTAAGCAAATCTGGCAAAAAGAAACAGTGAAGTCTAAGTGATGTAGATATATGTATTCATTATGCCATACTTCTTACTGTACTTGAAATTTCAATTAAGGTATAAGGAAGGAGGGAAGTAGAAAATTGCCATTAGACTGTCACCAGAGTGGTAATTGTTGCAGAAGGATTCCCCTAATGGTGTGGTTTGAGGAGAAAAGGGATTTGTATAATCTCAAAGTATTTCCCTTATAATTTTTTTTAAGCAATTCAATGGGTTTTAGTATATACACAGTACTGTGCAACCATCACCACTGTCTAATTCCAGAACATTTTCATCACCCAGAAAGAAACCCCGTTTCCATTAGCAGTCATTTCCCTTTCCTTCCTCCCCCTGGCTCCTGACAACCAATAATCTGTGTTTTTTGATTGGACTATTCTGGAATTTCATTTAAAAAGAACTGTATGATATGTGACGCTTTATATCTGTCTTCTTTAACTTAGCATAATGTGTTCTAGGTTAATCCACGTTGTATATGTCAGTATTTCATTTCTTGAGTATTCCACTATTTGTATATACCACATTTTCTTTATTCATTCATCAGTTGGTGAACATTTGTGTTGTTTCCACATTGTAGCTATTATAAATAATGCTGCAATGAGCATTCATGTACAAGTTTTTGGTGAACATATGCTTTTAAGTTTTCTTGCGTATATACCTAGATGTGGAGTTGCTGGGTTCATATAGTAACTCTTTGTTTAAGTTGTTGAGAAACTGCCAAGCTATTTTTCTCAGTTTGGTAGTTTGCTATGATTTTTGTTTACTATAGTGGAAAAGCTCAGTAGATACTACTTTTATTAGTTGATCAAGGCCAACATCAACAGTCATAAGACATATTAACACCATACCCTTTGTGATATGATGTGCTAAGAAGAACATTGCATCATTTCTTTGGTGATTCTGTCAAGGATGCATGACCTCAGTTTAATCATGAGAAGACACCAGACAGTCCTGAAAAACTGATCAGTATTCCTTGATGGTGTCAGGATCATGAAAGACACGGAAAGGTTGAACAATTGTTGCAGACGATAGGAAACTAGGGAGAAATAACAACCAAAGGCCATATAGGATCCTGGAACAAAAAAGGACATAGTGGAAACACTGGTAAGGCTTGAAGAAGGATCTTTACAGTTTGGTTAATGTTACTAATTTCCCAGTTCTGATAATTGTCTCTGACTGTGTAACATATTAATATTGAGAAAGGTCGTGTGAGCAATGTATGGAAATGATTCTTTTTGCAGCTTTTGTGTAAGTTTAAATGTAGTTGAGAGTAAAAAACTAGGAAAGAAATCCAGTTTTGTATTCTTGCTCAAGTTTCTTTAAATTTTTTTTTTTTTCAACGTTTTTTATTTATTTTTGGGACAGAGAGAGACAGAGCATGAACGGGGGAGGGGCAGAGAGAGAGGGAGACACAGAATCGGAAACAGGCTCCAGGCTCCGAGCCATCAGCCCAGAGCCTGACGCGGGGCTCGAACTCACGGACCGCGAGATCGTGACCTGGCTGAAGTCGGACGCTTAACCGACTGCGCCACCCAGGCGCCCCCTTGCTCAAGTTTCTACAGATCAGCTAGACCTGGTTGACCGTGGCTACATTGAGCTGGGCTTAGCTTTGGTCTACAATTTGGGTCCAGATTTGCTCCATGGGTCTCTCATGTTTTTCGGTTCAGAATGCTAGCGAACATTTCTCCTGATGATGGTAGAATTCCAAGAGACAGGAAAAACATATAAGCACATTTCAAATCTCTGTGGCACATTTGCTAACATCCCCTTGGCCAAAGCACGTCATAAACCGCGTTCAAAGTCACGGGGTGGGAAACTCAACCACTAGTAGGAGGGACTGCAAGGTCACATGATACAGGGTGTGGATACAGGCAAGAAGGAAGAAAATTGGTAACAATAATGCAATCTACTATAGATTTTCCACCCTTGGAAAAGCAGGAGTTGTTATCTGGGTCTTGGTTTGTGATTAAAGTCAGTGACAGATTCCCAGTGAGAGTCAAAATTCAAGTGTGATATGGCCTTACTTAATTTGGACAGAGTTTCTTCTTGATATAGTTTCTTCAGGCTGCGGTTTGTCCCCAGAGAGCCAGTGGTAGGGAAATAGACACTGTAGGCTTTGCAGGCTTGTTGGCCTTTCAGGATCCATATGGTATTTTTGGCCAGTCCCCTTGCTCTCCACATTTCAATCCCTGACTCTTTACCTGGGTGTATCTTGTAACTTTTTGCCTCTACTCTTTCTGAGTGTCCTGGTCCCTTTGTAGAGGCCCTAAAATGATGCAGGTCAGATTGCACTCTAACTTGGCCTTTTTCCCAGGGGGGTGGAAACATTTAAAATACTCTGATTTTCTGCTGCCTCTGCCACTGTTGCTGCCATTGCTGGTTTTGTGTATCTTAAATGAGCATAACCTGTATTTTAAGTTAATGCTATTGTGGTTGTTCTTGCCCCCTGTGGTGGCTTATGTGAAGGGAGTAATTTTGGAATTTTCCCCAAATAAAATAAATTGGTTCACACAAGATTCTAGTCTATTCTTTGGCCACCTTAACATAGTATATATAACCTGTTATGTTTTGAAACATTTAGTCATGTTCTTTTTTTCTTGTTCATTTCTAATTTTGATCAAAAGTCTGAAAATTGAAAATGCTACTGTTACTATTTTTATTATTATTACTAGCATTACTACTACTACTAAAAAAAAAAGATTAACATGACTAATTGTTAGGAATCTACTTGCCCTACTGAAAATCTTTTTTGGCCTTTCCATTCACGTCTAGATCAGCTAGGATTTTCTCTTTTTAATTTCTAATTTTAATTATTGAGGATTTAATACTAGGCCATATGATAGGCCCTGGGGATAAAATGGGGACTGTTTATATTTACCAGATGAATAAAAAAACTAAACTAAACTATAATCACTAGTTGTGGTAATTGCTATAAAGAAAAGTTTCATGGTACTGTGAAAGAATTTAGGGAGCAGCCAGATCTGGTTTGGGGAAATAGAGGATGCCTCTCAGAGGAAGTGACTGTTAGCTGAGATTGGAAAGATCAGGAGATGGAGGCTGGGGTTGGAAAGAGCAAAGCAAACAGCAAGTGGAATGGCCTCATGGTAGGAATGAACATGGTTTTTTTCATGGAATGGAAAAGGGTCAGTGTGGCCTCAAGAAGGAGGAGTGGATGAGACAGAAGAGGCAGGCAGGAGCTAGATACCAGACGGCCTCATTGAGCAGTGTGAAGACTTTCATCTTTCTTTGGAGAGTAGTAGGCCATTAAAAGGTTTGAAGCAGGGGAGTGATATAGATTTGTATTTGGGGGAAAAAAATACCATTCTTTGTAAAGAACAGTTGGACTGGGAGCTAAGAGTAGATAGGGAAGGGCAGCTGGAACACTATGGCAATGTCCTGAAGAGAGATGGTGATGGTTTGGACAAGAGCAGTGGTGAGGAGGACAGCATGAAGAGACAGCAGGAGGGATGCCTGGGTGGCTCAGTTGGTTGAGCATCTGACTTTGGCTTAGGTCGTGATCTCATGGTCCATGAGTTCGAGCCTCATATTGGGCTCTGTGCTGTCAGCTCATAGCCCACTTGGGATCCTCTCTCCCCCTCTTTCTCTCTCTCTCAAAAAAAGAAACAGTCAGCAGGAAAAATCACTAGGTTTTGGAGACACAATGGGTATGGGGGATGGTGATGTAAAGGGATTATCAAGGATGATCTGCTTTAACCTTCTGCCCAGGAAGATTTTCTGTTGTTTCATCATTTTGGAATTTCTCCAGGTGAGACACCCTCTCCCCTCCAAACATTCAGAGATTAATGCTACAAAGTTATTTCATACCCCATGATCGTAGGAATAGGATAGAAGTTGCTAGTTCCTTGTTGTTCTTGCCACTAACTGGCCTCATCTTCTCTTTGGCTGCCTTCACAGCCTTTTCAATCCTCCCTGCTTCTTTTGTTCCTGGCCTCCTGAATGTAGCCTGTCAGTTTGTGTGTCTGAGTCTTTGCACACACAGCTCCATCCATTTTGGATTCCCTGTTTTCCCAGTCTGGGTCTCACTTTTTGCCTCGTTTAACCCCCGGTTTAACCTTATTCAAGAAGCCTCCCCAGAGAAAGTTTTCCCCACTCTACTTTGGATATATTTGTTTTAACCTTGAAGCATTTTGGATGGTTTTAAGGTTAGCAAGAAATCATTATGTGCATACACTCATGTACTTAAGTTCCCATTAATTTTTTTAAACAAATATACAGAAACTCCTATTGAAGTGGGGCAGCAGGAATAGAACAGAATGTCTTGGCATGGTGTTTCCCTGGCTCCTTCGTTATCTGTTGGAAGCACAGTGGTTGGTGGAGTTCACTGTGGTTCTGCCAGAATGGAGAAAACTTGAATTCTTGCTATATCATTAGCCTTTTATACTTCAGGTTTACCTGATCATTCTGAAAGAACTTGTGCTATATGCTTCCCTTAAAGGAATTTTTTTAGATTGTCATCCTTTTTGGATCGTTGAATCAAATTCAGCATCAGCAAGGCCATGCCATCATTTGCCAGGAGAAAGGAGAGTTGAAGTTGAGGTGTCAGAGCACCATTTCTTCTAGGTTTCCAGTATCTTGAAGAATGCTTTCCCTAAAATTTTCTATCCCTGTGGCCATTAATATTCCTTTTTGTAATTTTAGAATCTACCATAGTGGCCTGGGAGATAGTAGTTGCTTGGTAAATGTCAGTTGTATGAATGAATGGATAAATGTAACATTCCACATGTAGTATGTGATCTTGCACACTTTATTTTTAACCAGCCTTTTAAAAAAATCGTATTTCCAGCATAAATAATATACAGTGTTATATTACTCTGAGGTATACAATATAGTGATTCAGCAATTCTATATATTTACTCAGTGCTCATCATGATAAGTGTACTCTTAATCCCTTTCACATATTTTGCCCATCATCCCACCCAACCCCCTCTGGTAACCCTGAGTTTGTTGTCAGAGTCTGTTTTTTGGTCTTCTGCTTGTTTTTTTTCTTAAGTTGCACATATGAGTAAAAGCCTATGGTATTTGTCTTTCTCTGACTGCTTTATTTCACCTAGTGTTATACCCTGTTATACCCTCTAGATCCATCCATGTTGTTGCAAATCGAAAGATTTCATTCTTTTCTGTATCTTAGTAATATTCTATTGTATATATACACCGCATTTTTTAAAGTTTTTTTTTTTTTCATGTTTGTTTATCTTTGAGGGGTGGGAGAGAAGGAGAGAGGGAGAATGAGTGGGGGAGGGGCAGAGAGAGAGGGAAAGAGGGAATCCCAAGCAGTCTCCTCGCGGTTAGCAGGGAGCCTGATGCAGGGCTCGAACTCACAAACTGTGACATCATGATCTGAACTGAAGTCAGACGCTTAACTTACTGAGCCACCCAAGCGCCTCTATACCGCATCTTTTTTATCCATTCATCTGTTGGTAGACACTCAGATTATTTTCATATTTTGGCTATTGTAAATAATGCTGCAGTAAACATAGGGATGCATATGTCTTTTAAATTAGGGTTTTTGTATTCTTTGTGGAAATACCCAATAGTGGAATTTTTGTATTGTATGGTAATTCTATTGTTAATTTTTGAGAAACTTCCGTACTGTTTTCTCTTGGTGCAGGGGTTACCACTTTGCATTTCCACTAGTAGTGTATGAGGTGCATTTTTCTCCGTATCCTTACCAATAGTTGTTTCTTGTGTTTCTGATTTAGCCATTTTGACAGGTGTGAGGTGATCTCTCATTGTGGTTTTGATTTGCATCTCCCTGATGATGAGTGATGTTGAGCATCTTTTCATGAGTCTTTTGGCTGTCTGTATGTCTTCTTTCGTGAAATGTCTGTTCATGTCTTCTGCCCATTTTTCAATTGGATTGGTTTTTTGGTGTTGGGTTGTATAAGATCTTTATATATTTTGGATACTAACCTCTTATCAGATGTATCACTTGCAGATACCTTCTCCCATTCAGTAGGTTGTCATTTTGTTTTGTTGATGGTTTCCTTCATTGTGCAGAAGCTTTTAATTTTGATGTAATCCCAATAATTTACTTCTGTTTCCCTTGCCTCAGGAGACATATCTAGAAAAATGTTGCTATAGTTGATGTCAGAAAATTGCTGCCTGTGCTTTCTTCTAGGATTTTTATGGTTTCAGGTCTCACACTTAGGTCCTTAATTCATTTTGAATTTATTTCTGTGTATGGTGTAAGAAAGTGTCCAGTTTCATTCTCTTACTTGTAGCTGTCCAGTATTCACATCACCTTTTGTTGAAGAGGCTTTTTTTTTTGCCATTGCATTTTTTTCCTCCTTTGTTGTAGATTAATTGAACATGTAATTGTAGGTTTATCTCTGAACTCACTATTCTATTCCATTAATCTATGTGTCTTATTTTGTGCTGGTACTATACTGTTTCGATTACTACAGTTTTGTAGTAGATCTTGAAATCTGGTATTATGATACATCCAGTTTTGTTCTTATTTTTCAGGATTGCCTTGGCTATTTGGAGTCTTTGTGGTTCCATACAAATTTTAGGATTATTTATTGTAGTTCTATGAAAAATACTGTTGGTGTTTTGTTAGGGATTGTAGTAAATGTGTAAATTGCTTTGAGTAGTATGCAGTTTAATAATATTTGTTCTCACAATCCATGACCATGGAGTATCTTTGCATTTATGTATTACAATTCTTAGAGTATAGGTCTTTCACCTCCTTGGTTAAATTTATTCCTAGATATTTTTATTATTTTTTGTATAATTGTGAATGGGAATGTTTTCTTAATTTCTCTTTCTGCTACTTCATTATTAGTATATAGTATATATACTAATATATAGTATTAGTATAGAAATACATCAGATTTCTATATATTGATTTTGTATCCTATGACTTTACTGAATTCGTTTATCATTTCTAGTCATTTTTTGGTGTAGTCTTTAGGGTTTTCTGTATATAGTATCATGTCATCTGCAAATAGAAATTTTACTTCTTCCTTACTGATTTGGATGCCTTTTTTTTCTTTTTCTTATCTAATTGCTGTGGCTCGGACTTCCAGTACGATGTTGAATAAAAGTGGCAAGAGTGGATATTCTTGTCTTGTTCCTGATCTTAGGAGAAAAGCTCTCAGGTTTTTCCCATTGAGTATGATGCTCTCTATGGGTTTTTCATAGATGGCATTTATAATGCTAAGGTATGTTCTCCTAAACCTACTTTGTTGAGTGTTTTTATCATGAATGGATGTTTTGCTTTGTCAAGGTTTTTTTGCATCTCTTAAATGAGCATATGGTTTTTATGCTTTCTTTTGTTGATGTGACATATCATGTTGATTGATTTGCAAATATGAAATCACCCTTGTATCCCAGGAATAAATCACACTTGATCATGGTGAATGATTTTTTTAATGTATTGTTGGATTTCGTGGTGCCTCGGTGGCTCAGTCATTTAAGCGTCTGACTCTTGATTTTGGCTCTGGTCATGGTCTCATGGTTCATGGGTTCTAGCCCTGCATCAGGCTCTGCGCTGACAGCTCTATCTTCTTTTCTCTCTCATTCTCTCTCTCTCTCTCTCTCTCTCTCTCTTAAAATAAATAAATAAACTTTAAAAAAATTAAAAAAAATTGTTGGATTTGGTTTGCTAATATTTTGTGAAAAATTTTTGGGGGTGCCTGGGTGGCTCAGTAGGTTGAGCGTCCAGCTTGATTTCAGCTCTGGTCATGATCCCAGGGTTGTGGGATTGAGCCTTGTGTCAGACTCCACACTGAGTGTGGAGCCTGCTTATGATTCTTTCTCTCTCTTCTTTTGCCCCTCTCCCCTGCTAGTGTGTTCTCACTCTCACTCTGTCTAAAAAAAATTTTTTTTAAATGTAGATTCCTGAACTCCACCTTTAAAACAAAACAAAAAATGTTTGTGTTTGTGTCCATCAGATATTGGCCTGTAGTTCTCTTTTTGGTAGTGCCTTTATCTCCTTTTCACCTATCTTTGAGTAATTTTGTACAATGTGTATGAGTAGCCCGTCCATTCATATTGTTTTTTCAGGTAGTTGATCAACTCTCCTGAGATGGGTGGGCATAGGTTTTTAGTTTCTTTTGATTCCAGTCCTTACCTCCTTGACTTGCTCTGTCTTCCTGCCTTCCAATGAAGCCCTGGCCTAGGGTCTTGGGAAATAAAATAGGAGATATAGTCCCTGTGCTCATCAAGGAGAGAGCCTTATAGAAGGAGCCTGATTATAAAGAGAGCAGGATGGTGAGGTGTAAGCTTGCTGGAACAGCAAGCTCTCTGGAGTTTTCTGGGACTGTCAGGGGAGAGGTAAGGAGGATGTCTTGGAAGATGCAGTATGTGGCCATAGCCTTAAGGGTGACTAGGTATTTACCATTCACCTGCCCATAACAAAAAGGCTTATTATAGCTCAGTTTAAAGAAAACAGATTAGCTTAAAGATGTAGGTTCTAACTGGGGTTTTTGGTCTTTGCTTTGAAGTATAGAAGCCCTTGCCCATTTGCCTCATTACCTTAATTTGATATGTGTGTGGTATATGTGTGTTAGATGGATGGATTCAGGTAATGGAACACAGCAGGGTCTGGTCTTCATGAATTAATAAATCCTGTTGGCTTGTTACCCAGCCTTTCCATTGCAGTGTCCCTTCAAGGACCATATACCTTACGAGCCCTCTTTGTTCTTGGTTTTTAGGTCAGGCTGTCCCTGTAGGATCCCATGTACGGCTGAATCTCCAGACTGGGGCAAGAGAAGTGAAACTCCAAGAAGAGGACAAGTTCCAAAGTAATTTGAAAGCATTGAAAAAAGGCAAAAGGTATGGTAATAACCCTAGGGACTGGGAGGCGGACAGCACTGATTTTGTAATACTGTGAAAGTAATGACAATGTAATGTTTCTTACCCAAATTCATGTGGCTTTTAAAACATTTTGAAATTTCGTAGCGTAGAATTTGTGATAAATCTGTCAGGGTTTTGTGGAAGTTTACTTGTAGATCTTTGGAAAGAAATAGTTTGCAAAGCAAATTGATACTTCAGAAAAGGCTGTAGGGGGAATGCTTAACCTGCTTTAAAAATGAAGCTATTTTTCCCAGTACTTTAAGAGCACCCATTTGAATCCCAACAATTAATGCGCTGGTTACAGATGAGTCATCTATTCATTAAAACAGTCCTGTTAGGCCTTCTGCTTTGCAGTAATACTTCCTTGGTGAACAATAAAATTGCATTTTAAAGTCTTTAATTCAGACTAACTTTTCCTCTTGTTAGTCCGTATTAAAACAGGCTTTCTTATAGTATAAAAGTTCTCCAATGTTAAGAGTTTGCCTTACTTTTAATAACCAGATAAGATTATTTGATTTAGGACAATTTGTCCCTGTTTTTCTGTTCTTTGCCTTGAAATAACAAGTTTTATTTGCATGTTCTTTTTTACATGAGGAAGGAGGAGGAGGCATGGGGTTACAGGGGCTGCTAGAATTGGGTAATTTCAACAGTTATAAATACCAGTTAAGAGGTTTCTAAGACAGGGACAGCAAATTGTGATCTGTGGGCCATATTGGTACTGCTACATGTCTTTGTACAGCCTACAGGGTAAGTTGTTTTTATCATTTTTTAATGGATGGAAAAGTAAAAGAATGATATTTCATGACTCTTAGAGATTTTAATGTCCATAAGTAAAGTTTTATTGGAACACAGCTATGCTTATTCATTTATGTATGATCTATGGCCACTTTTCTGCTAATCCGGCAGGGTTGAGTAGTTGGGACAGTTGCTGTCAGTAAGGCCCACAAAGCCTAAAATATTATGGGGTCATAACGGAGTTTGCTGCCCCTGTTCTAATACATGTAAGTATTGATAACAAATAATGGATTGAGCAAGGCTAATGTTAATCCTTGAATTTTCATTATTTTAACAATATTTTGCAGTTAGATATAAGGTAGAAAGGGAGTTTAGAGACTGAGTATTTACCTGAGTGTTTTCCTTGATGTACTCAACAAAAGGTTATAGAGCCTGTCCATATGCACTTTTGGTTATGTGGCACCCACAATCCCACAGAGCAGCCTGTTCCAATTTAGGCAGTTTTTACTGTTAGAAAATTTGACTACATTGTAATAATATATGAAAATATTTGTCCTCAGGGGTGGCCCAGTTGTTTGAGCATTCAACTCTCGGTTTTGGCTCTGCTCATGATCTCACAGTTTATGGGATCCAGCCCCGTGTTGGGCTCTACACTGCCGATGCAGAGCCTGCTTGGGATTCTCTCTCTCTCTCTCCCCCCCTCACTCAAAATAAATAAACTTAAAAAAAGAAGAAAGATATTTGACCTCTTAACTGTCACTCCAAACTGAGAAGGATCTTTATTTCCCCCCCATCTCTCTTGATAGGCCTATATCTGAAGGCCATATGATAATTCATTTCTCACAGCCATCAAATAATCAAATTTCATTGTTGTAACCCCTGCCAACCCCCCTCTCTCCCTAGCACACATATATGCACATATTTCAGTGTGTCAGAGAACTTCAGGAAGCCTTTCCTCACATCTATGCCAAGTCTCATTTTCTAAATAAACAGCTTACTTTATTCTAGGTTTAAGGATATTGAATTAGGATCTTGACTAATTTGGAATATTTTGTTTGTTGGTTTTAATACTGTGGGAAGTTATTTTTCCAGTATCTGATTGTAGGTCTTTACTGGGAGCACTTAATGCTTTATCAGTTGCTCCTGTCTTTTTAGAATAGAAAGCAGAGTCATTCATGTGGTCTGTAATAGATGCACCATAAAAGAGAGATATTTGTCCTCTCTCTTCCCTCTTTACTTTTCTCCTTTGAAATGTTTCTGAGGGTTTTGCTCTGGAGTGGTCTCCAGGGTATATTGGACATACCCTCTTCCTTCTCAGCATTTGTTACTAGTGGCAAACCTGTCTGAACAGCAACCCAAAGGCATTGACAAGGTGGTGTAGGTTTCACTGCTTGAGCTCAGTGAGTCTCTGGCTGCCTTTGGTGGTGACTTCTTCCTGTGGTGGACCTCACCTCAGGCTCCTCCTGATTCATTTCACAGTGTCTTCCTGGCTCTTAGGTACTAGAACGGGAACAGAAGCCAAAGTGCAGGGCTAATTTCTGCAGTTGGTACAGTATTTTGCATATCTCGTTACTCTGATTTGGGGAACAAGATGGACAACACCCACAGGTTTCCATCAGATTGTCAAAGAGGTTGGTGATCACAGAGTTTTAGGTATCACTGGCTAAGGAAAGATGGGGATAGTCCTTTCAGACTAATCCATGGCAATCTCTCCACTAGTCCTACTGGCTGTGTGACTAGACATCCTGCTACCTAGAGCTGTAATGCCTCTGGACTGTAAAGCCTGGGACAAGGCATTGACTCTGACTTCTTTCAGAGGCCTCTCTTGGCACTGCCAGACTTGATGGTGTATTTGGTTCCTAGCAGCAGGGTGTTCTCTTGCTATTTATGTGTTAGGCATTGTTATCTCCCCTGGTTTTAGTCCATATCCCATGTCAGTATCTCAACATTGTATCTCTTTTTTTGCCCTGGAGCAACTGTCTTCTTTGTAGTGATGACCGACAGAGTATATCCAGGTTGTCCCATCTTGGGTTGAGTATCTACCATGGTACAGTATGACATTGTAGTTAAGGGTGTGGCCCAAAGACAGGGCCATTTCCTTGCTCCATTCATTCATTTCACAAAAGACTTATTGAGTGCCTATGTGCTAGGTATTGGAGATATAGTACTAAACAAAACAGGATACCAGCCTTATGGACATGGCAGGAAGATAAACTGAAAAATAAAAAGGCACATAAAGTAATTACAGATAGTGGTAAATAGTAGGGAAGAAATAAACCAGTCAGTCCCTTGGGAGGGCCAGTTTAGATAGGATGGTTTGGAAGACCTCATTAAAGTGATACTTGAGCTTAGACCTGAAGAATGATGGGGATTTAGTCATACAAAGAGTTAATTTTATACATTTAAGGTTAGAGGATCTCAGGCAGAGGCAACAAGAAGAGTCCCTAGCTTTGTCAAGGAAAGACTTTATCAAGTTGAGAAACAAGAAAGTGATTAGGGTGACTAGAGAGTAGGCGAAGGAAGAAGACTAATAGATGATTTGGGAGAGATAACAGGAGCCAGATCATGTGGAGTTTTGAGATGCATGTTGACTAGTCTTCATTTAACTAGAATTGTGATAGGAAGCCAGTGGAAGAT
Source organism: Neofelis nebulosa (assembly GCF_028018385.1). Lineage (NCBI taxonomy): Eukaryota > Metazoa > Chordata > Mammalia > Carnivora > Felidae > Neofelis > Neofelis nebulosa. The sequence continues at coordinate 124,996,012 of NC_080782.1, forward strand.
TTGGGGTGGGGTAATTTTGGCAAGATCACTCTACTTGCTGTGTGTATGGGGGATAGATTCAGAGTGGACAGAAGAATTACAGAGACAACTAGGATGTCATTTCTGAAGATCAGGTAGACATACTGGTGAATGAGTCTAGAGTGTCATGATGGAGAGCGGATGGGTTTGGAGATTTAATTTGAAGGTAGTGCCAATAGGACTTGCTTTAGATTTAGATTTAGGGGTTGATGGAAGGTGGTGTGGTGGAATCTGAGATAAAGCCTCATTTTGTGATTTGACACAACTAGGTGCTCAGAAGTACCGTTTATTGAAATAGAAAAGATTGGGAGAGGAACAGATTTATGGGGAGAAACATCAAGACCCATGTTTTAGATGTAATAAGTTTGAGGTGCCTGATAAACATCCCAGATCTAAGATTTATCAGTTAGTTATACAAGAGTCTGGCTGTCACTCAGGAGAGAGGATTGGGTCAAAGATGTAAGTTTGGGCATCATTGCCTAATGGATAAAGAACTAGGGGAGAGTGCAGAGGTAGAGAAGATTGTCTAGGATTGAACTCCAAGGCATTCCAGTATATAGGGTTCAGGTAGGAGATGAGGAACCAGCACAAGAGTTAGGGAAGGAGAGAGGAAGGGGAAGAAACAGCAGAATGTGGTAACAAGAAGCCAGAAAGAAGAGTGTTTCAAGGAGGGAGAGGTGAACTATGTAAATGATGCTGAGTGGTTGAGGAACATGACATTAGTGAAGAGTCCATTGGATCCAGTTGTTAATTATTAGTAATTTTGATGAGAAGTATTAGTAGGGAACGGTAAAGGGATCTGGATTAGAGCAAATGGCAGTGTAAATAGCAGTCATGAAGATGAGAAGAATGAGTTAAGACAATTTGTTCATAAAGTTTTACTCTGAAGGAGATCAGGGGAATGGTTTGATAATTAGAGATCATAATTAGTCAGAAGAGTATTCATATACTCAAGGGAATAATCCAACCAAAGGGAGAAATTGATGATGCAGACAGGAGGGAACAGTATAATGATGGGGGTTAAAGCTTTTGCAAAGGAAAGTGGGATCTGGAACTTAGGTTTAATAGGAGCAGGTTCACTGTCATTCATGGTCTTAGAAGGGAAAGCAGAGAATCTAGATTTGGTGCAGGTTAGTGTATAGAGCTCATGAGGGGAATATGAAGGAGTTCTTGATGATAACATCTATTTTTCTCAGTGAAGAATGAAGTGAAAATACCAGCTGAAGATGGTTTTCTGTCTGTGTGTGCAGACACACATGTGCACACTTGTGTGTGTGTAGTAGGGGCTAAAATGAGTGATGGTGAGTGGCCTGGAAGAGTGGCATTTAAGGCAATAAATGGAGATATGAGACATGATGGGATTTGTCCAGACCAAGTATTAGAGGAGGGAGGTGATAATCTGTTCAAGCTGTGCCCCTAAATACTTAGCTGTCTCTTAGGGGTAAAGAGCAGGGCAGTGGCATCTACATGCTGCTGGCAGTGGGTGATGCTTTTCTGGGAGAGGGATTCTCTTCCCTACCTTGTAGGATTGTGGTAATCATTTGAATGAAATATTACTTGTAAAGGATTAAAACAGTGACTGGCACATGCTTAAGTGCTCAGTAAATGGGAGTTATTAGCGATTATTAGTTTATGAGGATTGAGGTTTAGAGAAGGCAAGTGTTTTTCTCAGAGTTCTAGGGGGTTTCTAAGATGAATCAAAGATGAAATGAGAAATGAGCAAAGCCCTAAGCACATGCCTTTAATGAGACCTGAGGTCTGTTAGGATCTTGACTGTTAGACTGATGTGCTTATCTTGCCCAGAGTAGTCCAGTAACCCCTTACTTCCTCATCTCTGTAATCTCCCGGGTTATCCTTAACCCTTCTCCCCCCAACCGTCTTGTCAAGCACAGACACTACATTCCACACTTCCCTTTGTCTATGTTACTCTTGGTCTGATCTCTCTGTTCACTGACCTAAAATCATTGTTGGTGGTAAAGTCCACCCCCCAACCCATGACTGCCTCCTCTCCAATTAAGAAGAATGGTTGTGGCTTCGATCAGCTCCAGGGGGTTTTGGGAGGATGCCACTCTAGTCTTTGCCAGGTTCCTGAGATTACATCCACATTGGTTCCTTTCCTCCCTCTCCTTAGAGGCTGACTGTGGAACATGGTTGGCTTTGCTTCTAGTCCTTGATATTTCAAATCCATTCCTTTGTCAGGTTGGCACATACCTCCTGCATCAACTCTGGGCCCAGGAGTTGGTTTTAAAGGTGTGAATTTATCTAAACTGTTTTTGTGAAGAAAGGCTGCCTTGTAAAATCAGACCAGACATGCATGGGGGGGGGGGTTCAGGTCCCCATTGATCTGTTTATTAGAAGAATATAAATTGGGTGCATGTTATTCCCCTTATCTGTGCCCACTGCCCTCCAGGAGGTCCAGCCCTGGCACATGCTGACAGAACAGCACTGCACAGACATTCCAGACTTATTTCTGCCTAAGTAGCTGGCTGAGAGTGGTCTGTCCATGATGGGCCTTTGTCTGCCCCATGCCATTTCATCCTCTTTAATAAAATGACCCCTTCTTCAGCTTTGTATTTCTTCTTCTAGCTTTAAGGTAAGATTACCTCTTAGACTTGTGGCTGACCGAAGGCAAAGCTAGGGTAGTGCACTCTGAGTTCGAGCTGGCCATGGCTTACCTTGTTTGGGAGTACCAGCCACCTAGTGAAGTTTCTTTCTTGGGAAAAATGGTGTCTCCTTTCTAACTTTCACCTTCTTTTTGGACAGGCTGGACATAAACGCCAACACCTACACATCTCAGGACCTCAAGAGTGCACTGGCAAAATTCAAGGAGGGGACAGAAGTGGAGAGTTCAAAGGAAGACAAGGTATGTGATATTCTTCCCAGGGAGTTAGTATAAGCCTACAGGATGACCTTGAAGGGAGTCACTTCTTCCACAAGCTCTTAAAATAAACATGGGGTAATGATAATAATATTGTAAAATAACTTAAAAAAATTTTTTAAAGTTTATTCATTATTGAGAGATAGCGATTGAGCATGAGCAGGGGAGGGGCAGAGAGAGGGGGAGACACAGAATCCGAGGCAGGCTCCAGGCTCCAAGCTGTCAGCACAGAGCCCGACACAGGGTTCAAACTCACTGCGAGATCCTGACCTGAGCTGAAGTTGGACGCTCAACTAACTGAGCCACCCAGGCGCCCCATAATATTGTAAAATAAAGTGCAGTTAATGCCAAATAAGTAATCCTTATTGGACTATTTTTTAAAAATACCAATACTGGGAGCATTTCATTATTTAGGATCCAACTTCACATTACACGTTTGGGCCTCAACAAATTGAGGCACACGGCAGAGATAGTTGCACTCTTCATTATCACAGACAAGAGTGAGGAGAATAGAGATTAAAACCCAGACCTCCTTACTTACACTTGGATTAGACAAAAGCTTAAAGGACGGAGGAGCCAGGCTGGGAAGGAAGTCTTGATCCTTGTCCTTTGAACATGTAACAGATGTATTCCCTTTTTCTAGGCCTCATAGCAAATGTATTCCTTATTCCAGGCCTCAGGTTCCTTAAATGTACAATAAGGTGGTGGGGCTGGGGTGGGGGGTGTGGGAAACAAGAGGATGGCTGACATTTCCTCCAGTTTTAAATTTGTGTACAAACTAAGGGAGTGAGAAGGAGAAAGAGGCAGAATTGTAGTCCCTTGGTTATGCCCCTAGTGTCTGGGAGGGCTTGTGGGTACAGGCTTATACCAGCAAGAAATCTTACTCTTTAGATAGATTGTGAACTCATGTGATAGCCAGAGAATGTCACAAATTAGTTTTTATATTTCCATTTGAGTCCTCTCCTTCAAAGAAGCTCCTCCAGTGGCTACTTTGGAGACCTTTGCAAGTTCTCTCTTCCTTTTACTCTCATAATTCTCTTTTTCTTTGTTTGCATCTCTGCTGCTGGCCCAGAATCCTGGCGTATCTTGGAGGGGCAGCATCAGGTTATTGACAGCTTCTATCTTAAGTGGAGGAAGCCTTAGGTCCCTCAGATCCTTTTGAGTTAAGCAGTTGTGAGACAAATCAGCCTTTTTCTTTTTTTTTTTTTCTTTTTCTTTTTTTGGTGTCAAGGAGGACCTAATTAGGATGTGTTAACATGCAGACCAAGTCTCCATGTCTTCACTCATCTTAGTGAAGTCACATCTACCAGCATGGAGAGTGTATATGGCATGAGAAGATGAGTAGCAGGATGGCAGTAGTAGCAGCAGTGGGCGTAGGAAGGTGACAGGTAAAATTTCATTCCACCACAGATATATTAACTGGGTTTGGGAGGGTGAGGAAAAGCAAATCCCCTTAACTGGTGAAGCTGAGGCCAGCAGAGGTGAGCATTGTGTGCCTCGGTGCCTTGAGCGAGATTGACCTTCCTGTGGCCAGGGTTTGGGTTCATTCCCACTCACCATCCCTTCACCATGGACCCCATATGGGCCTGACAGTAACAAGCAGTCAGCCCCTGTTCCATGTCTTCTCTGTGGGTGGAAGACCCACTGTACCCCATCTCTTCTCTTGTTCTCTTTTTTTTAATTAAAAAAATTTCTTAATGTTTATTTATTTTTGAAGGACAGAGAGAGCACAATGGGGGACAGGCAGAGAGAGAATGAGACACAGAATCTGAAGCACGCTCCAGGCTCTGAGCTGTTAGCACAGAGCCCGATGTGGGGCTTTAACTCATGAGGTGTAAGATCATGACCTGAGCTGAAGTTGGGTGCTTAACTGACTCAGCCACCCAGGAGCCCCTAAATTTTTTTTTAAAACTTATTTTTGAGCAAGAGAGAGAGAGAGAGAGAGACAGAGTGTGAGTGGGGGAAGGGCAGAGAGGCAGGGAGACACAGAATCCTAAGCAGGCTCCAGGCTCCCAAGTCTCAGCGTGAACCCCAGAGCCTGATGTGGGGCTCGAACTCACGAGTGTCAAGATCATGATCTGAGCCAAAGTGGGCCGAAGTTGAACGCTTAACTGACCGAGCCACCCAGGCACCCCTCTTTTCTTTGTTCTCTTTTAATGGTATTCTTTCACATGATAAAGTTTGTGTAGAAAACTATGAATATTAAGAAAATATTCTTTTTTTAACTTAAAAGCAAGAGATTAAGTTTTAAGTTGCTGTTTTTGCCAACTGAAAAGAATCCTTTACCCTAACAAGAGAAGATTCCAATACCAGTACCCAAATGTAGGATCCCTGTCCCAGCTGGTTTAAGTCAGCTGCCAGTTTGAAGATAGAATTGCCACACTCCTTTTTCACTTCTGTGGAGTGTAGGTTATTGGCTTCTTCGCTGGGTCCTAGGATTTTTCTCCTGCTTTCATTTGGAGCCTGTCTAGATTGACTCAGTTTATTGTCAGTGCCCTTGGGACTGGCAAATAAATTGACTTGAAGTAGGTTGGGGAGTTTCTGACATATCTCAGGCTCCTGGCTACAGATGGCATCATCCTTTTTGTTTATCAGTCTTTAAACTCAGGTTTTATGGTGCTTTTGCTATTTATAAAAATAATGCTGTCAAATATTGTGCCAATACTATCAATTGAAATTTTTTTACTTGATTTTTTAGGTGGAAGGGCACCAATTCTGTTATGTATATTGGTACCTTAGATTTAAATGAATCAGTCCTTCCCAGAATCCCTTGCTTTGTGGGAAAGCTCTGTCTGGCCAAACAGATTTGGGCTTTTGTTGTCGAATCTGATCCCTTTATACCTCCATTACCATAAATGTCTTGATGCTTTATTTTATTATGTCAGCTATTGTTCACCTGTAGCTATAAATTGCTCCACTTAAAAATGGGACCTTCTCAGACTTTTGATTCTGGACAAGATAAAGTAGACTCATTTCTTACTATTTCTCCTGCTAAGAACAACTAAAAACCTTGGGCGTAATACTGAAAGCAAATATTAGAAGACTCTACAAGGTGGGAAGAAGAAAGCAGACTGGCTAGGGACCTTAGAACTGGAAGAATGACACAACACTGAGTTCCTTGGGCTTTCTTTTCCCCCTTTGTATATCTCAGAGTGGGTATTGGAGGAGCCCACACCCAGGAAATGCTAACAGGTACAGATAGAAAAAGCCCTAAAGAAGACCTGGTCTTTCTAGAGAAATCACTAGGAAAAGGGCAGCCAAATAGAACAAAACCCTTTTTGACAGTACTTTTGGCTACTTTAGCCAAAAACAATGGAAATGTCCCATCCCACCCTTAGTACCAGTGGAAGTTGAATCAGGAACTTGAATGTCCATCTTCCACTTGGTGGTAGCAGGCTGCACTCTTACTCCTCCACCAGAATGGTGTCAGCAGAAGCCAAGCAGAGAGGCTGAACTTAGACCCCCCTACCGATGGCAATGAGATGATGTGATGCAGTGCTCTGCTATCTTGACCAAGATTGAACAGAGAGCTGGATTCAATGATTGAACAGACAGCTGGAATTTCTCCCCTCTGCCCAGTGGTAGAAGACTGTTCCCTGCTTCTCGTGCTGGTGTGTTACCTGCAGACACCAAGTGAGGAGCCTGGCTTCCCACCCTCCACATGGAAGTAGCAGGCTGGTTCTCCTGTTGGGATGGTGTCTTGAGACACCAAGAAATGTACTTGAATGTCTTCCCCTGCCTGACACTACCAACGTGGTTTTTCACTTGGAGCTGAGGTGATGCCATTGTGTGTGTTGGCAGAGGTGGGAGGGTGGGGGAGCAGAGATGGAGGGGGGGGGTGGCGTCTAAGAGGTGGTGGTGAATGGAGAATCTATAGTCCTACCTTCTCCTTGGTGGCACTGACATAGTGTGAGGCATAATTCTGCTCCCCACTCTGGGGCAGTGTCATTGAGGGTAAGTGATAAGCCCAAACTTCCACCCTCAGACCAGCAGCAATGAAGAAGTGTTTCACTTCCCCCACCCAGGTGATATAGAAGCTAAGGAAAGACCAATGTAGAGTGTCTACTGGCAGCAGGTGGCGTTGTTCTTCCTCCTAACTAGTAACCGGTGGTAGGATTTTGGAGAAAAGGGAGCTGGAGAAAGGGATTTCACAAATGAAGTTCTGGGCAAGTCTCTAGTGACCCACATGAGAAACTGACCAGAATTAACATAGCAGAAGATTTGAGAACTGAACTAAGTTGTGGAACACTGCCAGGTTTTTGGATGAGCCTCTGGGTTGCACATAAAGGAAACAGACCAAAATAACACTGTAAAGGGTCTGGAAACGAAACTGTCTTACAGTTACAGCCATACAAGAAGGATAGAATCAGCATATTAAATGTAAACATTGTAACTGCCTGCTGAAAATGAAGATTGAATAGGCTTCATAGTTGTAAAACTTGATACCTAAAATGTCCAGGATAAAAAACAAAACAAAACAAAACAAAAAAACAAAATAAAACAACTCTCACCATACCAAGAACTAAGAACATCAAACCTTGAATTAGGAAAGACAATTAACAAATGCCAAAAGTGAGAGGACACAGAAGTTTTGAATTACAAAGATTTCAAAGCAGTTAACATAAAAGTGGTTCAACAAACAATTGTGAAAACTCTTGAAACAAATGACAACCTGAGCAAAGAACTAGATGATGTAAAAAAGAATCAAATGGAATTTTTAGAACTGGAAAAATACAACCAACATTGTTTAAAAACATTGAATGGGCTCAGTAGCAGAATAGGGAAGAGAGAGAAGAACCAATGAACTTGACAGAAATTACTAAAAAGTCTAAATAACAGAGAAAATGAATAGGAAAAACAGTGAACAGAGACTTAGGGACTTGTGTGATTATAAGAAAAGATCTAATATTTCTGCCATTGGAGTCTTAGGAAAAGAGAAAGAATACTGAAAAATAATGAAGACATAAACTAAGAAATAAAGATGGGGGGGGCGCCTACGTGGCTCGGTTGGTTAACGTCTGACTTTGGCTCAGGTCATGATCTCATGGTTCATGAGTCTGAGCCCCTTGTCGGGCTCTGTGCTGACAGCTTGGTGCCTGGAGCCTGCTTCAGGTTCTGTGTCTCCCTTTCTGTCTGCCCCTTCCCAGCTCGCGCTCTCTCTCAAAAATAAATAAACATTAAAAAAAAGTTTAAAAAAAAAAAAGATGGAAAAATCCCCAAATATGGTCAAGAGCATAAATGAATGGATTCTTGAAACTGAATGAATTTTCAGTAGGATAAACTCAGAGAAATCAACACCATGACTCTTCACAGTCAACCTCCTGAAAATGAAATACAGAAAAAATGTTGAAAGCAGCTGGTTAGAAACAATATACTGCTGAAACAATGATTGACAGTGCATTTTTTATTTGATACCACAGAGACCAGACTATGTGGCACAGTATTTTTCAAGTGCTGAAAAAAAAATTATAATCTTAGAATTTTATACCCAATGAAAATATTCTCATGAGTGAAAAAGAAATCAAGGCATTCTTGCACAAAAGAAAATTAAAAGAATTTGTAACCAGCAGACCTACCTAAAAGAATGACTAAAGAATATTCTCCAAATAGAAAGGAAATAATAGCAGAAAGAAACTGGAAACATCAGGAAGAAGAAAAGAACAATGAAATGTATCAAAATAAGGGAAGAAAGTATAGACTTTCTCTTATGTTTTAAAAATGTTGGATAGTTGAAGCAAAAATTATGACTTCTTCTGTAACTACATATATGTTCAATATGAATTTTACTATCAGAATTACCACTATTTATTTCTTTGCTACACTTTGATCTTTCTTGGCCAGTTCTTTCTTTTGATTATCCGTTTTTATGAAATGTTACATGGATTTATCATTAGAGGATGGTGAAGTCCTACAACTACACACTTGACATCTGTGTATGAACTGAGTAATGAATCCACAGTGACCAGTCATACTTCAAAAGAAGTAGTGTGATCAGCCACTCATCATCATGAGCATTTATGTTATATGTAGTGATTTGTGGACTGAAGAGCTAGCAGCAAAGTTTGTAGTTGATGCAATTGTAGTTAGCTGAAATCTGTAGTAACTGAAATTTGGGTAGTGTTGGGAGAATGGTGTTAGCTAAACTATAGTCCTTGAATTTGGCATGTTTAAGTTTGGTGCAAAGCAAAGACTGTGTCTGATTAAAGACTTGTATCTAGACTGTAAAGAACTCTAAAAGCTCAGCAGTAAAAACAACAACGTATTTAGAGAATGAGCAAAGGAAACGAACAGACATTTCACCTAAGATTTGTGGATGGCAGATAAGCACTTGAGAAGATGTTTAATGTCATTAGATTTTGGAGAAATGCAAATTAAATCCTTAATGAGGTAACACTATGCATCTATTAGAATACCTACAACAAAAATGATGATAATATTAAATACTAGTGGGGATGTGGAGAAACCGGGTCTTTCACACATTGTTGGTGAGAATGTAAAATGGTACAGTCACTGTGGAAAACAGGCAGTTTCTTATAAAACCAAATATATGCTTATCATATGACCCAGTAGTTATGCTTGTGGGCATTTATCCTGGAGAAATAAGAACTTAAATTTATATAAAAAACCTTTATACAGGGGCACCTGGTTGCCTCGGTTGGTTAAGCATCTGACTCTTGATTTCAGCTTAGGTCATGGTGTCATGGTTTGTGAGTTTGAGCCCCACATTGGGCTCTGTACTGGCAATGCCAAGCCTGCTTGGGATTCATATTCTCTCTCTCTCTCTCTCTCTCTCTCTCTCTCTCTCTCTCTCTCTTTTTCTCAAAATAAGTAAACATTTTTTAAAAAGCCTTTATACAAATATTCATGTGATTTTATTCATAATAGCCAATACCTGGAAACATCTCAAATGTTCAACAGGTAAATGGTTAAGCAAACTGTATACCTATAGAGTGGAATGCTACTCAGCATTAAAAATAAATGATCCATTGGGGCACCTGGGTGACTCAGTCTTTTAAGCATCTCACTCTTGATTTCTACTAAGGTCATGGTCTCACAATTCGTGAGTTCAAGCCCCACTTCAGGCTCCGCTCTGACAGGATAGAGCCTACTTGTGATTATCTCTCTCTGCCCCTCTCCCATGTGGGTGCTCTCTCTCTTTCACATGTTCTCTATCTCTCTCTCTCAAAAAATAAATAGACTTAAAAAAAAATAAATGAACCATTGATACGTGTGATAATTTGGATAGATCTCAAGTGCATTATGTTCAGATAAAAAAAAAACCTATCTCAAAAGATTACAGACTGTGTGAGTCCATCTTTATAACATTCCTCAAATGCCAGAATTATGGATATGTAGAAAAAATTAGTGGTTGCCAGGGCACAGGGATGGGTGGGAGGATGAGGTGCAGCTTATAAAGGGGTAGCTCAATGGAGTTGTTTGGTGGTGGTGGAATAGTTCAGTAGCCTGATTGTTCTGGTGGATACATAAATGTATACATTAGATAAAACTGTGTAGAATAATACACATGTGCATATAAGCAAATGTGTACATGTAAAAGCTGATAAAGTCTGAATAAGGCTTATAGTCTAGTTAACAGTATTGTACCTTTGTTATTTTCTTGGTTCTGTTAGCATACTGTTGTTACGTAAGATGTTACCTTTGGGGGAAGCTGAACAAAGGGTACATGGTACTCCTATATTATTTTTCTAACTTTCTGTGAGCTTATAATTATTGCAAAATAAAAAGTTATTGTTGCTTTAAAGGCCTTCCTGAGGGCCAGGTGCACATCACTTTTGTGAGGTAGAGGAGCCTTGTTTCTTACCCTGCTCACTTGCCTGACATCCAACAGCTCTAGGCAGTGACTCAGCTTCCCTGGACCTCTTTGCCCTTCCTTTGGCGGCCATCCAGGGTCCTTTAGCTGGTGTAGGGGAAGCATTTCACTCTTGTTTTAACCCAAAGAAACAGGATATGACATCCCTTAGATGTGATTGCTCTGCTAGAAGCTTGGTTTTTTTTTAAGAGAGGCTGATTCATTTCTTTGGTTGGTGTTTCTATGGAGTACTTATAACTGGGGAGAAAACCCATCGGTAATAGATGAGCAGTTTGGAGCCGACAGCTATTCATCATTCTGCTTTTTATAAATATTCGTGCCTTTTAATTTTTCTTGGAAGATAGAGACTCAAAACCACTGTGATCTTTCAGACTCTCTTTATGAGCACTATCCTCTAAAATTGGGAAGTAAACAGGAGTGTCACATGTGTAAAGTATCTAATTGAAGTCTTTTATTCACCTCCAACATAACTTCGTTTTTAAAACTTTTGTATGTGTGTACAGTGGGGAGGGATTGAGAGAAAATTGAGACTTGAGTGTAGTACATACAGTAATTTAGCCACTTCAGACAGTTGAACAAATTGTACACATGTAGTTAGATTGACAGTAATGACAGTGATCTAATTTTCATCAGCAGATTGCTCCCACTCTGGTAGCTCTTTACCCACAGTTTCCTATGTCCGGTTTCTCTAAAATGTTGCTGGATTGGGCAGGGCCAAGTGAAGGTATTCAGTCATTGTAGAAGATAGAGGAGCAAGGTACAGATAATTTGACCTTAAACATCAGCCTTTTCGTGTGAGGTTAGGGGTTGAAGGTGAGCTTTCATTGCTTCCCCTGACTTCAGTGATTGCAACAAGAAGACTTTCCATTCTTTTTGAACATTGTAAGTCAGACTGGTATAAGTGAGCCTTGGAAAATCGTGTGTTTTGGGGCAGAGGTCTATATGGTTAGACTCTGAGGGCTGTCTTCTGTGGGCATTCTAGAAGGTATAGGTGTACCTTGGAGATACTGTGGGTTTGGTTCTAGGCCACTGCAATAAAGCAAGTCAGATTAATTTTTTGGTTTCCCAGGGCATATAAAAGTTATGTTTATTTTATACTGTACTCTGTTAAGTGTAGGATAGCATTATGTCTAAAAAAACCAATATACATACCTTAGTTCAAAAAAACTTTATTGCTGGGGCGCCTGAGTGGCTCAGTTGGTTGGGTGCCTGACTTCTGCTCGGGTCGTGATCTCAAGGTTTGTGGGTTCGAGCCCTGCGTCAAGCTCTTTGCTGACAGCTCGGGGCCTGGAGCCTGCTTCGGATTCTGTGCCTCCTTTTCTTTCTCTGCCCCTCCCTTGCTTGTTCTCTCTCTCAAAAATAAAAAAATGAACTTAAAAAAATTTTTTTAAAAAGGAGCTTATTGCTGAAAAATGCCAACCACCTGAGCTTTTAGTGAGTTGTAATCCTTTTGCTTGGGGACTGTCCTGCCTCAATGCTGATGGCTGCTTGACTGATGAGGATAGTGGCCACTGAATTTTAGGGTGGCTGTGGCAGTTTCTTACAGTAAGTGAAGTTTGCCACATTGAAGGATTTCATGAACAGTTTCTTTGTAGCATGTGATGCTGTTTGATAACATTCTACCCACAGAACTTGTCTCAAAAAATTGGGAGTCAGTTCTCTCAAACCGTGCTGCTGTTTTATCAACTAAGTTTACGGAATATTCTAAATCCTTTGTTGGCATTTTTTTTTTTAATTTTTTTTTTCAACGTTTATTTTATTTTTTGGGACAGAGAGAGACAGAGCATGAACGGGGGAGGGACAGAGAGAGAGGGAGACACAGAATCGGAAACAGGCTTCAGGCTCTGGGCTGATGGCTCAGAGCCTGACACGGGGCTCGAACTCACAGACCGTGAGATCGTGACCTGGCTGAAGTCGGACGCTTAACCGACTGCGCCACCCAGGCGCCCCTGTTGTCATTTTTCAACTTTCTTTACAGCACATTCACCAGGAGTAGATTCCATGTCAGGCAACCACTGTCTCTGGTCATCTGTGAGAAGTGACTCCTCATTTGCTAAAGTTTCATCATCCTATTGTAACAGTTTAGTCACATCTTCAGGCTCCACTTCTAATTCTGATTCTCTAGATATTTCTACCACATCTGCAGTGACTTCTTCCACTGAGGTCTTGAACTCCTCACATTCATCCATGAGAGCTGGAACCTCCTTTTTCCAAACTCCCGTGAATGTTGATTTTTTGACCTCTTCTCATAAATCAAAATGTTCTTAATGGTATCTAGAACTGTGAATCCTTTCCAACAGGTTTTCAATTTACTTGGCCCAGTTCCATTAGGAGAATCATTACGTATGGCAGCTATAGACTTACAAAATGTATTTTCTTAATATTCTAATTGGAACTTAAAAGTTGAAGTGAATCCTTGATCTATGGGCTGCAGAATAGGTGTTATGTTAGTAGGCATGAAAACAACATTAATCTCGTTGCACCTCTCCATCAGAGATCTTGGGTGACCAGGTGCATTGTCCATAAGCAATAATGGTTTGAAAGGAATTTTTTTTCCTGAGCAGTATGTCTCAACAGTGGTCTCAACATAATTGAGTAAACCATGTTGTAAACAGACATGCTGTCATTCAGGCTTTGTTCTATTTATAGAATACAGGCCTGATAGATTTAGCTTAATTCTTAGGGGCCTTGGATTTGTAGAAGTAAATAAACACTGGTTTCAACTTAAAGTCACCAGCTACATTAGCCCCTAACAAGAAAATCAGCCTGTGCTTTGAAGCCAGGCATTGATTTCTCCTCTCTAACTATATAAGTCCTAGATGACATCTTCTTCCAATAGAGGGCTATTTCATCTACATTGCAAATCTGTTGCTGAATATAGCCACCTTCATGAATTAGCTATATCTTCTGGAAAACTTGCTGCATCTTCTATATCAGCACTTTTGCTTCACCTTGCACTTGTATGTTATGGAGGTGGCTTGTTTTCTTAAGCCTCATGAACCAATCTCCGCTAGCCTCAAAGTTTTTCTTCTGTAGATTCCTCACCTCTCTCAGCATTCATAGAATTAAAGTGAGTTTAGGGCCTTCCTCTGGATTAGGCTTTGGCTTAAGGAAATGTGACTGGTTTGATCTTTTATCCAGAGCGCTAAAACTTTCTCCATATCAGCAATAAGACTGTTTTGCTTTCTTATTGTTCCTGTGTTCACTAGAGTAGCGCTTTGAATTTCCTTCAGGAACTCTTGGCATTCCCACCTTGGCTAATTGTTTGGCACAAGAGGCTTGTCTTTTGCTATCTCTTCTTTTGATGTGCCTTCCTTACTAAGCTTGATCATTTCTAGATTTTTATTTAAAATGACACGTGAGACTCTTGCTTTCACTCGAACACTTAAGAACCCATTGTAAGGTTATTAATTGGCCTGATTTTATTATCACTGTGTCTCAGGAAATAAGGAGGCCTGAAGAGAGGTAGAGAGATGGGGGAATTGCCTGTCGGTGGAACAGTCAGAACATACATAACATTGATCACTTAAGTTCACTGTCATATGGGTGTGGTTTGTTAACCCAAAACAGTTACAATAGTAATCTCAAAAACCACTAATCATAGAGCACAGTAACAAATATAATAATAATGAAAAAGTTTGATATAGTCCAAGAATTACCAAAATGTGACAGACACAAAATGAGCAAATGTTGTTGGGAAAATGGTGCTGATAGCCTTGCTAAATGCAGGTTACCACAGACTTTAAATTTGTAAAAAATGTATTATCTCTAAGTGTGGCAAAGTGAAGTGCAATAAGATGAGATATTCCTGTGGTAGGATTTTTGGATAGTACAGATGAAAGAAGGTTTTGAATTCTGGAGCAGTAGTTGTTTGAAAATGAGCATCCATGGTAGACCACAAGAGTCTTGGGGAAATGTCTCCAATTGACCTAATTATCTCTTTGCTTCAATTATCTTCTTAGGCAAGACAGGCCAAGATTAAACAGCTCTTTCGCCCCATTGAGGAGCTGAAGAAGGACTTTGAGGAGCTGAATGTTGTCATTGAGACTGACATGCAGATCATGGTACGGCTGATCAACAAATTCAATAGTTCCAGCTCCAGCCTAGAAGAGAAGATTGCTGCACTCTTTGATCTTGAATATTATGTCCATCAGGTAATGTATTTCTTTGTCCATAAATCTGACTTTTAACTAACCTCTCTGACAACAAACCTCCTTGCCCTGAATCCTAAGGAAATAGCATCAACATCTTTACTTCTCTCTCAGGGCATATAGTGCTTTTAACCTAGACCAATAGCTATTATAGTAAGATAAATTCTAGAAGGGAGGGCTAATCTCTTTTTCATTGGGAATGTTAACCTCCATTATTTTTTCAACAGTGATGATACAGCAGAGGCAAAATAGACAACAATTGAAGAATGAACAATTTAATAATGAGATAATTTAAATTTAAGATTGTGATAATGGCTCCAGAGTGTAATGTGGAAGTATATTATAGGGAACTTAACCTAGTTAGAGGTGTTGAAAAAGGCTTTTGTAGATAAAGTTTTATTGGGACATAGCCACACCTGTTTTTTTTTTTATGTATTCTATTGTTGGGGGCTATTTTTATGGTACAGTGCAGAGTTTAATAGTTGTGTCAGAAACCCTATGGTTCACAAAAGCCACAAATAATTACTGTCAGCCCCTTTGGAAAAGTTTGCCAACCCTTGGATCAGATTACTTTAGGCAGGGGAAATAACATGTGCAAAGAGTCTAAGGTAGAGAAGAGAGAGCTTGGTGAGACTGAGAACCTGGGAAATACTAGATAGGATAGCATACCTAAAGTGAAAAAGTTAGAGATTCAGAGAGGTGGAGTTGGGAATAGCAGGCTCTTTATGATTTTATCCTTAATTTTAAGACTCGTTAGAGAGTTTGTAGCAGGGAAAGGACTGATCACACTTGTGCCATAATTATAATAGTTAATATTTATTGAGCATTACCACAGACAAGCCACTTACTCAAGTACTTTGTACACATCATTTCGTTGGTTTCCACAGCTGCCTTTTGAGTGGGTGTTGTTATTAGTTCTATTTTATAACTGAGGCAAGTAAGACACAGGTCACATCTGAGATTGCCCACGTTCACCCAGTTAGTGAGTGCTAGAGCTGGGATCTGCAGTAAGGTCTGTCTGACCCAAAACTGTGCTCTTCACCTTTTGGTCACTCTGCCTCTTCTAGGATACTGGTATCATTTGAATGAAGCTCAGAAGGGCTTAGGTAGATCTAAGGAGAAGGAGCCAAGAGAACCTGTTTATTATTCAATAAATTAATTTATTGAATGCCAGTTAAGTACCAAGACCTATTACAGGCACTTAAAATACATATAGTGAGCAAAATTGGAGCTTACCGTATAGCAGAGACAGATAGATAATAAATGTAACTCATAAATAAATTATAGATGGTGTGTTTAAATTTGAAAAATGCTATAGGAAAATAAAGGTAGATCTTGGTAAGGACTGGCAGTGTTGGAAAGGAGCATCTCAGGCAGGAGAAACAGCAAGTACCAAACCCTTAAGGTGGGAGCATGTGTAGTGTGTTTATGGAATCAGAGCAAGTCCATGTAGTTGGAGCTGAAAGAAGAGAGGGAAGTAGATGAAGCTTAGATAATGAGAGGAAGATAATGGGGTGCCTTGTAGACCATGGAAAAGAATATGAAACTGAACATTATTAAAGGCTGTTGAGCATAAGAACAACATGCTCTGACTTGGCTTTAAAGGATCCCTCTGCCCATTTTGTTAAGAATTAGACTGGAGGCAGGGGGTGTGGGTAGAAGCACGGAAACCAGACAGGAGGCTATTGCGGTAATTCAGACTAGGGATGATGGTGGCCCAGGAAGACTGTGTAATCATAATCAAAAGCTTGTTTGAGATCCTCATCAAGATACAGATCTTCAGCATCCTCCCACGCATGACTGC
Source organism: Neofelis nebulosa (assembly GCF_028018385.1). Classification (NCBI taxonomy): domain Eukaryota; kingdom Metazoa; phylum Chordata; class Mammalia; order Carnivora; family Felidae; genus Neofelis; species Neofelis nebulosa. Next base: position 125,012,694 of record NC_080782.1, read on the forward strand.
GTCCTTGTTCTCTATAAACTAGGCTAAAAGACATTCTTTCTTTAGTATTTTGCCTGCCTTTGTGATGAGAGAGGATGAGTGTATACTCTATCTGCAGGAATTATGATGTGGCCTCTTCATCTTCTTTCTTTGCTCATAACTCTTTCTCAGGCCTCAAATAGCAGGTCTATGATCCTCTTAGAGAGAAAGTGGGCCTGAGTTCTCTTTCCCTTTTCCTGTCTTTCTCTCCAGGGTGAAAAACAAGAATTCCAACAGCTTTTCCGTTGCAGATATTTAAAGGATTAAGGATCCTAGGGGTTAGCGGCCAACTCAGTCCTGCTCTGATCTTGGCAGCTTTTATTTTTTTCTCACTTAACATACTTGGGTGGATCTTTAGGTATCAGGTTTCTATAGGCCCTGACTTTAGTTGAGCATAAAAGGCCAAAATCACTGGAGAACTTACATCCACAGGGCAGTGAGTACCCAGGAGGCTAGCAGGGCCCAGACAAAAAAAAACCTTTTTTTAAAATGTTTTATTTATTTTTGAGACAGAGAGCGTGAGCAGGGGAGGGGCAGAGAGAGCGCAAGACACAGAATCTGAAACAGGCTCCAGACTCCGAGCTGTCAGCACAGAACCCGATGCGGGGCTCGAACTCAAAAACCGCTAGATCATGACCTAAGCTGAAGTTGGACACTTGACCGACTGAGCCACCCAGGCGCCCTCCAAAATTTTTTTCTCATGCAAGCCTGCCAGTTATCTGGCGGCGGGTCCTCTCTAGGGTGACGTTGTATTCTGCTTTCATGGGTTACTAGGTGGGGTAAAAAGTTTCTTCAACATCACGTAACTTAGTTTGAAGTCAGCCCTGGAACCATTTTCCTCGTGAGGCCAAACTTGGCTCTGTGGGCAGAAGAGTCATAAATGTTCTGAGTCATCGGCCTTTAGATTAGAAATACAAGGTTCTCGCTTTGGGCTGGTATGTCAGGCTATCATACCACAGTGTTGACTTGTGATTTCACAGGGGAATTAAAGAAGACACAGCTTAACCTTTAATTCTAGTTGTGATGGGGAGTTGGGTAATAAAGTGCTAGCTTTGAGGAAGATAGGACTCCCCTTGCCAGAAACTTCACCAGTCCACTCTGGTTCTAGACTCACTGTTTAGAAACTTTGAGGAGCCACAGGCTTCAAGGACCCAAACAGGATCTGTCCTAGGACTCTTCACAGCTATATTGGAATTATTAAACAAGATTTGTGAAAAGCTAAACTGTGTATTTGGAAAATAGTGAGTTATTTATGAGGTACAGCCTCTGTCTGCCCCATGTACCATAGGGCAGTATGTTTGCCTCCCCTCACATGACTCCTCAGTTATTAACCATCATTTCTCCCTTTCTCTGTTTCCTATCCTCTCATTGCCTGTCCAGTGCTCTGTTCTCTCTTTTCTGCCAGAGTGTTGGCACAGTTCCCTTCCTCATGCCTGCCCTTCCTCCCTCTGCCTTGAGTTTCTGTCCACCTGTCCCTCCCCAAACTGAAGGCAGCCTGGGGAAAGTTATGGCCCCAGATCTAGATGGGGAGCTGCAGACCTGGGCCCTGATGATGCCTTCTCCTGTGTGATACTGAGCAGGGCCCAGATTTTGAAGCTAGATCTTCTGGGTGTGCAGTGAGCAGAATGATTCTTCCTCATCTTCAGTGAAATAACAAATGAGAAAACATATTGAAGAAATTGAGGTGCTTATCTAAATGTTAGAATTTATAACACCCTGAATTGTCTTTGTAGTAATAAAGATAAACTACATCTGCATCAGAACCTCTAGGACTCCGGGCTGTGTTGCTCTGCGGCTGTTAGACTGGCAGCTGCTCCATTAAGAACTCCTACCAGGTTTGACAAGTGGCCACCCCAGGCATGGAATGACAGGGCTCTGAGCCATGGCTTTGTTATCCAGAAAACTTGGAGGAGGGAGGATCAAAAAGAGGCAGTGCGTTCTTAGGTTTTAAAATTAGAGTATGTGAGAAAGGAAGGCTCATGAAGTATTATTAGTGCTTATGTCAGCAAACAGTCAACTCTCAGTCTCCTACTCTCTCTAGTTGGCTGGCCTATGGCCCAGTAATCACTCCTCTTCATAAGGACGGATTGGGACAGAAAAATCCCAGCCCTGGCTTAGGTCCCTTATGGCACAGCAGACTCGATGCTTGTTCAGGACCCTGGATTGGCCATGTCTTTAGGTCTCTGGTACCAGGGATCCATCCATTTTGTTGGCACAGATACCCCAGGTTGCCTTTTTATTTTTTATTTACAGTAGACTTTATTGCAGTAACATTTTTTTTTCTGATCAGATTTGTTCGTTGGTTTAACAATTATTTATTGGGGTTCCTGGGTGGCGCAGTCCGTTAAGGGCCAGACTTCGGCTCAGGTCATGATCTCACAGTTCACGAGTTCTAGCCCCATGTTAGGCTCCCTGCTATCAGCACAGAGCCTGTTTTGGATCCCCCTCACCCCTCCCCTGTCCTGCTCCCACACTACCTCTCTTTCTCTCACTCTCAAAAATAAACATTTTTAAAAACCCAATTATTTATTGAGTACCTAATTATATACTCAGCGCTGTTGTAATCACTGGATCTACAAGAGTGGACAGACAGAAAATAAAACTGCTGTTGTGGAGATGATATCAGAATATATAAAAATGATCTTCTAAGTGGTAAAAACAGGCTAGTTCCACTCAGAAACACAGGAAGAATCAAAGTCCTTCAAACTCAGTTTCTCTGTTAGAGCCTTTGTCTAGTTTAGAAGGACAAAGTTAGGAAGTGGCTCTGTGGCATCTGGAGGAAAAAGGTGGGTAGCAGATACATTGTTGGGCTCTAGCTTCCTGCATTGTCCTGATGTTTGTAGAGTGGAATCCATTTGTGGGCAGGAGGCAGCCTTTGTATCAACAAAGGTATTTCCAGTGGAGACCATAGTTACTGCATGAAGGAAACCGGATCCAGTGACCTTTCTGAGCAAGTTGAATGTTCTTGTTCCAGGATATTAATGAAGCCTGGGGCATGATATTCCCTTTAGAATAAAAGAGAGTCTAGGCTTGGGGCTTTGGACCTTAAAGGATAGCCTAGACCAGTGCTGTTTGATAGAATTTTATCACACTATAGCCTTGGAGAGAGACTTCTGTATACATTTTATCATGAGTGCCCTCACAGTGAGTCAGCCTTAGACTGTATGAAGTGAGGAAGAGGGAGGAGAGGAGGTATTATTGGTATTCTTCCTCTAGCACTCTGCTAGACCCCCCTCCCTCTGCAACAGGGTTCATGTTACATAGTCCCTTGACTTCTAATTAAAAAACAGCCTTTGGGGCGCCTGGGTGGCACCAGTCAGTTAAGCATCCAACTTGGGCTCAAGTCATGATATCATGGTTTGTGAGTTGGAGCCCTGCATAAGGCTCTCTCCTGTCAGCACAGAGCTCACTTCAGATCTTCTCCCCCCGCCCCCCCACTCTGCACCTCCCCTGCTCATGCTCTCTCTCTTCCTCTCAAAAATAAACAAACATTTAAGCAATAATAATAACAAAATCTGAAAAAGCCTTTTTTTTGTGTGTGTGTCTGCTGCTTCCACTGCCTGCATTAGGACTAGACATCAATAGGAAGCATGGCACTATTTACTAGTCCTGACGATGTCAGATCTTTGTGTTAACAGCTTGTACATTTGGAGTAAGCTTTGTGATTCATTATGGTTTTAGAATTTTCCAGGACATGTTTGGCATAAACAATAACTAGGTGCCATTTCTGCCATTTCCACACAGGTGCTCGAAAATCATGTTAGATGAATTCAGAAATCTCAAATTAATGAATTTAGGTTGTTTTTACATATCTTTTTCCTGTTAGAAAGGTCTCCATTGGTTTTTACTTGATTTTTTAGGTTTTTAGAATAGTCACCAAAAGAAAGGCAGTAATCCTTGATGGCTGGACTATACTAAGCCATGCCTTTGTTCCAGATGGATAATGCACAGGACCTGCTTTCCTTCGGTGGCCTTCAAGTGGTGATCAATGGGCTGAACAGCACAGAACCCCTGGTGAAGGAGTATGCTGCATTTGTGCTGGGGGCTGCCTTTTCCAGGTGAGCGGCATGACATGGATGGACATCCCATTGGCAGAATTGTCGGGGTCCTTCAGGTGAAGTATAGCTTTATTTTTGGCCTGATTGGCCTGGAAGAAGGTTACACTTTAACTCTTTCTTGCATGTGCCTATCCACATTTTAGTGTAATCCTAATGAAACGAGAGTAAGAATTTGATTCTGCCCTTACTCCGAGTAGATATTTTTACCATGTACAACTTTCTGTTCCGCCTTCTCTTAAGGACATTTAATAATGTACTATAGGTCACATTCTTTGGTATTCAAAGCAATAAAAAGTTAGAGCAACCATAGCTAGTTGGGTGGGAAGGAATGAACTCTAAGAGTTGATCCTTTTGCAGCGAAGCCATGTCTGGTGATGAATAAATGATGAACCTGACCAAGGGGGGCCTTTTGGGGGGTATTATGTCTTCTGATTATCTGGTACCAGTCAACATGCAATCAGGTTCTTGTACTCTCTGGGTTGGGATTTGTTTTAATTTCGCTTATTCTGGCTTATGCTAGAAAAGTGATAAGGCAAGAGGAGTGGGGAGGCAGCATCTCTAAAGGGTGGATGCAAAAAGGTTTTTGGGTACTACATCACTATACTAAAAAGGTCAAGACGTCTTCAAGCTGCAGTTGGTCCTTGGTAGCTGTAGTTCCTTTCATTTTTGAAAATCTGTTCCTATCTGTTCCTGTGCCTCTAAAATAACCAGTATTCTGGATCTTGCTGCACGGGCATGGGTGGTGGCTATTAGGGGTTGTTCTGCTTGAGTGCTGGGATTAAGATGTTGCAGCAGAAAGGCTATTTTGAACATTTCTACGATTGCAGGCTTTGTTTTGAAAAGATTTCCTTTGCCTTCCATCCATGTTTATTGTCGTTTAATCAGAATCTCTGATGCCTTCTCATTGTGAAAGGCTTCAGCATCTTTTTTTAGTAAATTGAGGGGCAAAGCTGGGAAGGCTAGAAGAATTGTTGCATGAGGGAAGGTTGAGCACACTGCACGTCTTTGTGTCCCTTATGGCTAACGTGCCTTGATCTTCAAGCCCTGGTTATCCTGTGGTTGTATTGTTGACAGTCAAGGCTGTGGCTTCCAGGGCCCTCCACCTCCCTCAGTCTCGTCTACCAGGCCTAGACAGGCTCTTCGGAAGCCCAAGGAAATGTTTGCATGTGCATCCACTGGAATGGTAGAGAAACTGTGAGTTTGTCATTGGTAACATTGTGATTTCAGCCCTAGAGAGAAGTCCAGGGTCTTATCTTCAGGGCTTTAAAAGCTTGAGAACTTACTGAGGCTCACTTTTTGTTTCTCAAAAGCCATGAAATAACTAAATCAAACATTAGTAAGCTCTCTCCCCAGACTCTTTATGGAATTCTTTCCTGTAATCCCAAGTACCTTCTTTCTACTTTGAATATGAGCAAATGTCCCTTGCCATTGCTTCTGGAAACTCATTTCTTGGGGGAAACTGTGTAACATTCTTGATGTCACATCTTATTTAAAAGAAACTAACTAAATGACTTGAGAAGCATGCATTAGGTCTGGTTAGCAGGCCATAACTCACCCTGGGGGTGTGCCAGTACATGGTATTATTAAGACTTCTCTGTGATTGTATTAGCATAAGACCACGTTAACATTTATGCAGCATCACTAAAATTTAAATAGAGATAAATATAAAATATCACAACTTAGTGTTTTGGTGGCAAGCAAACTGCTGTATTTAAAATATTCTAGCCAAGCTTTTGATGGCTCACTGGAGGGCAGTTACAGTGACAGTATGGTATGGCGCCAGAGCTTTTGGAAGCCAAAAGCAGGCTCCTAAACATCATGAAAATGTCACTGTTTTATGCAAAGAGGAACTTGATGCAAGGTAACTGTTTCCATACAGAGAGGCAGGCTTCAGTGCTCTAACCTGATATTCATGACTTACTGTTGATGTCCTAAGTGTTGGTTTTGCAGCTCCCTACCTGCCCCCGGCATACAGGTATGCACACACATACCACGCGTGTATACGCACGTGCACACACACACAGTGTGTGATTGGTTGAGCTTGCTCTTTGTCAAGAGGGCATTCAAGGGATAGTGAGCATGTTGAAAACATAGTCTCAGTGTTATTTAGGCATCTTTCCTCCTTGTTTTCTGCTTATGGGCAAGAATGCTGCTCAGTCCAGAAGTTCGAGTATTTGGGATGACCAGTCAGACCACAGCACCAAGAGTCAGAAGATCTAGGTTCAAGTCCAGTGTCTGTTCTTTACTGATGGATTGCCCACGGTCAAGTGATTTCACCTTTCTAAGCCTCACCTTTTCTTTTTTTCTTTTTTTTTAATTTTTAATATTTTTACTCATTTTTGAGAGACAGAGTGCAAGTGGGGGAGGGGCAGAGAGAGAGAGGGAGACATGGAATCTGAAGCAGGCTTCAGGCTCTGAGCTGTCAGCACAGAGCCCAACACAGGGCTTGAACCCATGGACCGTGAGATCATGACCCAAGCCAAAGTCAGCCACCCAACCGACTGAGCCAGCCAGGGACCCCAAAGCCTCACTTTTTCATTTGTTAACTAAAAACAATGATAGCTGTTCTCTGCATCACAGAAGGTTGAGTGAATATGAAATAACACAATATACAACATGTCCTGTGAAAACGATTATAAAGCTCCTGTCGGTGATAAGGGGTATAACATCATCATGTTCACTATGTGTCCTTTTTACTATTGAGTTTTCACTGTAAGGCAATTTTTATTTCTTTTGTTTTCACAGTATAAACCTTTATCTTCCTAATTTTCTTCTCTGCTTATGTCCTACCACATATATATCTTGGTGCTAATCTTGATGCTTCATGAGGGTGTTTATTTGCCTACTTGGGTTAATTGCTTAATAAAGCCTCCACACACATTTCTGTGGATAAAGAGATATCTTGCCTTGTGTTAAACATGAGGCAATTATTACAAGATCAAGAAGAAAGAGTTGACGTAAATGTAATTGACATGGCCAGTGAATGTTACATGGCCCCTGTTCCCTTACTTAAATATTATTCACACTTACGTATGGGTCACAGACACTCATTTTTTGCTGTTTGTTGCCTTTGTATAAGACTGGTCACTCTCTTGCATAAGAAGATAGGCAGAGATAGGGAGATTGGGGTCTGATGCCTTTGGCAGCTTCATTTTTTCATGGTTTCTTTCTTCCTTCCCCATCTCACTGCCCCTTCCCCCTGCCTCCCCCCATCTCCCTCTCTTTCCTTCTCTCTCTGTTCTGCCTCCTTTTTTATTCTTCAAGTCAGTTATTTTCACTGGCCTTTCTCTGACCTGATATCATCTCATAAGGGCACTTGGGTCTGTTTGTGTACAGTCTGACTTACCAGGAATCTCTGGCATTCTGGACAAGTAATTTGTGCTTCTGTGCGTGAGAAGTCTCTGAAAGGCCTAGTGAATTTGAGAGGCCATGCAGCCTCCTGTAATCTGGTTTCAGTTTTATTTCTCAAAGTAAGAAATACTTTGGCTTCTCTGCCAAAGTGCGGGCTACCTTCTTTTGTTTCCTCTTACCTCCCTATGTGTAGCTTTTACCTTTTATCTGTCAGGAGTTAAATTATCAAGAAATTGGTGTGCTTGCCCCAGGGAACGCTGGCTTTTGCTGTTCTCGTGCCCCTTTTTCCATCGTTTTCATGTTCTGTATCCATCTTTAGTAATTCACATTCTCATCTGCATATGTATGCGTTATTATGCAATTATATGGGGTTGTAGGTTCTCACTGAAGGCAGTACTTCTGTTTGAACTCTCCACAGTTCGTAGGGGTCATGGACCAGTGCCTGGTACAAAAAGGGATGTACCTGTGCCCTCAGTCATACTGCAATTAAATTCTGTTATGATGGATCCCTGGAATAGGACTCTGTTCTATCCTGTCTCTTCTGGTCATCTGCCTAGGAACCTCCTTAGCAGATTTTATGTTAGTTACATCTCCTTATAAAATGAATGTCTCCCCCGCTCCTGACCCTGTACTCCTTACGCCATGCTTTCTTGTCTTTCTGGTTTCCTCAGTTATACTCTTCCCACTAAAGTTTTACCAATTCATTTTTTTGCCATTTGGCCAGTGTCTTATCACCGAGTCCCATCTCTTCCTGTTGGCCTCCAGCTTCCAGATGTTTATCCTGCCATCCTTAGTGAATTTCAGTGCCCATCTACATCTTCTCTTCTCTTTCTTGATGGCTTTTATGAGTTTGCTGGGGATTAACATTCTCCCCTCTCTTGACCTTTATCCTTACTTCTGTTATTCACTACATACCTTGAAATTCATTTCCCATTTTTTTCAATATCTTATGTTCTCTGACTACTTCCATTATTCACATTCTCATCTCTACTGCTGAACCTGGCTTTTAGCCTTAACGTACCAGCCTCTGTACATCTATTTCCCCCTTCCATCAGTGTTCCTCACCCTCTCCCCTCTCTCCAGGCTCCTTCCTCTTAGCTCACAATGTTCTCAATTACTTATCCAGTGGATCCTTACCACTACCACTTTACTGTTGCCTCCAGCATGACAACCTATATGTTCCTTCCCTTCCAAACTCATTAAAAGAATGGGATCCAATTAAGTGCACATGAGCATTATATTCCTACCATTCCTGAAAATTTTCAAGAGTATTTTGGAATCATTAACATCTCTGTAGCAGTCAACAATGTGAATCACTCCTTTCCTTTGGAAACTACTTCTTGGGGCACTTGGCTGGCTCAGTCAGTGGAGCATGCAACTCTTGATCTTGGGGGTGTGGGTTCGAGCCCTGTGTTGGGTAGACATTATTTAAAAATAACATCTTTTTTTTTTAACGTTTATTTATTTTTGAGACAGAGAGAGACAGACCATGACGGGGGAGGGTCAGAGAGAGAGGGAGACACAGAATCCGAAGCAGGCTGCAGGCTCTGAGCTGTCAGCACAGAGCCTGACGCGGGGCTTAAACTCACAGACTATGAGATCATAAATTGAGCCGAAGTTGGACGCTCAACTGACTGAGCCACCCAGGTGCTCCTAAAAATAAAATATTGAAAAAAAAAAAAAAAAAAAGAAACTTCTTGGCTGCCATGTGATTGTGGTCCTTTGATTCTTGTATTTCTGAAATTAATTATTCCCTCTCCTTTTCCTTTTATGGCAACATCATCACGTTACTATTTCCTAATTATAGCTATTCACCAAGATTTTTTTCTGACATTTTCCCTTTGCTCTCTCCCTTTTCTGTACCAATGGTTCTGTCTATCCCCATGGTTTCAAATCCTGCCTCATTGTGGATGATTCCAGTATGAATGTTGAAGTCTAGCTCTTCCCTCAAGTCTCATCCTCCATTTCTACCAGTCTAATTGCACCTCAAACTCAAGGAGAAAAAAGTGGAATTACTTTCTGTCTCTCTCACAAACTAAGTTTTTCCTCCCACATTCTCTTTTTATCTATTCTTGGCAATGTGATTGTTGTAGTTACCCAAGCTTGAAACTTTTGAGGGATGTTTGAGTCGTCTTTGTCTCTATTTAGTTACTTACTTGGTGAATGAATCTTTTGGATTTTTATTTTCACTATTGTGTCTACTAAAAAATGATTTCCCTTTTTTTAAGATCTATTTTAAGGAACTTGGATAATTGTGAGGACAGCAACATGTTCAGAGAGGGAGTGTTCACTCTCCTACTGCTAGGAAATGAATAATCTAAACCAAGCACACTAATCCCAATCTCTGTGGATGTAGATTGATATAGAGATGTGCATGTGACCCAGCTCTGACCAAAGAGACATAAAGAGATGTTTGCTTAGAAAGCTTCTCAGAAGGATTTTGCTCTCTTATAAAAAGTCCAGGGGCTGGGGCGCCTGGGTGGCGCAGTCGGTTAAGCGTCCGACTTCAGCCAGGTCACGATCTTGCGGTCCGTGGGTTCGAGCCCCGCGTCGGGCTCTGGGCTGACGGCTCGGAGCCTGGAGCCTGTTTCCGATCTGTGTCTCTCTCTCTCTCTGCCCCTCCCCCGTTCATGCTCTGTCTCTCTCTGTCCCAAAAATAAATAAAAAACGTTGAAAAAAAAAAAAAAAAAGTCCAGGGGCACCTGGCTGGCTGTCAGTAGAGCATGCGACTCTTGCTCTTGGGGTCTTGAGTTCAAGCCCCATGTTGGGTGTAGCGATTAGTTAAAAAGAAAGCAAGGAGACTCTGGCCACCTCTTTATTCCTTGATTGCAGTTGTCTTAGAAGTATAGCAGTTTAGATTAGTGAGGTGAGAAGCCCAAGGACAAAAAGTCAACATGCTGAGGCACAGAAATAAAAGAGGGGAAAAGATAGAAGGAGACTGAGTCCTTTATGATAGAGTGTAGCCACTATACTGATTTAGGAACCGTCTACTTCCATACTTCTTTCGGGAGAGATAAATGTCTTTGTTTTTAAAAAATCAGTGGTAGGGGCGCCTGGGTGGCGCAGTCGGTTAAGCGTCCGACTTCAGCCAGGTCACGATCTCGCGGTCCGTGAGTTCGAGCCCCGTGTCAGGCTCTGGGCTGATGGCTCGGAGCCTGGAGCCTGTTTCCGATTCTATGTCTCCCTCTCTCTCTGCCCCTCCCCCGTTCATGCTCTGTCTCTCTCTGTCCCAAAAATAAATAAAAAAACGTTGAAAAAAAAAATTAAAAAAAAAAAAATAAAAAAAAATAAAAAATCAGTGGTAGTATTTATTATGTTACTTGCAACTGAACATATTCGTATTAATAAAATCTCCAGGCTCTCTCTGTCGTATCTTAAATTCCTCTTAAATTCCTTTTGCTTCTTCACAGCATTCATCTCAATTTGCGGTTATATCTTTGTTTGATTACCTGTTTATTGTTGATAACCTTAGACTGTATGAGAAGGATAGGATTTGCTTTCTATCCCAATCTGGTTGTCTCCCTAGTATATAGCACAGAACCTCGTACTGAGAGCTAGGAAATAATTACCGAAAGAATAAATGAAGAAACAAAAGAAAAAGCTTGTACCCAGGAAATGAAATGTTTTTCCACATGGGGGTGGTGTGGTGAGTGCTGTTGTTACTATTAATGGTGTAACAGTGGATGATTCAGATACCATTCTTTGACCCTTTAAAATCTAAAGTTGAGTTGTGGAAATAAGTATGTGTCACCCCCCCAACTCCCAGTCCCAGCTGATGGCCCAGAAAATAGATTAGAGATTGGGATGAGGTCAGACGTTGGAGATGTCAGCGTTTGATAAAAGTCCAAATGTGACTCTAAGGAGTAGTTCTGATCTCTTGACTCCAAGAACTAATTTTTCACACTCCTCTAGTGACAGGGGAGGTGCCCAAACAATTTTATATCTGATAAATTGATTAGCATATTAGCCAAGATTGGCCCTAGACAGTTGGATAGCTGTAGCTTTTAAGGCTGCATTCAAAGTCTGATAAATTTTTTCAAATGGCAATTAATGACAAATGGAGAATGAGCTCTAAGCCTGACTAGCCACTCTGACTACTGCAGAAATCAAGACTTCATTCTGGTAGGGAGGTACCACTTGGCTTAATTAACTTGTCCCTTGAGCATTTCTTTTGAATCTATCTCTGTGATGTGCCCCTGCCTCCTCCACATCCTCTAGCTGCCTTCAATTTTTTTCATTATTGACTACCTCCTTCTTAATTTCTTCCTTGCCTAACTCCAGTCCACAAAGTTTTTCCTTTCAACTTTATTAGCATTTGTCTGGACTCCTAAACCAACTCTTAAATACCTGTAATTCTCTGTGTATGCCAGTTCTTTCCTGTTTCCCTAATAGAATTGAAAGCTTCTTGAGAGTGGAAACTGGTTCCCAATTCTGTGGTACCCACAGAACTTTAGAGAGAGTGTTTTAGAGTGTTTCATGGTACAAACTAAATGGTCTAACTTAAAAGCTGAAATCACCAAGAATTGGTAGGAGGAATGAAGCCACTAACAGCAGGGAAGCTTTTTATTTCTGTTTTGTGTGATTTTTCTTCCAATGAATCTATATTATATTTGTAATTAAGATGTAAACAATAATGTAAGATGTAAACAAAATGAAATGGGGAACCTGGAGACTTCTGTATCTAGCAAGTGGTGGTTCACATTTCCCGAGAAGCGTTCTTGGTTCAGAATACCCGAAGTTGCTGGATTAATAAGCATATAAACATTTCCTTAAATGCTCAAATCACCCAACAAACTGTAGGGCCACTGCTTTGTATAACGGAATGGGAAATTAATAACATCATATTCTTTATGTGGTAGCCCTGCAAGGAAGTGAGAGAAGTCCTAAAGACAAATATAATGGAAAACACAAATCCTAAGTGAATAAGGAAAACTGAAACTTAGAACAGTCGTCGGGACATTGCCCTTCTGTAGTGGCCAAGAGCTTTTGGTTTCATGGCTTTGTAAACTGGGGGACAGGAGACAAAGCCTACAGCCCATGAAAAGAAGAAATAGAAAAATGAAAATCTACTCAAAAGGAGATATTAAGACAATTTGGTTTTGAATAGAAGGGAGAAAAATTCCCCAGAAAATTCCTCACCCAAGCCAGCCCTAGAGTGCATTTGGGGTGGAAATCATATTCCTTTTGTGGCCTGAAAATTGTCAAGCTGTGAATTTAGGCTAAAATGGTCTCAATAAATAACTGGAAAAAATGTTTGCAAGTTATATTACAGATATAGCATTAATACTCCTAATATTTATAAAGAACACCTAAAAATAGAGAATAAACACAACTAATAATAACCCTACCGAAAAATGGGCTAGACACACACAGTTCGCAGAATTAAAAAAAAATGTAAATGGCTTAACCATGTGAAAAAATGCTCACTCATAAGAAGAGAAAAACCAATTAAAACTATACCAAGATACTGTTTCTCACCTACAGATTGGCAGAAATCCAAACGATAGCATACTTGTTTTGTGAAGTTGTCATGAAATAGGTTCTCATATGTTGTTGTTGGAACTATAAAATGGTACAGTCCTTATTGAAAGAAATTTGGCAGTACCTAGCAAAATTGCTTATTATTTTCTCCCCTTGAAATAATGATAGTTCTACTCCCAGAATTCTATCCCTAAAGTACATTGGTAAAAATATGAAATGATATGTGTGTTCACCATTATTCATGGTAGCACTCATTATAACATTATGCATTTGCTTTTTGTAATAGCAGAATGCAGGAATGTCCATCATTAGGAAACTGACCAAATGAATTATATAACTTACTGCATGGAGTACTACATGGTCATAGAAAGGCTCAAAGAATATTTTTATATAATATAGACTATTTCTATTGTGACACATTTTAGGATACGTTGTTAGAAAAAGGTAAAGTATGAATAACTGTTATTAATCGTGTGCATATGCTTCTATTTTTAAAAATGAAGGATAGATGGTTATGTTATAGGGAGTGGGACTTTCCAGTTATGCAGATATTTTATATAGTTAAAAAACTCAAAGTATAAAAATTAAGAGCTAAATGAAACAGTTGAATCTATCTATAGAATTGGTGGCATAATCACACAGGGAGAACTATTTTGTATGATTTTGAAACCCAATAATTTGTACATCTCTATTTGGATATATCCTAAAGGCAAAAAAAGCCTGCAAAACTTCAGATATCTTAGTGTTGATGGAAGTGTTGGTGTTGTTATTCTGAGACTGAATTGTGGGATGAAACAGATGAATAATTATGCTGGTTTCTCTGAGAACCAGGATTTTCAGCATGACAGAAGGGAAATACTAATGTAAAATTGGAGATTGTGTAAAATCCCCCTTAGTCCTGACTTTGAGTTGGAAGTACTAGTATGAACTCATGATGAATTTTTTTCCTTAAAAAGTGTTGGGTTTTTTTTGTTTTTGTTTTTGTTTTGTTTTTTTGCTCTTTCCATTAGGTAAAAAGTTAAACCCAATAACAATGATCAATTCTCACTCTAGATTGTCTTTTCTAAATACCATTTCTGTCTAAAATTAGATTTTCCACTAAAAGGAACTGTGATTTCTTGGAGAAATTGCAGATGTCAAGTTTGGACTAAGACATGTACAAAATGATGGAGAATATCTTGTCATAATAGAAAATAAGGAACCTCTGAAACACTTAGTAGGGTCTTGTGTCAAGGACTCATTAGTCAACATGAAATAGTTTCCATTGGCTATCATAACTGCAATGAATTAAAGCAAATCAAATCTATATATATATATATATATAAATCAAATATCTATATATCTATATCTACATCTATATCTGTATCTATATCTATATCTATACATCTATATCTATATCTATCTATATCTATATCTATATCTATATCCCCAAGTTCGTCATCATGTTTAAAAAAATTAGCCTATTTCATTAATCATCTTTGGAGGCTACTGGGTGGGAAACCAATTTCTAATGAAAAGTACCAAATAAATAGAAAAAATAAAGCATTTATCCTACCTTTCCATATGATGAGAAACTTCAGTGTACTCAAATAGTTGATGAAGGGAAGTTCATCTTGACAGAGAAATTCTAGCTAAAAAAGGAAGACTGGAGTTAGAATATCACCATTTTATAATGTTTAATGAATCATTGGATCTTGGCAATGATCATCAGTGGCTGCTAACATCCCACAAAGAAATGGAATCGAACATTATATGCCTTGCAATGGACGGTGTGATGTACTTCCAGATATCCCTTCAAGACCAGCCAAGGCATTTATTTCCACAAGTCTGGGAGTATTAGCTACTCAAGGCTCATGATTCTGTTCCTCCAAGAATTAACCCAGAATGAACCTACTTTACCCAAGGTTATGGCCTCTTTCTGGGGCTGCCCACTTGCTGCCAGAGGTTTAAAGGACTTCTACCCTTGCCTCAAAGGGGACAACTCTGAAAAACTATTCTATCTCTAGAGCTCCCTGTGGGATCAAGTGAGACCTCTTCTGGAACTGCATCACAGTCCACCTTCTCTCATTGCCTAATCTTGATTCCCTCGTCCCTCAAAGATAATGTTCCCAAGGGCACTTGGTAGTAAACCACTTGCCTACAAGTCCTAGAATCTATTTTCTAGGGAACTTGACTTGGACATGCCTTCTTATAGAAGTACACACCACCACCCATGAAGTCATCTGGATAGAAAATCAAATCTGAATCTGATCAAGATCCACCTTCTAATTTAAAGGAAATACTGGGGACAGGGGCTATATTAAGTGATGTAATGGACACATAATCAGAGAAACCTAGACTGTTTGAAACTGTAGAATTACTGAATTTTTCAACAAACAAATTACAAGAAAAAATGGAATGAAGCCTGTAAATTAAAAGATAATTAAGATAAATATCAAACAATTATACTGTATTTAGATCCTGACCAAATCAGCAATCTCTTAAAAAATTGAGATAATTGGAGTCATTTAAACAATTCCTTAGTATTTAATAATCCTGAGGAATTATTGTTAAAAGTTTTTAATGTGAAATGGTATTATGTGTTTTTTGAAGTCATTTTAGAGAAACATACCAAAAAATTTATGAGTAGAATGATAGGATGTGTGAGTTTTGCTTTATGCTTGTATGGAGGAAATGTGTAAGTGCATGGGTGGGGGTATAGATGAAACAGGACTGTCCATGACTTCATAATTTTAAAAGCTGAGTTATGGGTCTGGGCAAGATTATCATACCATTCTTTGTCTACTTCAGTCTGTATGAAAGTTTACATAAGAATAAGTTAAAAAAAAATGTTCCCAATAGGCAAAATTTGCAGGTTACTAATAGAAACATGTATATAAATCCTCTTTGGAGGAACACATCTTTTTTTTTTTTTTTAACTATTTAAAATGTTTTAAAATTTATTTTTGAGTGTGAGAGTGCCAGCAGGGGAGGGACAGAGAGAGAGGGGAATAGAAGATCTGAAGTGGTCTCTGTGCTGATAGCAGCAAGCCTGACGCAGGGTTCAAACTCGAAAACTGTGAGATCATGACCTGAGCCAGTGTTGGACACTGAACCAACTGAGCCAACCAGGCACCCCTGGAGGAATATGTCTTTTTTTTCTAATTTTTAAAAAATCTTTATTTATTTTTGCAAGCGGGAGGGAGGGAGAGAGAGGGAGAGAGAGAGAGAGAGAGAGAGAGAGAGAGAGAGAGAGAGCAAGCAGGGGAGGAACAGAGAGAAGAGGGAGACACAGAATCCGAAGCAGGCTCCAGGCTCTGAGCTGTCAGCACAAAGCCAGATGCAGGGCTCAGATTCACGAACTGTGAGATCATGACCTGAGCGGAAGTTAGATGCTAACCAACTGAGCCCCAGGTGCCCCTGGAAGAATACATCTTAAATATAGGCCTGAAAGCATCTCCACAAAGAAAATATTCCAATGATTAGGAGCTTACAATAAAAATATCACAAAACAGTCCAAAAAATAAGGCATTATCTGTAAAAGACAACTGAAGCAACATAATCAGACCTGTGAAACTATAGGTAGTAAAATTCTGAGGGTACAAAGTATAAAATAATTCTCTTACTATATTCAAAGAAATAAAAGATTTTATCAAAAGTATGAGTAAAGAATAATGTACTGTCAAAAATGACAATGTCCAGCAAAATTTGGAAGAGATCCAAATAGGCCTTCTAGAATTGGAACATATAATAATTGCAGTTAAAAATTAAGTATTGATAAGGCAAATAACTCGATAGACACAGCTGAGGAATAATTAAGTGAACTGGAATACAGAATTGACAATTATCCAAAGTACAGCATGGAGAGACAGAAATGGAAAAATGAAAAGGGAAAAAAGAGGTTAAGAGATAAAGAGAATAGAACGAAAAGTATAACATGAGTTCTCGAAGGATAAAGAGAATGGGAGAGAGGCTTTATTTAAAGAGGTTTGGTTGATACTTTTCCAAAATTGATCAAAGACATGAATTGTAATTCAAAAAGCCCACTGAATCTCAAGCAGGATGATTAAGAAAAAAATGTTCTAGGGGCACCTGGATGGCTCAGTTGGTTAAGCATCTGACTCTTGGTTTTCAGCTCAGGTCATGATCTCAGATTTTGAGTTTGGGCCCCACATTGGGCTCTTTGCTGACCATGCAGAGCCTGCTTGAGGTTCTCTCTTTCCCCCTCTCTGCCCCTCCCCTGCTCTCTCTGTCTCTCTCTTTCTCAAAATAAACAAATAAACTTAAAAAAATTAAAAAAGAAATGAAAATGTTTTCTAGCGATGTCATGAAACTATGCAAAGATGGGGCTGTGAAAGCAGATTTTTGACAGATTTGCTATCAAGTACCAGGAGTAGCTCTTGGCAAAAAGGAGGGGACATGGATTTGACTATAGGATTCTTAGCCTACTTGCTTGGCCTGAAAACTAGGCTCTAATGTCATTTTCATCAGCTCTACACAGTAGTTGCCACCATGATTCCATTGCCTATGACATTTCTTCCTTGGTTCCGTGTGCATTTTATTAACATCTGGATTTAAGGAAGATTATACCATGCTTCCCAAAGTTGAGGGTACTTCAGGTTTGCCAGGTTTCTCATTAAGTAAGTGACTGTTCTTAGAAAGAGGTTCTTAGAGGATAATTCAAATCTTTGTGTAAAGAGAAGAGTGGAACTGCAGAGTCAGAGAGGTAGCCAGAATGGGATTTAAAAACCATTTCATTCCTACCTCCTACAGGCTTCAGTTTCTCTCTCTTCCTCTGTTTTTGTTTTTGTTTTTGTTTTGAGTGTTACTGGTTTTGTAGAGAATATACTTATTTAAAACATAGAAATTATATAGGAGAGATTGATTTCTACCATGAAAGTATCAGGAGGTTTGCTGACCCACTGCCCAGTGTAACTGGTGAAAATTATTTAAAAAAAATTTTTTTTAAGTCTCTGCAAATGGTCCTAAGGGAAGACAGCAAAAAAGAAAATATCTATTCAAGCATATGTATGTAAATTCAGTAAGAAAGACGAGAGTTTTTGTTACTTGAACCAAGACAGCGCTCTTCCTCCCCACTTGTCTACTTCACACTGCTGCAGTTTAGAACACAGGCTTCCCTCTACCCCTAGTTCCCAGTTGGCCTTTCTTCTTGGAAGGAGTAGAAGTTGAGCATTTCACATCCTGTCCTGAGCTTCCTATTGCTGAGGCTGTTGTGAAAGAGTACATTTTCCTGCCCATCTCCTGCTTGTGGAATGGAAGCTCCAACCTGGTTGTGGAGCACTGAGAACACTAAGACCCTAGTCACCCTCACCCTGGCTCAGGAGGTGGTAGTACCATGCTGGGAGAAGCAAGCTGAGAGAACCTCAGGCTGCTGTCCCCCAACCCACTAAGCAATCAACTCCTAGAGTGAGGGTGTCATTCAGAAGCTTGTCATTGTCACCACTCCCAGCTCTGGAGCCCTGGCTCAGAGATTTTGCCTGGAGAAAAACAAGGGCATAAAAACAGATAGGTACTAATCTGTTCCCAGTGGCTATGACTTCATTTGCAAGAGTGTATAGACGTTCAAACCCAAGGACACTCTCATGAACATTGGAAGTAGTGGTGGAAAGCAACTCGGAGGAGGTTGATGGAATTAACAAATCTATAGCCCAGACTATAGTCTGGCTAGTTTTCAAGAGGGAATGAAACAGTTGGGATTAGTCTTCCTGGGGTCAGAGCTCAATCCTGCAGGGACCTCAGAAACTATTTCTTCAAAGGAGCTATAAATTAATTGAATTAATTTGTAGAACAATTAATGTGGCACCTCATTGTTGAAAGAATAGAGGTCTTTACATTTTAGATACTAACCTTTTGTGTTAAAAATATTTTTTCCAAGTTTGTCATTTCTCTTTCAGCCTTATTTATGGTATTTTCTTAAAAAAATTTTTTTTAATGTTTTATCTATTTTTGAGACAGAGAGAGGCAGAGCACGAGAGAGGGAGGAGCAGAGAGAGAGGGAGACACACAATCCCTTTCAGGCTCCAGGCTCTGAGCTCTCAGTACAGAGCCCCACATGGGGCTCGAACCCACAAAATGTGAGATCATGACCTGAGCCGAAGTTGGACACTTAACCAACTGAGCCACCCAGGTGTGCCTATGGTATTTTCTATATTGAACTTAAAAATGTCTACTTAGACAAAATTGTTAATCTCTTATTTCATGGTTTCTGTTTTTTATGACATACTAAAGCCTTTTCTAGCCAGGGATACATAAATGTTTTTCTCTTGATGTTTTTTAAAAATATGAAATATTTCGAGGGCACCTTGGTGGCTCGGTAGGTTGAGCGTCTGACTTGATTTCGGCTCAAGTCATGATCCCAGTGTTGTGGAATTGGGCTCCACACTGAGGGTAGAATGTGCTTCAGATTCTCTATCTGCCTCTCCCTCTGCTCCTCTTCCCCACTTCCCTACTTTTGCATGCACTCTCTCGCCCTCTCTCTCAAATTAAAAAAATATGTATTTCAGACATAAAGAGGAGTTTAGGAAATCTTAGACTCACTATTTAGATTTAATAAACTTAAGGTTACTTTATTAGCCTCAGATTAAAAAAAAAATTTTTTTTTTTAACGTTTATTTACTTTTGAGACAGAGAGAGACAGAGCATGAACAGGGGAGGGTCAGAGAGAGAGGAAGACACAGAATCTGAAATAGGCTCCAGGCTCTGAGCTGTCAGCACAGAGCCCGATGTGGGGCTCGAACTCATGGACCACGAGATCATGACCTGAGCCGAAGTCAGACGCTTAACCGACTGAGCCACCCAGGAGCCCCAGCCTCAGATTTTTTTAAAGAATGAAATATTGGAAACAGTAGAAAACCTTTCATAATTTTTTTTTGCTTTATTTATTTTTATTTTTTAAGTTTATTATTTTTAATTTATGTCCTAGTTAGCATATAGTGCAATAATGATTTCAGGTGTAGATCCAGTGATTCATCCCTTATGTATAACAGCCAATGCTCATCCCAACAAGTGTCTTCCTTAATGTCCCTTACCCATTTAGCCCTTCCCTCCACCTGTAGCCCCTCCAATGACCTTCAGTTTGTTCTCTGTATTTGTCTCTTATGTTTTGTCCCCCTCTCTGTTTTTATATTATTTTTGCTTCCCTTCCCTTATGTTCATCTGTTTTGTATCTTAAATTCCACTTATGAGTGAAATCATAATGATACTTGTCTTTCTGTGACTTACTTCACTTAGTATAATACCATCTAGTTTCATCCATGTTGTTGTAAATGGCAAGATTTCATTCTTTGTCATTTATTTTGATTTGCCGACTAATACTCCATTGTATATATATATATACCACATCTTCTTTATCCATTCATCCATCAATGGACATTTGGGCTCTTTCCATACTTTGGCTATTGTTGATAGTGCTGCTATAAACATTGGGGTGCACGTGTCCCTTCGAAACAGCATCCCTGTTAACCCTTGGATAATTCCGAGTAGTGCAATTGCTGGGTCATAGGGTAGTTCTATTTTTAATTTTTTGAGGAACCTCCATACTGTTTTCCAGAGTGGCTGCACCAGTTTGCATTGTCACTAGCAGTGCAAAAGAGATCCTCTTTCTCTGTATCCTCACCAACATCTGTTGTTGCTTGAGTTATTAATTTTAGCCATTCTGACTGGTGTGAGGTAGTATCTCATTGTGGTTTTAATTTATATTTCCCTGGTGATGAGTGATGTTGAGCATCTTTTTCAAGTGTCTATTAGCCATCTGGATGTCTTTTCTGAAAAAGTGTCTATTCATGGCTTCTGCCATTTCTTCACTGGATTGTTTTTTTGGGTATTGAGTTTGATAAGTTCTTTATATAGATTTTGGATACTAGTCCCTTATCTGATATGTCTTTTGCAGATATCTTCTCCCATTCTGTCAGTTGCCTTTTAGTTTTGCTGATTGTTTCCTTTGCTGCGCAGAAACTTTTTATTTTGATGAGGTCCCAATAGTTCATTTTTGTTTTTGTTTCCCTTGCCTTTGGAGATGTGTTGAGTAAGAAGTTGCTTCAACTGAGGTCAAAGAGGTTTTTGCCTGCTTTCTCGTCTAGGATTTTGATGGCTTCCTGTCTTACATTTAGGTCTTTCATCCATTTTGAGTTTATTTTTGTGTATGGTGTAAGGTTCATTTTTCTGCATGTCGCTGTCCAATTTTCCCAGCACCCTTTTCTGAAGAGACTGTCTTTATCCCATTGAATATTCTTTCCTGTTTTGTCAAATATTAGTTGGCCATACGTTTGTGGGTCCATTTCTGGGTTCTCTATTCTGTTCCATTGATCTGAGTGTCTGTTTTTGTGCCAATTCATAACCCTTTTTAATAGTATTTCCCTTTTTTCCCCAGAGCTAACTAGTGTTCTAAATTTTATATGTGCCATATCTATTTTTCATGCTTTATTATATACCTGTCTTCACTTTGGGGCAATCTAGTGGGTGTGAAATGCTATTTTGTTCCTCTTTTTTTTTTAATGTTTATTTATTTATTTTGAGAGAGCACTCAGGTGCACGCAGGCATGAGTGGGGGAGGGGCAGAAAGTGGGAGAGAGAATCCCAAGCAGGCTCCACGCTGCCAGCATGAGCCCAATACAGGGCTTGATCTCACAACCCTGGGATCAAGACCCTAGCTGATATCAAGAATCAGATGCTTAACCGACTGTGCCACCCAGGCACCCCATGTGTTTTGTTTGTCTTAATTCACTTTTCCCTGAGTACTATAGAGGTTGAATACTTTTTCATCCCATAATTGGAATCATACTGTATATATTGCTCAGAAATGTCCTTCTTCCTTCCTTCTCCCTTTCTTTCTTTTGGTTGAACACATTGTTTTTGTATGCTTTTGTCTTCTCAGGACTGCCACATTAAAAAAAAAACTTCTTCTGTTGCCCATTTTTCCATTGAGTCTTTTGTTTATTGCTTAGTGGGTATTGAAAAACGTTTTTATATAATCCTGATACCTAAATAAAAATATTTTCGTTATATTTAAGATTAGTCTGGATACAAATCTTTTGTTATATGCGTAGCAAATATTTTCTAGTATGTGGCTTGTCATTTAACATTGCTTATGTTGCTTTTTGGTATAGATGTCTTAAAGTATTTTTGTAAAGTCAAAATTAGCACTTTTTGTTTACATTTGGTTCTGTTGATGTTTAAGAAACTCTTCCTTACTTTGAGGCTGTAAAGATAATCCTCTTATATTAGAATCTCCAGAGTATAAAGTTGTGACATTTAGTTTTGTTTGTTTGTTTGTTTTAATGTCTCTCAAAATAAATACATACATACATACATACATACATACAGAAAGAAAGAAAGAAAGAAAGAAAGAAAGAAAGAAAGAAAGAAAAGAAAGAAAGAAACAGAGAGAGAGAGAAAGAGAGGGGTGGGGGGAGAGAGAGAGAGAGAGAATATCCCAAGCAGGCTCTGTGCTGCCAGTGCAGAGCCCGTTGCAGGGCTTGATCCCACGAATCTTGAGATCATGACCTGAGCCAAAATCAAGAGTTGCGCGCTCAACCGACTGAGCCACCCAGGTGCCCCTGTGATACTTAGTTTTTATTCTAAAATTTATATTTTCCATCCTGTGATACACAGATTTAATTTTAGTTTTTACCTTCTGGTCATTTAGTTCTGGCACCATGTAATGAGTAGTCTATCATCTCCCCAGTGGATTATAGAGTTCCCTTACTTGTCTGAGTCTGTATTCTTTTCCATTGGTCTCTTTTTTTAATCCTTGAACCAATCTCATGTTATTTCAATTACAATAGCTTTATATGCCTCTGTTTAAGGTAAAACAAATCCTTTTTTGTTACTCTTTTTTAAAAATTTTTATAAAGTTTTATTTATTTGTACATAGCGTGAGTGAGGGAGGGGCAGAGAGCAAGAATCCCAAGGAGGCTGTGCACTGTCAGTGCCCCTGTTTGGTTTTAGATTTAATTTATTCCTGTCATTAACTATTATTTATATGTTCTCTTTGAGTTCATTCTTTTGTTATTTTTCTAAGTTTTCAAGTTATTTTTGTATTTGAAAATAGATGTAAGGGTTTAGTTTTTTGGATAACAATTTAGCTAAATATTCTATAGTTTATTTCATAATTGATTTTTTATTGGATTCATGATTTATTTAGTAATGTGTTTTGAGTTTGCCAAATACAGCATCTCTTTTCCTTTATGTATGTATAGATGTATGCATTTTGGGGCACCTGAGTGGCTCAGTCAGTTGAGTGTCTGACTTCGGTTCAGGTCATGATCTCATGGTTTGTGAGTTTGAGCCCCACATCAGGCTGTGTGCTGACAGCTCAGAGCCTGGAGCCTGTTTCAGATTCTGTGTCTCCCCCACCCCTCTGCCCCTCCCTGGTTCTCACTGTCTCTCTCTGTCAAAAATAAAAAAATAAACATTAAAAGAAAAAATATATGTGTGCATTTTGCATTGTAGGCAAAGAGTACGTATGATAAAGATTCTTTAGTATTTGTTGAGAATCCCTTTTTTGCTTGTCAGGTGGTTAGTTTTTGTAAATGCCCTGAAGAAGGAGTGTTATTTATTTGCTGGATACATGGATGGAGATGTGTGTGTGTGTGTGTGCGTGTGTGTGTGCGTGTGTGTGTGTGTGTGTATATATATATACATATATGTACATATGTACATATGTGTGTATATATGTACATATGTATATGTATATATGTGTGTATATATACATATATGTATATATGTACATATATGTATATGTATATATGTATATACACACACACACATATATAAATTTGTATATATATTTGCATATATATTTGTATGTATATACATGTATTATTTTATATATTTGTGTATATATGTCAATTCACTTTTTACAAGGTGTTTGTAAGGCCAAGTTGTAAGGCCAACTTTACTTTCTAATGCTTTGTATGATTATGTATTTCTGTTTGTTCATGTAATTGCTCAATTTTTGCTTTATTTTGCGTTAACATTGTTAAATTTATATAGATTGAGGATTCTTATAACCTCCTGGTTAATTGTACCTTTATATCATCAAGTTATGATCATCTTTACCCCTAAGAAGTCATTTTTACCTTTAAAGTGTAATTTGTCTGATATTAATAGATTTATCAGCTTTCTTTCTGATAGTGTTTTTTTGTTATATTTTTCTATTCCTTTTGATTATTCTCTCATTCTGTTTTGAATATTTCTTTACACAGCATCTAGCTAGATTTTGTTTTATTAATCCAGTTAAATATCTTTGTTTTTTATTGGGTGCATTTAACCCACTCCCTTTTAGTGTGATTTCTTAACACATTTGGATTAATTTCTGCCATCTATTTCAGTAATTACCTTGATGTGTTTTAACATGCTTGATTGGGCTGCTAAAGTGGAAAGTTTTCCACCACCTCTCAGATAATATGAGAGCTCTAAGAATGCAGTTTTTTTTCAGTCTTCATTCTCTATGATATTGTTGTCTAATTTGTGTTCCCAGCTTTTTTTTTTTTTAATGGTTATTTATTTATTTTGAGAGAGAGAGTGAGCATGCAGAGGCGGGGAAAAGAGAGAGGGAGACAGAATCCCAAACAGGCTCCGTGTTGCCAGTGCAGAGCCCAACGCGGGGCTCAAACCCATAAACCGTGAGATCATGACCTGTGCCAAAATGAAGAGTTGGATGCTTAACTGACTGAGCCATCCAGGCACCCTTCCAGCTTGTTTTTAACCAGCTTTGTAAATTAGTCATTATTATCATAATCAGTGCTAATATTTTACAGTTCATGCTTGTTCTTATGTACCTGTAGGTTTACTGTGTTTTTTTGTTTTGTTTTGTTTTTTTGCCTAATTTTTCCTCCTGGGGTCCAACTCTTTCATCAGTTGTGTGTGGGTGGTAAACTTTTTTTTTCTAATTTTTTTTTTTTTTACATTTATTTATTTTTGAGAGACAGAGACAGCACAAGTCGGGGATGGGCAGAGAGAATGAATGAGACACAGAATCTGAAACAGGCTCCAGGCTCTGAGCTGTCAGCACAGAGGCCGACCCAGGGCTCCAACTCACAAACCATAAGATCATGACCTGAGCTGAAGTCAGATGGTTAACCGACTGAGCCACCCAGGTGCCCCTGTGGGTGGTAACCTTTCTTAGTTTTCCCTGATACTGTCATCATTGTGCCTTTGCTGTGGAATGATAGTATATCTAGTTATACTTCTGGTATCTGTTATTACTTATGAAAATATCTGTTATGAGACTAATAGTATTTTCTTCTGTAGGCAGATTTCCCCAGATTGTTTTAATGTTTTTCAGTTGTATTTAATTATCAGCAATTGTCCCAGGAAATGTCCCGCACTTCATTTCCAGATTAGCTGATTTTTTTTTCCTCAGTAGTGTTTAATGCATTTATTACATCCATAAAGTTGGAATTTAAGGGCTATACACTTGACCCTTGAACAATATAGGGTTTCAGGGTTCTGACCCCCCACACATTCAAAAATTTACATTTAAATATGGTGTCTCCAAAAACTTAACTACTGATAGCCTACTGTTGACTGCGAGCCTTACTGATAAACAGTTGACTAACATACATATTTTGTATGTAACACACTGTATTCTTACAATAAGCTAAAGAAAAAGTATTATTAAAAAATCATAAGGAAAGGAAAATACATTTACAGAACTGTACCATAAAAAAATCCATTGATTCCATGAAAAAAATGTTAGAACTGATAAATGAATTCAGTAAAGTCACAGGATGCAAAATCAATGCACAGAAATCTGTTGCATTTCTATACACCAAAAATGAAGCAGCAGAAAAAGAAATTAAGAAAACGATCTCATTGAAGGGGTGCCTGGCCAGCTCAGTCAGTAGAGCATGTAACTCTTGATCTCACGGTTCTAAGTTTGAGCCACATGTTGGGTGGAGAGACCACTCAAAAAAAAAAATCTGGAAAGAAAGAAAAGAAAGAAGAGAAAGAAAGAAAGGAAAGAAGAGAAAGAAAAGAAAGAAGGAAGAAAGAAAACAATCTTATTTACAATTGCACCAAAAGTAGTAACATACCTAGGAATAAACCTAAACAAAGAGGTGAAAGACCTATACTCTGGAAACTATAAAATACTGATGAAAGAAATTTTGAAGATGACCCAAAGAAATGGAAAGAAATTCTAAACTCATGGATCAGAAGAACAAATTGTTAAAACATTTATACCATCCAAAGCGATCTACGCATTGAGTGTAATCCCTACCAAAATGCCAACAGCATTTTTCACAGAACTAGAACAAACAATCCTAAAATTTGTATGGAACCACAAAAGACCTCAAATAGCCAAAGCAGTCTTGAAAAAGAAGAGCAAAACTGAAAGCATCACAATTCCAGACTTGAAGTTATACAACAAAGCTGTAGTGATCAAAAAAGTATTGTGCTGGCACAAAAATAGACACAAAGATCAATGGAACAGAATAGAAAACCCCAAAATAAACACAACTACATGGTCAAATAATCTTTGAGAAAACAGGAAAGGATATCCAATGGGAAAAGGACAGTCTCTTCAAATGGTATTGGGAAAACTGGACAGCAATTTGCAAAAGAAACAAACCAGACCACTTAATTACACCATATACCAAAATAAATTCAAAATGGATGAAAGACCTAAAACCTGTGAGACCTGAAACCATTAAAATCCTGGAAGAAAACACAGGCAGTAACCTTTTTGATATCAGCTGTAACAATTTTTTTCTAGATAAGCCTTCTGGGGCAAGGGAAACAAAAGCAAAACTACTGGGACCGCATAAAAATAAAAAGCTTCTGCAGAGTAAAGGAAACAATCAACAAAACTAAATGACAACCTATGGAATTGAGAAAATATTTGCAAGTGGCATATCCAATAAAGGGTTAGTATCGAAAATATAAAGAACTTAGAAAACTCAATACCCCAAAAAGAAATAATCCAGTTAAAAACTGGGCAGAAGATAAGAATAGACATTTTTCCAAAGAAGACATCCAGATGGCCAACAGACACACGAAAAGATGTTCATTATTCCTTACCATCATGGAAATGTAAATCAAAACTATAGTGAGATACCACCTCACAGCCATCAGAATGGCTAAAAGCAACAACACGAGAAACAACAGGTGTTGGTGAGGACCTGGAGTAAAGGGAACCCATCTGCACTTTTGGTGGGAATGTCAACTGGTACAGCCACTGTGGAAAACAGTATGGAGGTTTCTCAAAAAGGTAATCTGTAGTTCAGCAATCACATGACTAGATATTTACCCAAAGATTAGAAAAACACTAATTCAAAGGGATTCATGCACCCCTATGTTTATAGCAGCATTATTTACAATAGCCAAATTATGGAAGCACCCCCAGTGTCCATTGATTGATGAAAGGATCAAGAGGGTGTGGTGTGTATGCACACACACACACACACACACACACACACACACACTGGACTATTGCTTGGCCCTAGAAAAGGAATGAAATCTTGACATTTGCAATGATGTGGATGGAGCTACAGAGTATAATGCTAGGTGAAATAAGTCAGTCAAGGAAAGACAGATACCATGTGATTTCACTCATATGTGGAATTTAAGAAACAAAACAAATGAGCCAAGGGAGAAAAAAGAGACAAACCAAGAACTCTTAACTATAGAGAACAAACAGATGGTTACCAGAGGGGATGAATGTAATAGGTGATCATGATTAAGGAGTGCCCTTGTTGTGATGAGCACAGGGTGTTGTATGGAGGTATTGAATCACTATATTGTATACTTGAAACTGTTATTACACTGCGTGTTAACTGGAATTAAAATAAAAACTTAAAAATAATTTTAAAAATACTCCAGAAAAACAAAGGAGTGAGAGATAGGTGAAATAAGAGTGGCAAAATTTTTATAATGGGTACGTGGAAACTTGTTATATTATCTCTACTTAATGTTTGTTTGAAAGTTTCCATAATACAAAATGTTCTTTAACATATAAGATAAAATAAAACTCAATTTATAAGTGGACCCACACAGTCAAACCTAGGTTATTCAAGGGTCACCTTTGTTTTTCATTTTAGGACTTGACTTTTAATTACTGCTTCCTTCAATGGGATTCAAAAGTTTTGATATGTAGTATTTTAAGTATCCTTTCAAAAAAATTTCTAAATTTCAATCACAATTTTTTTTGGTCCATGATTTATATTTGTTTTCTTAATTTCCAAATTTGATGGAAAGCTTCTAGTTAGGTTTTTGTTATTGACATGTAGCTTGTAGTCAGAGAAACACTTTTATTATTTCAGTCATTTGGAAATAGTTGAGTCTTTCTCTTTGGTTAGTATATGATCAGTTTTTATCAATATTCCACATGTGCCTAAATAGAATGTATATTCTGTACTTAGACCATGAGATAGCCTCCTTGCTTTTCTTTTTTTCTCCCCTTTTCCTCTTCCCCCTCATCTGGATATAGAATTCTATGATGACATTTGGTTTCTTGTAGCAAATTTCATTCTGCCTTCTGTTGTTGATGTGGAGAAGATAGCTCTTGGTTACTTATTTGAATTCCCCCCCCCCCCATATCTACTTTTAAGATTTTATCTCTGATTTTCTCTACTTTTTCGATGATGCTGTGTTGAGGTGTGTGTGTGTGTTTCCTGCTTGGAGGTTCTTGGATTTATTCAATCTGAATTTGTGTCTTTCATCTGTTCTGTAACATTTTCATTCATTATCCCCTCAGGTGTTGTCTGCCTTTTTTTTCTTTGCTATATTTTTGAGATTCCAATTAAACATATGTTAGACCTTCTCATTCAGTTTTTCATGTTTCTTTACCTATTTTCCATAATTCCTACCTATATGTCACATTTGCTGATCTAGATAATTTTGTGTAATTTATCTTCCTATTTACTCCTTTTCCTTTGTGCTGTGTCTCCTCTTGAGTCCATGAAACACTCAATTATGGATTTACAGTTATTTTTAGAAGTTTTATTTGCATCTTTTTCCAAGTCTGATGTACCTCCCCCCCCATTTTTTTTTTGGTTGACTGTGCACTGCAGATATTTTAGAGGATGTATTTTACTTATTTGAATCATTGTAAATGTAGGTGTGTGTGTGTGTTTTGAGAGAGGGAGAGAGAGAGCGAATCTCACAAGGGGCAGAAAGGGAGAGAGAGAAACAGGGCTTACCCAAAGTAAGGCTTGAGCTCATCTGAAGCAGGCCTCAAACACATTTGATGTGGGGCTCGAACTCACAAACCATGAGATCGTGATCTGAGCTGAAGTCTGATGCTTAATCAACTGAGCCACCCAGGTGCCCCTCTAAATGTAGTTATAACTGCTAGTTTGCCTCAACTGTGCCTTGTTTTCTTATGTGTTTGATTATTTTTTACTGTACTACTCATGGGTTTTTTAATTTGGGGGCCACAAAAGATTATAGGTTTTCAGAGAGCTTTGGGTTTTCATCTGCCAGGGGCCTGGAGATAATTAACAGTCTGGAACCATCTCAAGTCAGGTTTAGAACTTGAGGCTTTCCAGTCTGCTCAAAGGATGTGAATCCAGATTGTAAAACCATATGAAGGCCAGGTTGTAGCTTCCATCTTTGGGGGAGAGTTTTCCCTTGTTCTTTTGATTGCCTGTGCAACCTATCTTTCTTTTCTTTTCTTTTCTTTTCTTTTCTTTTCTTTCTTTCTCTTTCTCTCTCTCTCTCTTTCTTTCTTTCTTTCTTTCTTTCTTTCTTTCTTTCTTTCTTTCTTTCTTTCTTTCTTTCTTTCTTTCTTTCTTTCTTTCTTTCTTTCTTTCTTTCTTTCTTTCTTTCTTTCTTTCTTTCCTTTCTTTCTTTCTTATTTTTGAGAGAGAGAGCGAACAGGGGAGGGGCAGAGAGAGAGAGGAAGACAGAATCCCAAGCAGGCTCAGCACCATCAGTGCAGAGCCCAGTGATGGGCTCAAAATCACAAACTATTAGATCATCTCAGCCGGAACTAAGAGTCGGATGCTTAACCGACTGAGCCACCCAAGCACCCCATGCCTGTGCAATCTGTCTGATTCACCTCTAAGCTAGGACTCCAACAAAAGACCGTACTTTCAGAATAAATGTGGGGCAGGTTTCCATTTTGGATAGTACTAGGCTTAACTTTGTCCACCTTTCACACAAGACTGCCAAAATCAAAACCCAAGTTCACCTGAATAATTGAATGCTCTAGGCCTGAGTGGCTTTAATACTGTGGTTGTTTTTCTGGGTTCCTTCTCTTCTTTAGCCTTTGATCCTTCAGTTTTTAATCACTTTGTTGCTTTTTGATGCTTTTAGGGAAAATATTTTTTATATTCATTTTTGTTTTCAAAAAGTGGGTTGGTCTGAATAGTTTAATTCATCATTATTGGACATGAGAAGTAGCTATTGATTTAAAAAAAAAATATTATGAAGTGCGGCCCCTGGGTGGCTCAGTCAGTTAAGTGTCCAACTTCGGCTCAGGTGATGAGCTCATAATTCATGGATTTGAGCCCTGCATTGGGCTCTGTGCTGACAGCTCAGAGCCTGGAGCCTGCTTCAGATTCTGTGGCTCCCTCTCTCTCTGCCCCTTCCCCGCTCAGGCACACTTGTATGTGCTCTTTATCTCTCTCTCAAAAATAAACATTGAAAAAAGTTAAAAATTTATTATGAAGTACCTTATTTAATCTGTCTTACTGTTTTCAACAGCCTTCCAGTTTATTCTGTGTCTTTTTTTTTTTTTTTTTTTTTTTTTTAGAGTGATGCATGAGCAGGGGAGAGGGGCAAAAGGGGAGAGAGAGAATATCTTAAGCAGACTTCATGCTCAGTGCGGAGCCCAAAGTGGGCCTTAATGTCATGACCATGAGATCATGACTTGAGCCTAAGTCAAGAGTCAGATGCTTAACTGACTGAGCCACCCAGGAGCCCTTCTATGTCTGTTTTTGACAGGAATCTTTTTGGTATTTTATGATTATGCATGATGCTGGCATTTGGTGTGTGTATATATGTGTGTATATGTTTTATATATTTGCAAATATATTTATCTTAGATATGTTTATGTTAAATATGTTGCATTAATGTTCAGTACATATACATAAATACCATTTTCACCAAGGTGTATCTAAGAGCGATTTATGGTGAATTGTGTGCATTTTGTCATCTAACAAGATGCTATATGATAAACTTCTGTGACTTCTCTTTTTGTTAATTGTATTTATATATTACTTAGTGGTGAATCATCTTTACATATCTGTAATGAGTTTTTTTTTGGTCATTGTATTAATTATATATTGCTACATAACAAATTACCATGAATTTAGCTGCTCAAAAGCATGCACAGTTATTATATAATTTTCTGTGTATCAGAAGTCCAGCCACGACTTAGTGGGTACTTTGCATCGCTTAGCTGGAGTTTATGGAAGACTCATGTATAAACTCATGTGGTAATGGACAGAACTCACTTTTGTCCAGGTTGTTACCGGATTAGGGGCTTCACTTCTTGCTGGCTGGAACCTTCTCTCAGTTCCTTGCCACATGCACATCTCCATAAATAGCTTAAACAGCTTACAATATGGCAGGTTGCTTCTCCAAGGCCAGCAAAGGAGACAGTTCTCTGCAAAACAGGCATTTCAGTGTTTCATAGTTGATCACATACACATAATCACATATGTCCTGTCACTGTTGCTGTATTGGTTAGAACCCCTCTGACTTAAGGGGAGGGAGTTAATACAAGGATTTGTCTGGTTTTGGTCTAGACCTTCTAAATTGGCTGTACGTGACAGAAAATGGCTTAGATAAGAAAGACAGTTATTTGTCTTTTGTCTAAACATCATCTTCAGGTCAGCAGCCTAGGGCTGATGTGGCAGCCTTGCTCCAGATACACACAGGGTTCTTGAGTTTCTTTCAGTCACATTGTGACGCTATCCCTAAGCATTAACCCTTTTCCTTGTCATCCAAGATGGCCAGGTGTGCATTCTAGAGAGCAGAATGAAGGAAGGAACATAGAAGAGGAGGCAAATCACACCTAAAAGTTTGTTTAGAAGGATTCTAAAAGCTGCTAGGTGGTGCTTATGCTTGTATTCCACTGGCCAAAATGTAGTCTTATAACAAAAAGTTTGCTGTATGTAAGAATGGGAGAACAGATCATGAGGGACCACTAGCAAAACAAAACAAAAAACACTAGTTTCTCTTGGCTCTGGAATAGTTAAGCATACACTTAGGTTTTGTTTTTGTTTGAGATTTGGAAAGATAATCTGAGAAAATGCCAATGGCTCAGTTTCTGTTCTATAGAAGGCAGGACTAAAAGAGTCCATTATACCAGAAGGGGCTAGACTGACCAGGAGCAGGTGAAGTGTGGGTATGAGAAAAGTGGTTGTGGAAGAGGAGCCTTCCAGGGGAAGGACCTTTACATATATCCTCTCATTTAATCCTTGCAACAAATCTTTCTGTGAATAATAGTATTCTGGCTTTATAGAAGAAGGTACTTGCCCAAGGGCACTCAGATAATTTATTGGAGGGCTATACATTTTTTTGAAGAGTTAACAGACTCTGACAAAACATGCCATCCCTCTAAGGGTCTTCAATGGGAACCTTAGTCTTTTTATTCATCAGTCATGCAAGCTCTCGACTATTTTAAGGTTGCAGGAAATGAGATAGGGAGGAAACAGGAGGGATTTATGGAAAGTCCACCATGTTCAGGCTAGGTCCTATAGACAGTCTGAGTGGTGGTCAGGATGTGACTTGATGAAAGTCTCTTGTGTACCTTCCTTTTCTTCCATTGTCCACTTCTACATTAGGAGATTCCCAATGATCACTAACCGGATTGATTCCTATTAGGGATTTTGTGCCCATGGGCTTCTGCCTGTTGGTAACAAACCGTGACAACAGCTCTGACCAACCTTTCCAGAAATAGGCCTGCTCAGAATGGGCAAGCATGTTTTAAACTCTACCACTCTGGTTCTTTTTTGAGAACAATCAAGCCCCTTCTCAGGGGTTTCTCTATGAGATTTAAGTCACAAGGTCATCAATGATGGACCTTCTCCTGTCGTCCTTTATCTCTTCTCTCCCTCCCATCAAGTACTTCTGAGTGTTTTGTTTATTGAATTACTGATCACTTGGAAGTTTTCTCTCCCAGCCTTTCTTCTGCTGGTAATAGTAGTCTATTACTGAAAGAGGAGAATCCAAAAGGGTAGGGAAAGGCAATAATTGAAAGATGGCAGAGATAGCAACCCTGTCCCCCACTGATGACAGTCACGCTTTGCAGCCAGTGCTGCGTGGGTAGAAGACCGGTGGGGGAGTCTCAGGGCTTTTTCAGGATGTTGGCTGCATCCCATTATCTCAGAATCTGTGTGAAGTGTTTAATGAACGACACTGAGTAAAAAGCTGTCATGTGGCTGTGGAACAGAAGGATTTCCTTGTATTGGACAATCCATAATCCCTTTGTTTCAGGGAAATCTCTAAGATTGACTTCCCAGTCTGCTTCCCAGCCCCCACTGCATTTCATTTGCGTGCACAACCTTGAGGTTTAAAGCTAATTTATTTCTCTCTCATTTTCTTTCAGCTTTTATACTGCATTTAATCAGTTGCTTTGGTCCCACTGCCACTTTAGCCTGGCTTGCTGGGAAAGGATTATAGCTGGGCCCTCATGCCCCAGCCTCATCCGGAGCATCTGGCCAATAGGCCAGAACACAGAATGTCTCAGAGGCTTCCTGCTCTCTTTAAGTGGCAAGCACAGGGTAGTTTAGGCTGTTTGGGAGCCTTCCATTTGTAGAGCACCCACAAAATGGGAAGGAGAAAAAGGACTGAAGGGTCTTTTTTAAAAGCAAGCTAGAAAAATGTGTGAAAAATAAAATGTAAGCCACCTCACCTCTTCCCAAGAGCTTTCCCCAATTTACTTTTTGCAGTTAGGTCATTTAGATTCTCATGGTGTGTAGATGATGGTAAAGGCTGTCCCAGTAGGTTTTCTGTTTGCATTAGACTGGGAGTTCTGGGAGCATCCTGAGGGACTTTGCTCATAGCCATTGCTCTGGTACCTTCACCCTGAGCAAGTGTCTTTTCACAGTCCTCATGGTCTTAGTGCAATTCTTTTTGGGTAAAGTTGATGCTAAGATTCAAAAAGAAGCAAAGGCTGATCAGAAAGTGGGCCCAGGAGTAAACCTGCTGGACACTACTCAGCTAGGAAAAGAGAACAGGAATAAGCAATCCCTGATGCATACCTGTGGCATTTAACATGAAATCCCTGATGCACCGATGCTCTTGCCAAAGAGCTGTGGATGTTGATCAGTGGCTGAATGGAGGACCCTCAGAACCGCCTCAGTACCTCTGTTGAAATGATTTGTGCAAGACCATGGGGCTATGTGGCAGCCAGAATGAGAAGATGAGTCAGAAGCTCTGAGTTTCCAGGCTCAGATAAGACCTTCAGGTGGCATTTCCTGCCCAGTCAGAGAACTCCTGGGATCTGGGACAATGTGTTCCTGCAAGATTCAGATAATGTTCCCACTCTCTCTAGCCCTGTAACTCAGAGAAAACTTAGCCTTGAACAAGCTGCGGTTTCCCCTTTTGCAAAGGTGAAAAATAGTTGGGGGATTCTCAAGCTGGATTGTGCATCCTGGGCAGTTGTTCAGCCTGCCTGCCCTCCCTCCTTTATTGCTACAGCCTATCTTCAGATATTCATAGTGACCACTTGGGTCTCCACATATGTCTGGCTGTGCTGCTGATCTTGGGCCCTGTGTTCTGGAGGTCTATACCTGAAGGTTCACTGACACTGCATGGCTGACAGATATGTAAGACTTGTTTTCTGCAAGGAATGTAATCAGATGTCTCTGTAGTGTTTTGGTAAATGTCCAGATGAGTGTCTTTGAGGTATCTTACTTAAATTTAAATTTTATGTCCTCAATTCTGATTTAGTAACACATTCATATGGTTCAAAAGTCAAAGGGTACAAAAGGGCATGGTGAAAATGCTTTGTTCTATCCTGTCTTTGCCATCCAGCTTCCTTTCCTTAAGGTACCCAGTGTTGCCAGTTTCTTCCAGAGTTATTTATGCATTTTCAAGCAGATAGACCTATATAGTGTTTCTTTCCCTCTGTTTTGATATTAAAGGTAGATTGCTGTATATACATCATTTTACATTTTGCTTTTTCCATATAACAGTATATCTTGGACATGATTCTTTATCCATACATAAAATCCTTCTTAGGAGGTGGGATTTGTTTTTAATAAATGGAGAATGACTCAGGTGGAAGCTTTTGGGGAAATGTGTGCATTGACCCATGCTTGAAAATGACAGTACTCCAATTAACTAGACTTACTACTCTGCAAAATTCATTGTTTAAACAAAGGATGTATTTGATTGTTATGTCTAAGAACTGATTACTGATGACTTTTTAGAGTAGTATGAGTCAGAAAGCATTTTTGATGATAAGTTTGGAATGACTGTGTCATTAGTTCTGATTGAGAGTTTGTGCAATTCAAAATTTTAGTTTTAAACCTGTTAAGGAAATAAAGCAGCCACATGCTGGATCTCCTTTGCTACATTGAGGATTTCCTCCACTGTGTTGGGACTGTTTTGTAATAGTTAGGTGTAGGGGGCTGTGCTAGGTATACCATGACCACTAGACACTTGGGACTCTGGAGATACTCTGATGCTTTATCTTAGCAATTATGAAAAATAAAAATAAAAATCTTCGCTATGTGCATTTTCCTCCACTGAAACCTGCTGACAAATTGGGCATGGTTCCAAACCCATGTGGCGGACTGGTTGGGCTGTGGCCCTTTCATGATCATGTGCTTGATAAAGAGCCTATTCCCAGCGGGATTGGTGTGGGAGGGGGATGAGTTGGGGGGTGGGTAGAAGGTCTCCATCTTGAGTATTTGCCAGGGAAGCCACTTGCATGCTTCCAGGAGAGCCAGGCTATTTACAGAAAACAAAAGCTATAGTTCTTGCCCTTTAGAAGCCCTCTAAGGGCTTAGAATTCTCATAGCTAGCTTAAGATATCAAGAGCTCCTGGGGCGCCTGGGTGGTTCAGTCAGTTAAACATCAGACTTCAGCTCAGGTCATCATCTCACGGTTCATGAGTTTGAGCCCCATATCGGGCTCTGTGCTGACACCTCAGCCTAGAGCTTGCTTCGGATTCTGTGTCTCCCCCTCTCTCTGCCCTTCCCCTGCTCACGCTGTCTCTCTCTCTTTCTCTCAAAAATAAATAAAACATTAAAAACAAATTTTTTTTAAGATATCAAGAGCTCCTAAACATTGAAAAGAACATAGTGCCTATCCTGCTCATGGCCTCTCCTCTTCTCCCTGTGACTAGGAAATTCAAAATAAAAATAATTCCAAATTTTAAATTAGACCCACTACCCCAGGATGGATGACCAGTTAGATTTTTAAAAATAATGTGTTAAATATCAAATTGATTACGTTTTCCCCTCACTGTTTTGGGTACTCATGCTTTGTAGATACCCAAGGACAAATTGAGTGTCTCTGTTGTATGATCCAACATTGAAAGTTTCTAGTTCTCCCAAGGAGCTGCCCTTTTCTGGGAGTTGGGTGGCAGGAATTATTTTACAATATTAAGAATTTTGAGGTTAAAAAAAATGTTCTTTTGTTTATTTAATAATACCTTTACCCAAACCGAACATTGAAATAGCTCTGAAATTTTTCTCCAAGAAATGCATTTTCTTCTTGAGTGCTTCATGATGAAATCAGTCTTAATTTCAGTTCAACTAGTGTGTAAAAACACACAGTGAGTGATTATTAGTCCCCAAAGGAGGCAAGACAGATGGAGCCCAGAATGGAATTGGCTTTATGATTAATTGAATCCTTGAAGAGTTGAATAGAGTTAGAGCTGATTCGGCCCAATCAGTGCCTTGAGACGGCTGGTGTTGTCCTGAGCCTGAGAGAGGAAAGGGTCACAATAACCCAGATTTATCCTCTATTAAAATGGATTGGATGTATGCACCAGACGGTTCCCATTTTTAAACCATTGATGCAGGATAATTGGAATGGAAACAAACAAGATTAGAACTAGATTACAGGTATTTGTGCAAGTTGCCTCCTAAATCAATCAGAGTCCCTGATTTATTCTGAGGGTGCGTTATCATTAGAGTGAATCATTGAAACTCTGAGACACATCTGGAGCTGTCCAGTCAGAAGGGGAAGAGGGAGGAGGGGGCCGCAGAGAGCTGCTTGGGGTTGGGAACTAGGCACAACTGTCCAGTGTTTTTCTGGCTTTTGGGGTAGACATCTTCCAGAGAGGATTTTAATTTAATTTTGCTTTTTCTTTCAGGCAGGGATGTGTAATGTATAGGTTGAAATGACTGCCTCTCCTCCACAGTGAATAGAAAGATGTGTTCTTTTGTAATGTCTGGATCAAATAGTCAACCAGGGAAGCTGCTGGCTGTGGGGACCCTGCAATTCAGGGAGCAGGAAGGGAGAAGGCCTGGTGCTGTGGGGGGACTGCAGCCACATTAACCACCACGTCCCTTAGAATAATGGTGCACTGGTGCCTTGCCAGGGGGCCTGTTAGTGTAAGACATCATCTGTGGAGCTAGAAAGCTTGGGTTTGCTCTCATGGACAGGCTATACTTCCTGGACCAGGAGCTGAGGGAACAAGCCCAAGTTCCCTCCCAGTCCTCTACTACCACTAAGGCTGACTGTGCGCAGAGAGCCGTGTGTGGCTTCATGATCCCGAGGGTGACCCTGTTCTAGTCCTGAACTCAGGAGTCTGGACACAGGCATCACACTCTCAGGTCTACAGCCAGCTTACTGACATTTAAGGACTCATTTTACTTAGATAATTAAGAGGACTAGATATCTGAGGTTCCTTTTGTCTGGGGAAGTGTACCACTGTCTCTTTTTTCCTGGGTTGTCTTTCAGGCGCTGGTGCCCATATCAAGTCCCTGGCAGCATGCTGGGTTAGCCCCCTAGAAGCTTCATCTGATAGGCAAGCCTCACCCTTACCTTCAAACTGTGCCTTTTTTTTTTTTTTTTTTCTTTGCATTTTTCCATTTTGAGCTCTTATGAGTCAGGCTGCAGGCAGCTCATTTACATGGGAGTCAGCCAGAAGGAAAGTGGCTTGAAGTCTACTTTCATTTTGCTGTGGGAGGTGTTTTCCTGTTGAATTGCTAACCAGGCAGGTCAGGGGGGAATCATAAGGGATCTCACTCATCCCTAGATGGAAACAAGTACAGCAAAATACCTCAGAAGGGGGTGAAAAAAAATCTTCCTTGATGGCATTTCTCAAGCCTGGCATTCTCCAAATTGAACATACCTAAAAGGCACTATCCCCAAGGGCAGGAGGGGTTGTTTCTTGGTCCCACATCAGGGAAGGTAAAAACCAAGGCCCATGCCACACCCTGAGGCCCCCGAAGAGCTAAGAACTGAGCCCTGCTTCTCTTCTCCTTGTTTTCCCACTGCCATGTCCTGCTGTTACCTTGGTCCTGCTAGCTGGTCTGGCTGTAGCTTCCACTGCTGCCATTGTGTTAGGCACAAAGGACTTTAATTTGCCTATTTTGTTGGAGTCCCCTTTGTGTGGAATCGCGCCTGAAAAGTATCTAATCTGCTTGTGTCCGTTACAGCCTTTGTTCTTGTCAGAGGCATCTCATCTCTTTCCAGCTCAGCCTCAGCTGGACATTTCGCCCCACCTTACCCTAGACCCTAGAGCAAGCACTGCTCAGCAGATTCTCCTTCCTCACTTTGGTGTGGCAATGGGGTGGGGAGTGGCAGTCCTACTTAGAGGCCATGCCTGATGGCCTGGGCCTGAAAGGCCCCAAGCATGTATGAGAAAGGGGGGTGGATGATACAGTGTTAGTCTTGCTGGGATTGCTTGTCTTGCCTGTAATCCTTGGTATCTGTGGTCTGAGGAGTGTGTTCTTCTTTTTGTGATTGACTCTGGATTTTACCTCCCATTTGCCTAGAGTGATACTTGTCCTGGAGTCTTGGAAATGCAGTTGCTGTATTCAGTGACAAGAGGACAGGCTAGACGCTTAACCCTGCTGGTTATATAAGGTAGAAGAAGAACTTACCAGTGTCTTTCTTAGCCTTTGTTTCTCTAGACTTTGGTTGGAACCTGTCCTCTGGGGCAGGGGAATATTTTAGCCACCTTTACTGATTCCCCAGTGAAACCCAATGTGACACGAAGCTCATTTTAGCCTAAAGGATGACACATAGTACTTGTGCCTATCTTGTCCCATCTATCTGTCAAATGCCCAGCGCTATGGGTGGGGTACGTACATATCAGAGAGATGGCTGAGTGAGCGGCTCACAGCAGAGGAAGCTCTTGTCTGGGAGTGGTTAGGATCAACTTCCGGGGGGAGGGATGCCAACTAGGCCTGTGTCTCACAGAGGCTGTCTTTTTCTTTATGGACATCAGTGTAGTTTACATTTGCAGTTTCTGCTGTGCCTCCCTTGTCTTAGGGCCTTCATTCTCTGTTATGACTAGGTGGAGGGAAAAGCCCTAATGGGAAAAGCTGGAACATGGGAGAGCCATTCAGGTAGAATGGGTGGTGGTAGGGCAGATGTGCTCGGACACATACCTCCTGTATGTCTCATGCAGTGTGAAGGGGCCTGTCCTCATCCTGTCCCCCTCTCTGTATAGCACCCCAGCCTGTGGACTGCTAGGCAAATGTGATTCTTGATGACAAGCTGGAAGGGGAGGACTAAGCGAGGTAGCAGTCATGGCTAAGGTCTTCCCACCAAGAGGAATGCTTTTTGGAGTAGTGTGCCCAATGCCATTTCCCCCCATTAGTGTGCTGTTTTTGTTTGTTTTTTTTTTAAGAATGTTAATGTTTATTTATTTTTGAGAGGGAGAGAGAGTGCAGTGCGAACAGGAGAGAGGCTGAGAGGGAGGGAGACACAGAATCCAAAGCAGACTCCAAGCTCTGAGTGGTCAGCCCAGAGCCTGACACAGGGCTCCAATTCACAAATGATGAGATCATGACCTGAGCCAAAGTCGGATGCTCAATTTACAGAGCCACCCAGGCACCTCCCTCATTAGTGTGTTCTTAAAAGGTCATTTTGTTAGACATCCCCAAAGAACCATGCTGGGGAAACATTACAGGAAGTAGAGATGCCATCTAGGGGTGCAGAGGGACCCAAAGGCCAGGAGCACCAGGGTCCCACTGATTGGCACAATGACTTTGACCAAAGCCCTTGGCCTCTTTGTGCTCTTACCTAGAAGTAGGCACTGTTCTCCTGTACCTCCTGGGGCCATGGAGAGAGATGAGATTATCCCTATAAAGTGCTCTGATTGTCTTGGAAGAAAGATGCTATGTCTCTGCCAGTTGTTGTTGTTATAAATAGTGACACTTGAAAATCGATAGGGCATCACTCTGAGGAGCTGTAAATACTGCCCACACCTGTTTGTTTTCCATTTTAATTTCACCTTTTCCTAATGAAGGGAGGGGCGATACTGTCTGCTTTGCACACCTCACTGATGGTTGTGAGGATTCACCTCAAGATAATGAGCACAGCCAGAACTGTGAGCTGGGCAAAGGCATTTGGCTGCCATGCTTGTTGATTATGGCAGACAGGCTCAGGGTCCAGCTCATTTGACAAATGTTTACTCAATTTCAACTCCCTTACATTCTAAGAGGGTGGAAAGATGCATCTGGCATATTTACTGCCTCAAAATATTTAGAGTCTAGACTAAGGCATGAAGAATGTTTAGAAATAACCAGGGTAGCTACAATATTTCCAGACCCTGAGCTAAGCTGTTTATATACATTTTCACATTGAATCTAAGTAAGGACTGTTATGAATAAGTACAATTACTTCCATTTTACTCATGAAGACACTATGGCCTAGAGAAGTCACATACTTCCTGAGGGTAACATAGCTGGACTGTATTAGAGCAAAGACATGAACCGAGTGACACAAAACCCAAGCTCTTAACCAGTGTTTCATGCACATGATAGTAGATGCTGAGTAAGAGACTGAGAGAAACAGAGAGAAGGAGAGGGGGAGAGTGGAGAGAGAGAGCTAGGGTAGGAGGGAAAGAGGAAGGAGGGAAGTACAGAGATAGAGTTTGAAGGGGGTTGGAGAGAGAGGGAATGAGAGAGGGAGAGATAGCTAGATATCTGGGTCCCTATTATTTTCTCTGCCTGTACTTTTATTTCTGACTTTTCTGAACTCTGCTTTTATTTCTATGGTATATCATAGGTCAGATCCAACCCCAGGAGCAAAATCAGGGTCTGTATGAGGTATGGCCGTAGACAAGAAACTTGATTTTGATGGCTCACCATTCCCATAAAATGCCCTTCATCAAACACTCGCATCATGAGGTAGACTCTGATTGTTCCCAGGGGAAGGTTTTGGTGTTTCTTTCTTACTTTTTTGATAAATTGGATTCTGATGCCTCTGTAGTTGAATGGTACTTGCCCATTCACTTGCCCCCTCTTCACCAAGGGCTCCTTCTGGAATCATTGAGAGCATGAGTGCCAATCTCAGCTTGTGGTCCTGGGCCCACAATGCTTCTCAGAAGAAATCAT
Source organism: Neofelis nebulosa (assembly GCF_028018385.1). Classification (NCBI taxonomy): domain Eukaryota; kingdom Metazoa; phylum Chordata; class Mammalia; order Carnivora; family Felidae; genus Neofelis; species Neofelis nebulosa. Next base: position 125,054,026 of record NC_080782.1, read on the forward strand.
CTCCTTTTTACTAGAGATGGGCCCCTTGGGTGAACTTCTGATACAAACGTGAGGCTGCCATGGCAGCATTGAATCCACCACACTGGGAGGAGAGTTTGCCTGTTGTCACCAAGCACTGGAGAGGGACCCTGCCATTGGGGAGAGGGTCAAGCACAGTATTTTTAGCAGGCAATCCTTGATCATTTATTCAGCCACTTTAAAAATAGGTACCACTCTTTCTTTCTAATTGGTACTATTTGTCATCCTCTGTCCTTGCTTTTCGCACACTGAATTGTTCATGAATATTTATTTACCCTCCCAGAGGCAACTCCATATATGTGTGTGTGTGTACATGTGCATGTGTCTCTCAAAACTCATTCTGCCCTTCTGTCTTTTCTTATTGTAAAAGGTGACATAGTGCAAGGCAGGGAATGGAAAGCTGGGCCTTTGTCTTGAACCCCTTTCTTTGATGGTGCAACTGTTGAGTCCCCACACCTCCACTTCACATTCCTGCTTGTGTGTGAAGTTACCTCTCCTTCTGCCCTGGCTTCTCAGACTGTAACCTTTTTTTAAAGAACTAAGACACCCCTTCAGCTCGCCTACCACACCTCCACCCTTTTAGGTTGGCTGGTGAAATGCCTCCCCTTGGCAGTCAAGTCTAGGATCCCTGAGGTGCTTTGACTAGGTACCTGGCTTAGATATTCAGCAATGCCATTTGGTGTTGTTGGCAAAAACTATGTGAGAGGGGAAGGGAGCCAGCTTTCACCTCTTGTTTTCCCAGTTAAACCTCTGTTTGTCAGCCACACTGATAACCAAGCCATAGCAGTTCTGAACCCCAGAAGATCCTGGCTCCTACCTCAGGGATGTTGTGCTGACTTGAGGATTCTGGAGAGAGCTTCCCCCTGTGGCTGGGCCTCTCCACCTGGTATATTCCCATTCCTGAGCCAGTGTTCAGTCTTTTGGCTGTCCAGAATGGCTGAAAAGACAGGGTGACTGCCTGAGCATTTAAATGAGGGGGTTTATTGTTGATAATGTACATTTCTCAGGTGTGTTCCATTTAGCACCCCTAGATGCTCTTTCCCCATGCGCCTATAGAAGACTACATTCTCTCCTTCTTAATATCTTCTCTACACCAGAAATGATTCCAGATGTCATATCTTCACAGTTTGTGAAATCGAGCCCTACATCGGGCTCTGCACTGACAACTTGGGACGCTCTCTCTCCATGTCTCTCTGCCCCTCACCTGCTTGTGTGTTCTGACTTTCTCTCTCTCAAAGTAAATAAATAAACATTTAAAAGTCACTTAAGGGGCACCTGAGTGGCTCAGTCAGTTAAGCATCCAATTTCAGCTCAGGTCATGATCTTACAGTCGATGGATTCAAGCTCCACATCAGGCTCTGAGCTGTCAGTACAGAGCCTGCTTTGGACTCTGTGTCTTTGTCTCTCCCCCCCCCCCCCCCCCGCCCCACTCTCTATCTCTCTCTTTTTCAAAAATAAACATTTAAAAAATTTAAAAAAAAATAAAAGTCTGTTAATACATCATCAAAATTAAAAACTTCTCTGCGTGAAAGGATACCATCACAAAAGTGGAAAAACAAACCAGAGAATTAGAGAAAATTTTACAGATCATATGTGTGACAAGGGACTTGAATCTAGAATATGTGAGAACTCTTAAAATTCAGTAATAAAGACAAATAATTCAAGTAAAAAATAGGCAGAGGATCTGCATAGACAGCTGTCCATAGAAGATACACAATGGCCAATAAGCACATAAAAAGATATCCAACATCATTAGCCACCAGGAGAATGCAAATCAAAACTACAGTGAGATAAAAACTTTCTACTCAGTAGAGTGGCTATTAGCAAAAAGACAGATAATAACAAGTGTTGACAAGAATGGCTAAATTGGAACCCTCATACATTACTAGTGGGAATGTGAAATGATCCAACTGTTTTGGAAAAGAGTCTCCAGTCCTCAAATAGTTAAACATGGAGTTACCATATGACCCAGCAGTTCCATCCTAGGTATATACCCAAGACAAATGAAAGCATATTTCCATATAAACACTTAGGCATGTGTGGGCATAGAAGCATTATTCATAATAGCCAATAAATGGAAACCCAAATGCCCATCAACTTATAAATTGCTAAATACAATGTGGTTTATCTGTACAATGGAATATTAATTCAACAAAGTGAAATGAAGTCCTAATACATGTTACACATGGATGGAACTTTTTTGTTTTTGTTTTTTTAATTTACATCCAACTTAGTTAGCATATAGTGCAACAATGATTTCAGGAGTAGATTCCTTAATGCCCCTTACCCATTTAGTCCATCCCCCATCCCACAACCCCTCCAGTAACCCTCTGTTTGTTCTCCATATTTAAGAGTCTCTTATGTTTTTGTCTCCCTCCCTGTTTTTATATTATTTTTGCTTCCCTTCCCTTATGTTCACCTGTTTTGTATCTTAAAGTCCTCATATGAGTGAAGTCATATGATATTTGTCTTTCTCTGACTAATTTCGCTTAGCATAATACCCTCTAGTTCCATCCATATAGTTGCAAATGGCAAGATGTCATTATTTTTGATTGCTGAGTAATACTCCATTGTATATATATACCACATCTTCTTTATCCATTCATCCATCAATGGACATTTGGGCTCTTTCCATATTTTGGCTGTTGTTGATAGTGCTGCTATAAACATTGGGGTGCATGTGCCCCTTCGAAACAGCATTCCTGCATCCCTTGGATAATTACCCTAGTAGTGCAATTGCTGGGCTGTAAGGTAGTTCTTTTTTTAATTTTTTGAGGAACCTCCATACTGTTTTCCAGAGTGACTGTGCCAGTTTGCATTCCCACCAGCAGTGCAAAAGACATCCTCTTTCTCCGCATCCTTGCCAGCATCCATTGTTACCTGAGTTTTTATTTTTATTTTTTATTTTTTTTTATTTTTATTTTTTAAATTTTTTTAACATTTATTTATTTTTGAGATAGAGAGAGACAGAGCATGAACGGGGGAGGGTCAGAGAGAGAGGGAGACACAGAATCTGAAACGGGCTCCAGGCTCTGAGCAGTCAGCACAGAGCCCGATGCGGGGCTCGAACTCACATACCGCGAGATCGTGACCTGAGCCGAAGTCGGACGCTTAACCGACTGAGCCACCCAGGCGCCCCAACCTGAGTTTTTAATGTTAGCCATTCTGACAGGTGTGAGGTGCTATCTCATTGTGGTTTTGATCTGTATTTCCATGATGATGAGTGATGTTGAGCATTTTTTCATGTGTTGGTTGGCCGTCTGGATGTCTTCTTTGGAGAAGTGTCTATTCATGTCTTTTGCCCATTTCTTCACTGGATTATTTGTTTTTTGGGTGTTGAGTTTGAGAAGTTCTTTATAGATTTTGGATACTAACCCTTTATCTGATATGTCGTTTGCAAATATCTTCTTCCATTCTGTCAGTTGCCTTTTAGTTTTGGTGATTGTTTCCTTTGCTGTGCAGAAGCTTTTTATTTTGATGAGGTCCCTATAGTTCATCGGTACTTTTGTTTCCCTTGCCTCCAGAGACGTGTGGAATAAGAACTTGCTGCGGGCAAGGTCACAGAGGTTTTTGCCTGCTTTCTCCTTGAGGATTTTGATCGCTTTCTGTCTTATATTTAGGTCTTTCATCCATTTTGAGTTTATTTTTGTGTATGGTGTAAGAAAGTGGTCCAGGTTCATTCTTTTGCATGTTGCTGTCCAGTTTTCCCAGCACCACTTGCTGAAGAGACTGTCTTTATTCCATTGGATATTCTTTCCTGCTTTGTCAAAGATTAGTTGGCCATACATTCGTGGGTCCATGGAACTTTTTTTTTTTTAAGTTTTTATTTATTTATTTTGAGAGAGAGACAGAGAAAGCCAGCGAGGGGGTGGGGGGCAGAGATAGAAGAACAGAGAGAATCCCAAGCAGGCTCCATACTGTCAGCATGAAGCCTGATGGGGCCTTGAACCCATGAACTGTGAGATCATGACCTGAGCCAATACCGAGTCAGAGGCTTAACTGACTGAGCCACCCAGGAGCCCTACATGGATGGAACTTTAAAACATGCTAAGTGAGAGAAGCCAGTCACAAAGAAGCACATATTTTGTGATTCCATTTATATGAAATGTCCAGATTAGGTAAATTTAAAAAGCCAGAAAGGGGGCACCTGGGTGGCTTGGTCGGTTAAGCGTCCAACTTCGGCTCAGGTCATGATCTCATGGTCCATGAGTTCAAGCCCCGCGTTGGGCTCTGTGCTGACAGCTCAGAGCCTGGAGCCTGTTTCAGATTCTGTGTCTCCCTCTCTCTCTCTGCTCCTCCCCTGTTCATGTTCTGTCTCTCTCTGTCTCAAAAATAAATAAACATTAAAAAAAAATTTTATAAAAATAAAAATAAATAAATAAATAAATAAATAGCCAGAAAGTAGATTAGTGGTTGCCTAATCCTAGGAGGGAGGGGGTTAGACTACTAATAGGTATGGGTTTGGTCGGGGGAGGGTAGGTAATGATCACTGCACAACTTTGAAATACTAAAAGTTACTGGATTGTATGCTGTAAGTGGGTGAATTGTATGGTATACGAATTATATCTTGGATCATGGATTATGTTGGGATTTTTTTACATGGGTTAGCTAGGGAGGGCTTTTGTAATATACTTCATTCTGACCTCAACTCAGATGTTAAGATGAAGTCAGCCATGCACACATTAAGCTAAGTTTTTCTAGGTAGGGGGAATAGCCAGTGCAGGGGCCCTGAGGCAGGGACAAGCTTGGCGAGTCAGTGAAGCAGCCAGAAAAGGCCAGTGTTGCTAGACAGGAATGAACCAGAGAGAGACTAAGAAGAAGTAAGATTCAGGAATTTCACAGTATACCTCGGGACCAAGGTAAGATATATTTGGATTTTTTTCCAAGGCTAATAGAAAGCCACTGGTGACTTTTAATGAAGGGAATAACAAGATCGGATTTACATTTTTTTAAACGATCCCTCTGGTTGCCTGGTGGGAAGAAACTCTCCATATTTTCATAATGTAGAGCCTCCTGTCTTGTCTCCTACCTCTCATGGTAGGAAGTTCTTCTTGGTGTTCCCTTCAAATCATCCTTTCTTGTCAGGATTCTGGAAAGTAAATCTCATGGCCATAATAGCCCTTTCTACTTGGGAAGATTGTTGCTCTCCAGATTAGAAAATGGAGTCAGAAAGCTTCCACATTTCTCCGTGGTTGTGGCTACTTTCATCGTAAGGTTTTTACTTTCTTTGCTCAGGACCATGGGGTCTGCTTGGTTTTCCTGTGCTGGGGTTGGCTCTGGCCCTCCTATCTTGGGCCCAAGTTGAGTAGGGCAGTCCTTGTGCCTCCACTAGCTACCAGCATATCCACTTCCTTCCCCTGAGTTTAAGGGCAGTCTGGAGGTTAGCAGTGTAGGGTGATGTGTTGAAGTTCCACAAATCAGTGCCGGGGTTGGAATGAACGTTTTTTGGCTCTAGATAGCTCTTGAGAGGCTGGCAATATGACGCATTAGAACATAAGACAGGAGTTATGTGGTCAGGATTTGAATGTAGACTCTGCTGTGCATTAGCTATTTAAACTTGGACGAATTATTTAATCTCTTCAGTTTCTTCACCTGTAAATTGGGGATAATGATTACACCTACCTCATGTTGGTTATTTTGGAGGATTAAATGTGTTCATACATGGGAAACATTAAGAAGAATGCCTAGCAAGTGCTCAGTGTGTTAACTGCTTTCATTATCTTCTCTTTGTTCCCCCAAACGTTATCTCATAGATAATGAGATGATGGTAATGTCTGCTCAAGACAGAGGTGCACTTCTCTGGGGAAGGTGGTGGATGGCACAAAGTCATTAGAGCTTTGTTTACTCTACAAATACAGTGTTTTAATTTTATATATATTATTTCTTCTGACTCTAAAAGTAATACATGCTCAGTGTAAGCTTTCCAAACACTAAAGTAGTAATATGTAATGTAGAAAGTTGAAATTCTTTCAAAAGGATGTAGATCAGTTACAGAGAAAAACTGTCTCATAGTAGTTTATTCAGTCGTGCAACACATATTTCTCGAGTGCCTATTATGTGCATCCTCTGAGAGTTATTGTGAAGAGTAAGGGTGATGAGGTAAGAAGAACACATGCCAGGCACCCAGTAAGCGCTCGTTAATGGTAGCTTTATTCCTGTTGTTACTGTTATCTTGATTAGAAGCAGAGGCATGGGCATGCATTTTCTGTAAGCTTTTTTCTTGATTGGAGAGCTGGGGTGTCTGGGCCATGAAGGTCTTTGTTCTCTCTTGTATAGTGTTCTGGACCTTAAGGGCTTAATCAGAGCTTTTGGTGGTCTGTGGCCCTCGCACCCCACCTGTTTCTTGCCCTATAACATCATTTGCAGGAAATAAAACACTGTGAAATGTCTCTCTCCTTTCCTTCTTATCATTTATTAGCTTTTTAGTGCTCCATAACAAATTACTTCCAAACCTAGTGGCTTAAAACAACAGTAATCATTTATTATTTCTCACAGTTTCTGTGAGTCAGAAATTTGGAAGTACAGACAAGATGTTGGCTGGGAATGGGGTTGTGGGATCTCCTTCCAACTCACGTGCCTGACAAGTTGATGCTGGCTGTTGGTGAGAGCCCTCAGTTCCTATGTGAGCCTCTCCACTAGGCTGTTCAGCTATCCCCATGGCTCCCTTCAGAGCGAGCAATGTAAGAGAGCAAGGCAGAAAGGTCAGTGCCTTTTATGACCTAGCCTCAGAAGTCAACACCATCATCTCCTCTGTATTCTTCTGGTCACACAGATCAGCTGTGATTCACTGTGGGAGGGAACTATATAAAGGCATAATACCAGAAGGCAAGGCATTGGTGGCCATTTTGGAGACCAGCTACCACACCTTGTAGACAATGTGGGAGGGAACCTCAGGCATCCAGGGGCTGGCCCAGTCACTTTGTAGCCTGGTCTTGTGAGATGGACAGTGCTCATTGTGATTTGCAGAGCCCATATCCCTCTCCCATGCTCTGGCCTCCTAATTCTGAACTGCCTCTTGGCTGAAGTGGTGGTATGTCAGAAGGAGGACAATGGTTTCTTTTTTCACTCTTTGACCACTATGATAGATGGAGTGATAGAAGACTGTTTTCTTTTGTAAGTCTGCCAGTGGCTTGGGCATCCCTTGAAGTGGACTGACAAGATGACCAGTCTCTTCTTGTCGGCTTCTTGCTTTAAGATGAGGGGGGCAATTTTGCTACCTTGAAATCGAGTCATTTCAAGATGAGGGTGAATGGTATTATACTAAAAATGAGCAATTTTCATTCCCTATAGTTTGATGTGTTCTGTAAGGAAGAATCTCCCTTACAAGGTGGCAGAGGTAAGGGTTAGTTGGCAAAAGAGCTTCTTGGGTAAGAGGCTCAACTCTAGATAGACAGCTTGACAGACTGTATCCTTAGCAAGTTACTTAACCTATCTAAGCCTCAGTTTCCTCAACTGGGAAATGGAGAAGACAGTGCTTCACAGACTCATTGTGAGGATTAAGTGAGATAATGTATGTATAGTGTAAATAAACTCCTAGCAGAGAACACAGCACAGGGTAAAGAAATAGAATGAGCTGTGAATAAAAATATTATTAATCTTCAATTTCATCATCATCATCATCATCGTCATCATCATCTTCATCACTATACCCACTGACCCTAAGTGGGGTGGAGAGAGGGGCTGTGACTTACCAAGCAACACAAAGGGAATCTGGGCCCGAGAACAAGGTCTCCTTCCTTCTTGCATTCATACTTTCCATCTTGAATGTTCTTCCATGTGATGCCCGAACCACAAATAGAAGTTTGGGCAACTCCCAATTATCCCTACTGTGAATAATTCACTCTGAGATAATCTGTGTGCCTGGCTAACTTCCCAAATCAGCTGAGTGGATTATTCTCCTCTTTCAATTATTCAACAGTACAAGTAATTGGGAGCTGGCATTAGCATATGGAGGCTGTGAGGTCATCTCCTGTTGTTCTCAGTTGCTTAGCCCTGCCAGTGGTGATGTTTCAGAAGAGCATGGAAACTGTAGAGGAGAGCCCAATGGGTAAGGACAGAGGTGGTGACAAGCATGAGGGTGAAAGACAACAGCCCTAGAATGACATGGTAGGGTAGGCAAGGCTGCCAACTTCAGGGCAGGAGGGCCAGAGAGGAACGGTTTACAAAGGCTGCCTTCTTTCTCTCCTGGGCCACAGGGAGGGGCCCTGTTGGAGGCAGGGTTGTGCTTCCCTAAGGAACTTTTGGATTTAAAGTTGACTCTGAAATGTTAGATCTTCCTAGAATCTTCTAAAAGATGATTGGCCACCCTTCTCCCTCCTTTTTGCTGCTCTCTTTGGCTTCAGAGTACTGTACAAGGAGACTCAAGAAACCTCTCCTTTCTGTGAAGCAGAGTCTCTAGGTTGAAAATAACATGCATAGTAATGATCTGTTCATATAAAGAGTAAGTGAGTGAAGATTTATGTAGAAATTTGTAGTACATATGTATTTTTTTTTTATAAATTTTTTTTTTTAATGTTTATTTTTGAGACAGAGAGAGACAGAGCATGAACGGGGGAGGGGCAGAGAGAGAGGGAGACACAGAATTGGAAGCAGGCTCCAGGCTCTGAGCCATCAGCCCAGAGCCCAACGCGGGGCTCGAACTCGCGGACTGCGAGATCGTGACCTGAGCTGAAGTCGGACGCTTAACCGGCTGAGTCACCCAGGCGCCCCCATATGTATTTTTAAATAGACAGAAATCAGCTTTTACCTCTGAGGGTATGAGATCACAAGAATGAGGTTATGAGAAAGAGGCACTTTTCCTTTGTATCTTGCATCTTCTATACCATGTGGATTTTTTTTAACATGAGTTTATATTATTTTCTAATTAAATGCTGCAATAAAAGTAAGATATAGAAGAGAAGATACTGTTGGGTTTTGTGGCATTAGCCCTTTGTAACCTCATGTCATATAACCTTTAATTGGCTTGAGTTTTGGGGTGGACCCAGCAGTTTCTACAGGTCTCTTGAACCAGGTAGCCATTGAGGCATTATTCATGAATATTCATGGCCCAGGCTCTCTTAGGGTCTTGTTCTCCTTGTGGGAGTAAACAAGCACTTGTTTACCCCTAGTCAGTGATGCCCCAAGGTGGTCATTTTCCCTCCTGGTTTTATTATCCCTTTCTCTTCTCCTTCCCTGAGGACCCAGGAACCATTTGCCCTGGATCTCCTGGACTCAGGGTTACCCTGAAGTTATCACCATAGTCTTCCTCTTTGCCTCTGGGGAGAATTAAACTCTTGATTCACACAATATTTTGATGTTTGTGATTTGTCCAGGCTCAAAAGTTTTGAACGGGGGAAAAAGGTTAGTTGTCTTTTGAACTGTTTCTCTGGGTTTAAAAAAATACTTTGATTTAGTTTGTGGCTTAAGAAAAGTTGTTTGAGCTCAGTTTGGGGTTTATAGTTACTGAGGTTAACTCTGGGTTTTGGCTGATGTTTGGTTCCGGTGTGTGCTCAGGAAGGGCAGAGGCAAAGTGAGAGGTGGGAACTTTCTTGTCCCTAGGGCTCTCAACAGCAGCAATAAATTGTGATGTGTGTCAAGCAGGAACAGAGCCAACTCAAAGAGCTCTGGGCCAGAGGACCCATCCATGGGCAAGCTGCTTTTCAGCCTGCCTGGAGGTTCTTACATCTGGGCCCAGCATGGCTGCACTGAACCAGACCTTCAAAAGTAGCTCTGGAGTACCAGGCATAGCTAGAGCATTTAGCTACTCCACATGGGAGCTGAGCTTCATTTCCCTCCATTCCTAGACAAGGCCTCAGTGGCAGAAAGAACTTGGTAGCCACATGTTGACCAGCATCAATGATAAGAGCAGGCCCCAGGTCAATAGTGAAGGTGGCAGATTCATAAGAATGTACAGAACTTGAAGATGGAAGCCTAGAAATGCCTCTCCTGGGTCTGGCTCCTGAGGGTTCCCCATGGTCTTGGAACAAAGAGACCTCCTGAACGTGTTTCGGCTCTGTGTGGCGTGACGGAGGTCTGAGTTCCCAATGTCCTTGAGAAGGAAAGCTGC